>NC_142626.1:1894613-2247113 GCF_059453375.1 Lepisosteus platostomus | reverse complement strand
AGTCCTGCCTTCTCTACCCTGTCTCTCCTGTCTGTGCTCTCCTCTCAGTCCTGCCCTCTCTCCCCTGTGTCTCCTGTCTGTGCTCTCCTCTCTCTCTGTCTCTCCTCTCAGTCCTGCCCTCTCTCCCCTGTGTCTCCTGTCTGTGCTCTCCTCTCCTCTCAGTCCTGCCTTCTCTCCCCTGTGTCTCCTGTCTGCGCTCTCCTCTCTCTCTGTCTCTCCTCTCAGTCCTGCCCTCTCTCCCCTGTGTCTCCTGTTTGCGCTCTCCTCTCTCTCTGTCTCTCCTCTCAGTCCTGCCCTCTCTCCCCTGTGTCTCCTGTCTGTCCTGCCTTCTCTCCCCTGTGTCTCCTGTCTGTGCTCTCCTCTCTCTCTGTCTCTCCTCTCAGTCCTGCCCTCTCTCCCCTGTGTCTCCTGTCTGTGCTCTCCTCTCCTCTCAGTCCTGCCCTCTCTCCCCTGTGTCTCCTGTCTGTGCTCTCCTCTCTCTCTGTCTCTCCTCTCAGTCCTGCCCTCTCTCCCCTGTGTCTCCTGTCTGCGCTCTCCTCTCTCTTTGTCTCTCCTCTCAGTCCTGCCTTCTCTCCCCTATGTCTCCTGTCTGCGCTCTCCTCTCTCTCTGTCTCTCCTCTCAGTCCTGCCCTCTCTCCCCTGTGTCTCCTGTTTGCGCTCTCCTCTCTCTCTGTCTCTCCTCTCAGTCCTGCCTTCTCTCCCCTGTGTCTCCTGTCTGCGCTCTCCTCTCTCTCTGTCTCTCCTCTCAGTCCTGCCTTCTCTCCCCTGTGTCTCCTGTCTGTGCTCTTCTCTCAGTCCTGCCCTCTCTCCCCTGTGTCTCCTGTCTGTGCTCCCCTCTCTCTGTCTGTGGGTCCCCAGTGTTTGTGCACATGGTGCTGACCCCCCTCGCTCCCTCTCTCTCTCTCAGTTTGGAGGGGGTTCTGGGGGCGCTGTGCCCTCCTCTCCCCCCACAGAGGCCTCCCCCTCCTGTCCCTCAGCTAGTCAGGCGCCTGCTCCTGCGAAGAAAGAGTACGACGAGTGTCGCATTCAGGTAGGGCTCTTTCTGTGCTGCTCCGTAGTCCTGGCTGTCGGCTCGTCTGTGTCTCCTGTCCTCTGAACCTGTCTGTCAGCTCGTCTGTGTCTCCTATCCTCTGAACCTGTCTGTCAGCTCGTCTGTGTCTCCTATCCTCTGAACCTGTCTGTCAGCTCGTCTGTGTCTCCTCTCCTCTGATCCTGTCTGTCAGCTCGTCTGTGTCTCCTGTCTGTGTCTCCTGTCCTCTGAATCTGTCAGCTCGTCTGTGTCTCCTGTCCTCTGATCCTGTCTGTCTCCTGTCCTCTGATCCTGTATGTGTTTGTGTCTCCTGTCCTCTCACCCTGTCTGTCTGTGTCTGTTCTCCTCTGATCCTGTCTGTGTTTGTGTCTCCTGTCCTCTCACCCTGTCTGTCTGTGTCTGTTGTCCTCTGATCCTGTCTGTGTTTGTGTCTCCTGTCCTCTCACCCTGTCTGTCTGTGTCTGTTGTCCTCTGATCCTGTCTGTGTTTGTGTCTCCTGTCCTCTCACCCTGTCTGTCTGTGTCTCCTGTCCTCTCACCCTGTCTGTCTGTGACTCCTGTCCTCTGACCCTGTCTGACCCCTGACCCCGTGTCCGTAGGTGCGCCTGCTGGACGGCTCGGCCCTGACCGCGGTCTTCAAGGCGCAGGAGCCGCTGGCCGCGGTGCGGGTGTACGTGCAGCTGAACGGGGGGGCGGGGCCGGAGGACTTCCTCCTGCTGACCCCCTACCCCCGGCGCGTCTTCACCGAGGACGACATGGAGAAGCCCCTGCGCGAGCTGGGTACGGCACGCAGCCTGAACACCGCGCCCACGCTCCCCGCTCTCCCTGAACACCGCAGCCTGAACACCGCGCCCACGCTCCACGCTCTCCCTGAACACCGCACACACCCCGAACACCGCAGCCTGAACACCGCGCCCACGCTCCACGCTCTCCCTGAACACCGCACACACCCCGAACACCGCAGCCTGAACACCGCGCCCACGCTCCACACTCTCCCTGAACACCGCACACACCCCGAACACGGCAGCCTGAACACCGTGGCCACACTCCACACTCTCCCTGAACACCGCACACACCCCGAACACGGCAGCCTGAACACCGTGCCCACACTCCACACTCTCCCTGAACACCGCACACCGCAGCCTGAACACCGCGCCAACGCTCCACGCTCTCCCTGAACACCGCACACACCCCGAACACCGCAGCCTGAACACCGTGCCCGCGCTCCACACTCTCCCTGAACACCGCATACACCCCGAACACCGCAGCCTGAACACCGCGCCCACGCTCCACGCTCTCCCTGAACACCGCACACCGCAGCCTGAACACCGCGCCCACACTCCACGCTCTCCCTGAACACCACACACACCCCGAACACGGCAGCCTGAAAACCGTGCCCACACTCCACACTCTCCCTGAACACCGCACACACCCCGAACACCGCAGCCTGAACACCGCGCCCACGCTCCACACTCTCCCTGATCACCACACACACCCCGAACACCGCAGCCTGAAAACCGTGCCCACACTCCACACTCTCCCTGAACACCGCCGACACACACACCTCACACACATCCCCAAACACCGCAGCCTGAACACCGCGCCCACGCTCCACACTCTCCCTGAACACCGCCGACACACACACCTCACACACATCCCCAAACACCGCAGCCTGAACACCGCGCCCACACTCAACACTCTCCCTGAACACCGCACACACCCCGAACACCGCAGCCTGAACACCGCGCCCACGCTCCACACTCTCCCTGAACACCGCACACACCCCGAACACCGCAGCCTGAATACCGCGCCCACACTCCACACTCTCCCTGAACACCACCGACACTCACACCTCGCACACACCCCAAACACCACATCCTGAACACCGTGCCCACACTCCACACTCTCCCTGAACACCGCCGACACTCACACCTCCCACACATCCCAAACACGGCAGCCTGAACACCGCGCCCATACTCCACACTCTCCCTGAACACCGCACACCCTGAACACACACTCACACCTCGCACAGACCCCGAACACCGCGCCCATACTCCACACTCTCCCTGAACACCACAGATACTCCCTCCACACACACCCTGAATATGCAGCCTGAACACCTTGCGTACACTCCACACACACTTTGAATACCACTTATACTCCCTCCACGCACACCCCTGTCACCCCCCCCCCAACACTGTGCACACCCCTGTCACCCCCCCACACACACTGTGCACACCCCTGTCACCCCCCCACACTGTGCACACCCTCAGAGAGATGGTTTCTCTCTCTGCCCTGCAGGTCTGGTTCCCTCTGCTGTCCTGATTGTGGCCAAGAAATAAGACCAGGAACTGTGGGGGGGGGGGACTCCTGCGCCCAGAACCCCCCTCCTGCCCCCCCCCGGACCCCGACCCCTTTCCCCTTTCCTGGGGACAGGAGCCGGGCTGGAGGACACCGCCAGACTGCCACCCGGCCAACTGCGCTGGTCCGGCTGCCGAAGAACCGAGCGGATCAGAACCGAGGACGGGCTGGATCCGGGGCTGTGGAGTGGACCAGGGTTCTACACGGCACCGGGCCCGGTGGGGCTGGAGAAACAGCTGACAGGCCCTCTTGTCCGGATTCTGCTCGCTGGTGCCAGGAAGCAGAGAGAGAGACCACCTGCACCAGACAGTGGTGCCTGTCCCAGCCCTGGCACAGCTGGAGTGTGGGGGGGGGGGGTGTGTGTGTGTTTGTGTGTGAGTGAGTGGGTTTTTGAGTATGTGAGTGGGTGTGTATTGAGAGTGGGTGTGTATTGAAAGTGGGTGTGTATTGTGAGCGTGAGAGAGAGAGAGTGGGTGTGTATTGAGAGAGTGAGAGTGGGTGTGTATTGAAAGTGGGTGTGTATTGTGAGTGTGTGAGAGTGGGTGTGCATTGTGTGTGAGAAAGTGGGTGTGTATTGTGAGAGTGGGAGTGTATTGAGGTGTGTGAGTGAGAGTGGGTGTGTGTGAGTGTGTATTGAGACTGGGTGTGTACTGTGAGAGAGTGGGTGTGTATTGTGAGAGTGGGAGTATATTGAGAGTGTGTGGGTGTGTGAGTGAGAGTGGGTGTGTATTGTGTGGGTGTGGGTGTATTGTGAGTGAGAGTGGGTGTGTATTGTGAGTGTGAGTGAGAGTGGGTGTGTATTGTGAGTGTGAGAGTGGGTGTGTAATGTGTGGGTGTGTACTGTGGGTGTGTAATGTGTGGGTGTGTATTGTGAGTGTGTGAGTGATAGTGGGTGTGTATTGTGTGGGTGTATTGTGAGTGTGTGAGTGAGAGTGGGTGTGTATTGTGTGGGTGTATTGTGAGTGTGTGAGTGAGAGTGGGTGTGGAGTGTGTGGGTATGTATTGTGAGAGAGTGGGTGTGGAGTGAGTGGGTGTGTACTGTGAGTGTGTGAGTGGGTGTGGAGTGTGTGGGTGTGTATTGTGAGAGAGTGGGTGTGTATTGTGAGTGTGAGTGAGAGTGGGTGTGTATTGTGAGAGTGGGAGTATATTGAGAGTGTGTGGGTGTGTGAGTGAGAGTGGGTGTGTATTGTGTGGGTGTGGGTGTATTGTGAGTGTGTGAGAGAGTGGGTGTGTATTGTGAGTGTGAGTGAGAGTGGGTGTGTAATGTGTGGGTGTGTACTGTGAGTGTGTGAGTGAGAGTGGGTGTGTATTGTGTGGGTGTATTGTGAGTGTGTGAGTGAGAGTGAGAGTGGGTGTGGAGTGTGTGGGTGTGTATTGTGAGTGAGAGTGGGTGTGTATTGTGAGTGTGTGGGTGTGTGAGACTGGGAGTGATTTCCACTTCCAGATCTGGCAGATATTCCAGTCAAGCGGCTCATTAGCTCAATTAGCCCTGTGGAAGAGCAGCAGGTTTCGGGGTCCCCAGACCCAGGCTGGGGGAACGCTCTAGGATCCTGTGGCGGGGTCGGGCTGTCCCGATCCAGGCAGGCAGGCACGGCGGGGAAGCTCGGGTGACAGCCAGCGGATCCGGACCGAGAGGGGCTTCAGCTCGGAAACGTACAGAAGCCCCCCCTGTGGCGAAATCCACACCCAGGACGCGCCGGCAACGTTGTGTTCCCGTTTCCTCACCCTTCTGCCGAGACGGAACCTGTCTGGGCCGTGCCAGCCCGGGAAGTTCTTCTGGGAAAGGACTAGACGGGCCCTGGTGCTTTGAGCCCCCAATCTGACCTGTCCTGTATGGGAAACTTAGCAGCCCGGACCACCTCCGGTCTGGGACAAATTGGTCCATTTATAAACTCTTATCACTTGGATGAGATAGGGGTGAGACACGGACAGGTGTATTTGTTGCATTTTTGTTGTATTAAAAAAAAGAAAGAAAAGTTTGTTCTGCGTTATATCATGTCTGTGGTTGTTTTAAGTCGGGAGGTGGGGGAAAACCCCAGTCCTGAATTGGCCAGGTCCGTTTCGGGTTTTCACTCCACCCGGGCCAATTCAGTGCCTCGGAAGGCAGATTCGCCTTCGGATAGGCTGCTGACCGCGAGGAGCCTCTAAAAACCCGGCACCGGAGCGCTGGACTTCCACCCCCTCCCTGAACGTGGCGGCCAGCAGAGTGTGGACAGGACTGGGGAAGGAAAAGTCATCGGGCATAATCATGGACAGGACGACAGGACTAGTTTCAATTAAAGTTTCTTTTATTGATTTTTTTCCATGAATTATTGGGCTCTGCTGCAGGAACTCACAGGCTGCAACATGAAATACTTTCATCCTCCTGCAGTGAGGTCCTCCTGTTAGTACAGGGACACCCCTTGTACCTCATTTTGAGCCGATTTTTACAAAAGGGCTGTCCAGTCCTGGTCCAGGAGGGGTCAGTGTGTCTGCGGCAGGGGTGTCCAGTCCCGGTCCAGGAGGGGTCAGTGTGTCTGCAGCAGGGGTGTCCAGTCCTGGTCCAGGAGGGGTCAGTGTGTCTGCAGCAGGGCTGTCCGGTCCTGGTCCTGCAGGGTCAGTGTGTGTGCAGCAGGGGTGTCCGGTCCTGGTCCAGGAGGGGTCAGTGTGTCTGCGGCAGCAGTGTCCGGTCCTGGTCCTGGAGGGGTCAGTGTGTCTGCAGCAGGGGTGGACAGGCCTGGTCCAGAAGGGGTCAGTGTGTCTACAGCAGGGGTGCCCAGTCCTGATCCAGGAGGGGTCAGTGTGTCTGCAGCATGGCTGTCCAGTCCTGGTCCTGGAGGGGTCAGTGTGTCTGCAGCAGGGGTGTCCAGTCCTGGTCCAGGAGGGGTCAGTGTGTCCGCAGCAGTGGTGTCCAGTCCTGGTCCAGGAGGGGTCAGTGTGTCCGCAGCAGGGGTGTCCAGTCCTGGTCCAGGAGGGGTCAGTGTGTCCGCAGCAGTGGTGTCCAGTCCTGGTCCAGGAGGGGTCAGTGTGTCCGCAGCAGTGGTGTCCAGTCCTGGTCCAGGAAGGGGCGCGGTCCCGGTCCACTCCGTGCACCATTCCCTGCCGGATCGTCACGATTTCCTCGGATGCCTCATTATCGGGTCAGCGATCACCACAACCCCCCACGCCACCAAGCCTGAAGAAATCACACAAGCACAGAGTGGGTCAGCGTGGGCTCAAGCTGAAAAATAACTGCTAAATATCTTCACAGCGAGCGCACAGCCTCCTGAACGTCTCCGCGGCCCTCATCCTGGACACTGGAAGAATTCCCGGAGATCAAGCCTCATGTACTGAGTGCAGTCTGGAGAGCATGACGTCTCCATTAGACAACAGTGAAAGAGGAAGAAGCAGAGGTTCATTCCACACTGAAAAGAGAAGGAGTGGCTCCACAACCAAAACACTGATTCTTTTCAGCGTCGAATAAACAGTGATCATTCTGCACCAGGGGCCCCCACCTGGGAGACACACAGTGTTCATTCTGCACCAGCAGCCCCACCTGGGAGACTCACAATGGTCATTCTGCACCAGCAGCCCCACCTGGGAGACGCACCGTGATCATTCTGCACCAGCAGCCCCACCTGGGAGACGCACAGTGCTCATTCTGCACCAGCAGCCCCCACCTGGGAGACACACAGTGCTCATTCTGCACCAGCAGCCCCCACTGGGGAGACGCACAGTGATCATTCTGCACCAGCAGCCCCGCCTGGGAGACGCACAGTGCTCATTCTGCACCAGCAGCCCCCACCTGGGAGACGCACAGTGTTCATTCTGCACCAGCAGCCCCACCTGGGAGACGCACAGAGGCCAATCTGCACCAGCAGCCCCACCTGGGAGACGCACAGTGATCATTCTGCACCAGCAGCCCCACCTGGGAGACGCACAGTGCTCATTCTGCACCAGCAGCCCCCACCTGGGAGACACACAGTGATCATTCTGCACCAGCAGCCCCACCTGGGAGACACACAGTGCTCATTCTGCACCAGCAGCCCCCACCTGGGAGACGCACAGTGGTCATTCTGCACCAGCAGCCCCCACCTGGGAGACGCACAGTGCTCATTCTGCACCTGCAGCCCCACCTGGGAGACGCACAGTGCTCATTCTGCCCCAGCGGCCCCCCACTACACAACAGATCAGAGGGAGGAGAGAGAAACTGCTTCACCTGGTGAATTCAGGATCACGACATCAAGAGACGCCCGGCTGTCAAGCCCAGAGGGGAGGGGTACAGCCACGACAGGGGTTTAACACCCTTACTCGAACAGCCTGGGCTCGTGAAAGGCGGCAGTATTCACTCCACTGAGTGACCGGCCACCCTTCCGAGTCACCCCCGGTCTCTCACAGAGACCGGACCCTTTTCTTAAAACCTTTTTAATCCGAACAATAACAAACCAAAAACCCACTCACTGGCCCCGAAGACGATCTGGGCCGCGACCCCAATGGAGGCCGGCCGGCCTCCCCCCAGGAACCGGCGGGTGGCTGCGACTACCATGCCGCCGGCCGACACCAGCCCCGAGCCGCACACAGCCCGGCACCCCCAGCAGTCCCCGAACATGGGGGCGGGGGTTTTGTCCGGCAACTCATAAATCCTCGGAGGCATGAGGAGAGAGCGTACTGTTTTTAACCAGAAAAAAAACAGGACTTGTCTTTCAAACAAACGTCCCCAGAGCAGTCACGACCTCCCGCTAACCGTCCCAGTCCATTGCAAATGGCTTTTAACCTCCTTCCCCGGAAGACGTTCCAGCAAAGCAAAGCAAAAAAAAACACACCTCACTCCCCGGAAGTTGTCTACCAGGACCGTCTCCGTTATGTGTCCGTGTGCACACGTGTGGCAACTCGACATTGGTTCCGCCGCATCGGAATAGGGGGCGATTCTTAAAAGTCAGTAATAATAATAATAATTGCTTACACTTATATAGCGCTTTTCAGGACACTCCACTCAAAGCGCTTTACAGGTAATGGGGACTCCCCTCCACCACCACCAAACGGTCTCCGCCTTTTTATTAAAAACAAACACCAACAAACTTAATCAATATATGTTTATCTGAATCACGACTATTATCTAATTAATCGGATTGTTTTTCTTTCTGCGCAGCCAAAGAAGAGTTTTTTAACTGAAACGCCCCGTGGAAATACAGTGCCTTAATCACCGAGATCTTATGCAGATTCAATACAGAGCACGATCATGCGATGATCACGATCTTTAGGGATGAAAACCACGCAAGACAGTCATCATTTATTATTTATTCCTAATTTACTGCGTAAAGGCAGTTCAGATTTACAGACATCAGAAACAAATGCGATGTTTGCAAATGACAAAATACATCCGATATTTACAGAGCCAGTACACAGCACAGAGATGTGGATCTTTTCAGGACAGGGTACCCAGAGGAGAGATCCAGCAGCCCTGGAGGTTGAGAAGCAAAACTGGAAAAAAATGAATTTGCTATCCGTGGGTTTACGTAGTCAGCACTGTCTGGGGCTAAAGGTCACTTTCAACAGAACCAATTCAGTCCTTAACTGGTTTACCTAACTGGGAGCTGTCCTGCTGAGACACCGGGCGAGTCTGCAGCTGTCCTGGGAGAGGACCTGGGCACCCTGCAGTCCAGTGACCTTCACTCCAGGGTTGTACAGGTGACCCGCAGCCCTGAGCACAGGCAGTGGGGACAGCGGGGACAGAGACCCGGTGCTGCTTCAAAAGAGGTCGGTACCAGTCCGGGCTGGAATGGAAACTGGGAAACCGGAGCTCCCCGAACAGGAGCCAGTATCTGCTCTCAGCCAGTGCTAGAGATGGAGGGAGGAGAGAGTTAAAGGGAGAGACGGAGAGGGTGATGGAGGCAGGGGGGGGAGAGATGGAGGGAGGAAAGCAGAGGAGAAGGGGAGAGAGGGAAGCGAGGAATGGGGGAACAACAGAGGAGAGGAGATTGAGAACTGCGGTTCTTCGTTGCTTTATCACGGTGCCCCTTCCTCGGCGTCGGCCAGGCACCCGTCCTGTATCCCCGACCAGCCGGCGGACGCTCCCGGCCGCCCCCCCGCCTGGCCGCGGGAGGAACTGGGGGGGCGGGGCGGCGCCCTACTTTCCGAACCGCCGCGCGACGTTGTCGTTGGTCTCCGCGGCCTCCTTCAGCACCTGCAGCTCCAGCGCGTTCCTCCGCCGCGTCTCCTGCAGCCGCACGGGGTTCGACTCCGGCAGGTTCTGACGGCAAAGAAGCGCAGACGGAAATCACGAGGGGAAGGCAAGACTCCCGTTCCACAGCAGCCCGATCCACTCCAGGTTTTACACTGTTGTCAATCAGACTCCCATTCCACATCAGCCTGTTCCACTCCAGGTTTTACACTGCTGTCAGTCAGACTCCCATTCCACATCAGTCTGATCCACTCCAGGTTTTACACTGTTGTCAATCAGACTCCCATTCCACATCAGCCTGATCCACTCCAGGTTTTACACTGTTGTCAATCAGACTCCCATTCCACATCAGTCTGATCCACTCCAGGTTTTACACTGTTGTCAATCAGACTCCCATTCCACATCAGCCTGATCCACTCCAGGTTTTACACTGCTGTCAGTCAGACTCCCATTGCACATCAGTCTGATCCACTCCAGGTTTTACACTGCTGTCAGTCAGACTCCCATTGCACATCAGTCTGATCCACTCCAGGACTTACACTGTTGTCAATCAGACTCCCATTGCACTGCAGCCCGATCCACTCCAGAGTTTACTCGGTGACAATCAAATCCCAGTTGCACAGCAGTTGGATACACACACGTTTCTACAGCAGCGTGTAAAAAACCTGAAGTGGATCAGACAGCTGTGGAATTGGAGGCTAATAGGGTCTAACTACTAATTATCTGTCTAGTAATTATATAGGCGTGTGTAATCTTTTATTTTTACTTAATGTATGAAGAATTTACAAATACAAATACAACCAGAGGATCAATATAGGTACATGAAAACAAACACAAACAGAAAAATAAACAATTAACCGCCAGAGGTAATAGGTAAATTATGTGATTAAATTGTATTTCTTACATATATCATATGTTTTCCGTGCTTTATTATTTCTCACATTTTTAATAGAATTATAGGGGTGTGTAATCTTGGTCTCCGTCTAGCAGGTTTCTACACTGTTACAAAGCGACCAACCTGGATCAAGGGTAGATTCAGGCGACAGGTTTAAGTGTGGAGCGGAGAGGTCATCTAGAACAGAAATCTGAGAACCCTCAGCGCTGACGGACCCGAACTCCCCGAAACGCACAAACCCCAGCCGACACCGGGTAAACGCGTTAATAAGGAAACTATCAAGTGCAAAGGCAAGTTAACATTTGACATATGCAAAAACCTAAAAAATAAAAAATAATTTGGTTATATAATTTACTTCATCATCTCTGGCAGTGAACTGCTTTTTTTTCTGATGGTGTCTTTTTTTCTCTTGTACTGGTTTCGGCTCCGCTAGTTGTATTTGGAAATTCTTTATGCATTTAATTAACAATTAAAAAAAAAAAGACCCAGCCAGCTTCGGCGCTCTAACGCAGCGTCTTGCTGTCGGGTGTTTTGTTTTTCTGGTGTTGTTCAGAAAAAAGGGGCACACACTCAAGCCAGCGGCCCTTGCCTTCAAGATCTCTCTCCTGCGGTTCTCTCCGGGGGCGGTCACCATCCACAAGCCGACGGCCGTGCCCATCGCCCCCGCGACCAGCCCCGTGTAGATAATCCACTTGCTGCTCATGGCTACAGATGCGGAGGAAACTCCAGGCAGGCAGTCGGCGCGGACAGCCCGGCTAAGGACCGGGGGAGCCGCGGTGCACCGTGGGACAGCAGGGCGAGCGGCTGTCCGCCCTGCAGCTGCGCAGAGGCGTTTGGGCTGCGACTCTAAAACGGAACCGTTTTTTTTTTTTTTTTAATTTTTATTAAACATAAAGAAATTTACAAATACAAATACAACAAGAGGATCAGAGTCATGTACAAGAGAAAAATAATGTAGCAGAAAAAAAATATTTAACTATCAGAGGTAATTAAATAATTATGTGATCAAATTGTATATTTTAAACGTATCATATTTTCCTTGTTTTAATATTTCTCAATTATTTATAAACTTTAGTTTCAACATGCATGCGTTCCCTGTAAAAACTAAAATTCAGCTCACAGTTTTATACAAAAAAAATGTTTTTCTTTTAACAACATTTCGAGTACCTCTGACATTCATGAAAAAGATATACACAAAAGCAAATAACTAACTCTAAGACTGTCTAAACTATTGAGTTTTTCAAAGAACTAGAACTATAACAGTCCTTAACACTTAACTACAGCATTCCAAACTAACACTAAATAAACACTAGTATATACTGGTATAACAAATAAAACCAAACAATCATTAACTGAGCAGTCACTGGGAGCGAATCTCCTTCCCGTCCACAAAGGCCCTCGCTCCCACAAAGTAGGCTCTTCTCCCCTCTCTTCTGGCAGCTTCAACCTGGGGCCACAGCTGGTTCCTGGTGCTCCTGTCCGCGGCAGACAGGTCCTCTGCAAACCTC
The DNA here is from genome assembly GCF_059453375.1 of Lepisosteus platostomus. Taxonomy (NCBI): domain Eukaryota; kingdom Metazoa; phylum Chordata; class Actinopteri; order Semionotiformes; family Lepisosteidae; genus Lepisosteus; species Lepisosteus platostomus. The sequence goes on along the minus strand of NC_142626.1, from coordinate 2,235,181 downwards.
AGTTTGTTCTCATTCAAATACTCATTCCCTCTCGCCGCTCGCCACAGCGTGTCCCTCGCCGTCCTCTTGGTGAACTGTATTATAATCGTTCTGGGGCGCACTTGCCCAGACATGTTCGCTTTCCCGAGCCTGTGAACAAAGTCAATGGCCGATATCACGTCCTCCTGGTCCGGCAGGGTCCTTTTACAGATACCCTTCACTGTTGCAACAAGGTCCTTATCACGTTCCTCTTTAACTCCAAATAATTTTAAATTCCATCGTCGACGGTATCTATCTACATCGTTCACTTTCAATTCAAGTTCTTTAATATGCTTTTCTTGTTCGGTATTTACTTGTTTAAGAACTTTTACTTCACTCTTTAAGTCTTCAACCTCTTTAAACACACAGTCCATGGACTTTTTAAGACCTTCGATTGCGACTGTATTAGATCGAATCATTTCCTTCAGCTCACCCAAGCTCTGTGCCATCATGTTGAAGATGTTGGTCTGGAGCTCCTCCAGCGTCAGCTCGCCCCTTCCTCTCTTGGCAACCGGGGTTTTCACAGGTGTGCTGGGCAGGGACTCCGGCTCTTCCTCCTGCAGATGAGTCTCACTCGGAACCGTTTCTTTCCCGAAAGAAAAAGCTTTCTCTTATCCCCGCGATCGAGTACATCCGCGATCAAATGCAAATCAGAACGGCCCCATTTTACGTTTTTTTTAATCGTCCGAGCTCTTGTTAAAACCCAGGTTCTAGGATAAAATAAGTAATATTCAGTTTATAAAATATACATTCTTCATCCCCGTGAGGAGGAGGAGGAGGGGGGCAATTTAACCAGCAAGCGCTGAAATACACAACGCATGACAATAAAAAAGCTTTTATTTACATAAATAAAAACAGCAAACGAACCACAGCCGTGATTATGAAAGTAACAGCGTGTAACACTGAGGAAGGCACATGCAAATCTGTAGTGGGGACTCTGTCCAATAGACATCATATCGCTAAGACTTCTAGCACTGGTACGAACAACAACAACAATAATACTTTCTTACACTTCTATAGCTCTTTCCTGGAGCCTCCACTCAGAGCTCTGGACAGGTCAGGGGGATCCCCTCCAGCCCCAGCAGTGTGTACCCCCACCTGAATGAGACGCCAGTCCGCTCCCCACACCCCAGCTCTCAGTGGGGAGGAGAGCAGAGTGATGGAGCCAGTTCAGAGAGGGGGGTTATCAGGAGGCCATGATGGGTGAAGGCCAGGGGGGAATATGGCCAGGACACTGGGGTAACACCCCTACTCTTCTCGAGAAACACCCTGGGGTTTTTAATGACCACAGAGAGTCAGGACCTCGGTTTAACGTCTCATCCGAAGGACGGCGCCTTTTTACAGTCTAGTGTCCCCGTCACTATACTGGGGCATCAGGACCCAGACAGACCGCAGGGTGAGAGCGCCCCCTGCTGGCCCCACTCACACCTCTTCCAGCAGCAGCCTCAGCTCTCCCAGGAGTCTGCCCTCCAGGTACTGGCCAGGCTCACACTGCTGGGCTCCAGTGGGGAAGCTGCAGGGCGATATGGCTGCCAGCTAAGATCAATTTCCTTCATTTGTCCCGCACTGTGGAGAATGAAAAGATCTTCTTGCAGGCAGACTTCTTCAGTGTTGCAATCGGCCTTCCTCAGAATTCGAGGTTCTGAGATCAGCAGGATCTGACGATCTCTCTGCCGTGATAGTTTCGCCTTTAAACTCTTTCAGGCGAGCCTTCCCACAGCACTGCCGATAAATAAATAAATAGCTCTAGGAACACCATTATTTCCTGAAGCAGGTTTGCTGTGGGCGGTTCCGCGGTCGAGCAGTATTAATAATCACAGCTCTGAGCGCTGCGCTGCCTGATTCAGCGCTGCGCCTTCATAGCGACTCTTCGCACCTGTGACTGCGCGGCAGGAGCTGGGAACGACGGCGAGTCCCCTCGGACATGCGCGGCAGGGAGGCGAGCAAACGGCAGACGACCGCCAGAGGGCGCCCTCGTCACGGAGATCGCACGCTTCCCTTACTACTTCCCTTAAAACCTTTCTGGTTTTGATGCCGCAGTGGAGGGGGTTGTGGGGGGTGTTCTCACCTGGACGCTTTCTCAATCCTCCCAGAGATGAACTAGTAGACTAGTGTCTGTCTACCTCACCCCTGTGAGTGTCCCCCCCCTGGTGGACTGGCTGGGGTGACTCATTCCTTGATTTCCAGTAATGGCAGAGTGGGTGGCACACTGGTGCAGTGGTTCGTCAGTGCTGGAGCCCTGGGCTCCTATTTGGACCTGGGAGGGGGCTGTCTGTGTGGAGTCTGCATGTTCCACCGCCCCTCCCGGGTGTGTGCTGAGACGGATTGGCGTCTTGTGTACGGGGTGTACCCCCTCCCTGTGCCCTCTGACCTCTGTGGGCCCTGCATTGGAAGAAACCGTTAGAAAACGGACTTTGGTGACTGGTCCTGCAGCAGACAGTGGCTCCCAGCAAAACCTAGAGAGGCTCCGCTCGGACCCGACGTGTCGTCTCCAAATTCCTCCATCTTGCCGTTTTTGAACAGACAGGACTCGCCGTTCCGAGATCACGCTGTGCCTGGGCTCTTACGTGTTGCTGTAATTATTCGGCGCTATCATCCTGGGCTGACAGTCTAGGTGCGAGAGCGGGCTGACGTGTGTGTCTGTGTGTGTGTGTGAGTGAGTGTGATTCGTGCTGTGTGAGTGATCGGTGTGTGTGTCTGGGTCTGTAGGTCTGTGAGTCAGTGTGTGTCTCTGTGTAGGAGTGTGTTAAGGAGGGATGAGTGCTGAAGGTGTGAATGTTTTCCAGAATAGGCACAAAAATCTTACCCTAACCCAGCAGTTATCTAGCTCGGGACAAGCTTTAAAATGAGGTCCAGTAGAAAAATGCTACATCCCTTTGGATCATAGTACCACCAGGTACAAATATATACAGCTTCCTGAACATTTCTAGACAATAGATATGAATGTGCTTTTTTACAGCTGTTTCTCAAGACGTTCCTTACAAGCCACTGGACTCTGACTGACGACATGTAAAACGCGGAGCGGATCAGGCTGCTGTGCACTGGGAGTCTAGGTGATAGCCGTGGCAAACCTGGAGTAGATCGGGCTGCAGTGTGGTGGGGGTCCGATTCATAGCACTGTCCAACCTGGAGTGGATCTTATCGCTGCGCAGTGGCACTCTGGTTGGCGGCACTGTAAAACCCGGAGTGGATCAGGCTGCTGTGCAGTGGGAGTCTGAATTCTGGCCACTGAGTCTAAATCCCCCTGTGATGCACCCCTGTACTGTAAGCTGCTTTCCTGTGTGTCGTCAGACCTGACCAGCACGTGCTCCTCCAGACCCCAGCTGGGTCTGACCTGTCGCTGGGACTGAGGGCCGCGATACTCTGACACCAGCCCCCGCGGCAGGAACGGTAGCGACCTCTTAATGGGATCTCTGGGAATACTGCTGATCCGGGACCCTCTCCGGGGCTGGAAATCCCAGATCTCTCGCTCATCTCGCCTGCCCGGGCGGGGGAGGGGGTGTGGGTTAACGGCCCATTTGCTCATTTAATTATCCCCTTCGCTTGTCCCGAGCGGAGCAGACGTTCCTGTGGAGGAGCGCTAATTGGATTGCAGGTGATGGCGCCCCGTTGGGAAAGGGGGTGCACTGGGGCTCAGTGTGGCTGGTGGGCTCTCTGTCTCCCTCACTGACACCTCTCTCTCTCTCTCTCTCTCCTCCTCTCCTCTTCTCTCTTTCCTCTTCTCCCTCTTCTTCTCCTCCTCTCCTTCTTCCTCACCCTCTTCTTCTCTTTCTCCTCCTCTCCTCTTCTCTCTTTCCTCTTCTCCCTCTTCTTCTCCTCCTCTCCTTCTTCCTCACTCTCCTCTTCTCTCTCTCCTCCTCTTCTTCCTCTTTCTCCTCTCTCTCTTCCTCTCTCTCCTCTTCTCCCCTTCCTCCTTTCTCTCCCTCCTCTCCCTCTTCCTCACTCTCCTCTTCTCCCCTTCCTCCTTTCTCTCCCTCCTCTCCCTCTTCCTCACTCTCCTCTTCTCTCTCTCCTCTCTCTTCCTCTCTCTCCTCTTCTCCCTTTCCTCCTTTCTCTCCCTCTTCCTCTCTCTCCTCCTCTCCTCCTATCTCTCTTTCCTCCTGTATGTTTTCCAGGCAGTGATATTGGATCCTTGTCCAGTATTTACTGGAGACACACCAGGTACTGTGTTACTCGAGGGGAGGAGGAACCTTTACCTAAATCTGTTTAGCATTTTAGCTTTGGGCATGAGCATTTATCCCTGGGCTTTACTGCACTGTACTGTGCTTTTACCCTGATCTCACTGGGCTTTACTGCACTGTACTGCACTTTTACCCTGATCTTACTGGGCTTTACTGGACCGGAGATCTCTGGACTATAGGGGTACAGCATGACCCAGACTGGACTGGCAATCTCTGGACTGTAGGGGTACAGTGTGACCCAGACTGGACCGGCGATCTCTGGACTGTAGGGGTACAGTGTGACCCAGACTGGACCGGCGGGCTCTGGACTGTAGGGGTACAGTGTGACCCAGACTGGACCGGTGATCTCTGGGCTGTAGGGGTACAGCGTGACCCAGACTGGACCGGCGGGCTCTGGACTGTAGGGGTACAGCGTGACCCAGACTGGACCGGCGATCTCTGGACTGTAGGGGTACAGCGTGACCCAGACCGGACCGGCGGGCTCTGGACTGTAGGGGTACAGCGTGACCCAGACTGGACCGGCGATCTCTGGACTGTAGGGGTACAGCGTGACCCAGACCGGACCGGCGGGCTCTGGACTGTAGGGGTACAGCGTGACCCAGACTGGACCGGCGATCTCTGGACTGTAGGGGTACAGCGTGACCCAGACTGGACCGGCGGGCTCTGGACTGTAGGGGTACAGCGTGACCCAGACTGGACCGGCGGGCTCTGGACTGTAGGGTTACAGCGTGACCCAGACTGGACCGGCGGGCTCTGGACTGTAGGGGTACAGTGTGACCCAGACTGGACCGGCGGGCTCTGGACTGTAGGGGTACAGCGTGACCCAGACTGGACCGGCGGGCTCTGGACTGTATGGGTACAGTGTGACCCAGACTGGACCGGCGGGCTCTGGACTGTAGGGGTACAGGGTGACCCAGACCAGACCACTGATCTCTGGACTGTAGGGGTACAGTGTGACCCAGACTGGACCGGTGGGCTCTGGACTGTAGGGGTACAGTGTGACCCAGACCGGACCGCAGGTGACAATATGACCTGGTCTGGAAACTCCCTGCTCTCCCCCTGTCTCTCCTGTGGTCGCTGGCAGACAGCTGCCTCTCTCTCCCCCCTCCCTCAGGATTGACATCATTCCCCATTACCGCGTTAACTCCTGCAATTAGTCTGTCAGCGGAGGCGGAGAGATGGGAATTAAGGAATGAGTGAGGCAGGGGCGATCTGGAGCCCCGTCACTCTCGAAGAAAGAGGAATGAGATCGACAGAGACGGGCAGACGGGCAGACAGGTGATGGAGCTGCTCTCCTCCTGCTCTGATCTAGAACTATCTCTCCCCATCAGTCTCCCAGTGCTCCCAGTCTCCTGGCTGCACCGCGACAGGTATCGGCGAAGAGCAGGGCGAGGGGGGAGGGGGGGGCGCTGTGTCAGGGTCCCCCTCAACAGGCCTCGCCTGCCGGAAGGGAGAAGGAGGGGTGGCGGGGGGGGCAGACTGAGCCGACACAAGGGTGAGAGAGAGAGGAGAGGGGGAGAAAGGGAGGGGAGGAGAGGAGAGGGAGAGAAGGAGAGGGAGAGGGAGCTGGGGAGAGGAGAGCGCGGGAGAGGAGAGGGAGTTGGATGTAGAGAGAGGAGGAGAGGAGAGGGAGTTGGATGGAGGGAGAGGAGGAGGAGAGGAGAGGGAGAGAAGAAGGAGAGGGAGAGAAGGGGAGGAGAGAGAGAGAGAAGGAGAGGGAGAGGGAGTTGGGGAGAGAAGGAGAGGAGAGGGAGAGGGAGTTTGGGAGAGGAGAGCGAGGGAGAGGAGAGGGAGTTGGATGGAGGGAGAGAGCGAGGGAGAGGAGAGGGAGTTGGATGTAGAGAGAGGAGGAGAGGAGAGGGAGTTGGATGGAGGGAGAGGAGAGGGAGAAAGCGAGGGAGAGGGAGGGAGAGGAGGAGGAGGAGAGTGTGAAGTCTGGGCTCTCTCGCTGCCTGGCCGTGCTGGTGCTGATGAGAGAAGCACCAGCTGTCTCATTCCCGGGTCTGGGCTCCAGCTGGCTCGGCCCGGGGTAGAGAGGGGGAGCACCAGGCCAGACCGCTTGTCTGGACCCCCGGAATCCTGTGTGTGTGTGTGTGTGTGTGTGTGTGTGTGTGTGTGTGTGTGTGTGTGTGTGTGGGGACCCCAATCTCCCTGCACCCCAGGGCTCAGTGTCCCCTGTCTCGATCCAGTGGTAGGTGACCCCCAGGATCCTGTGTGTGTGGGGACCCCAATCTCCCTGCACCCCAGGGCTCAGTGTTTACGACACACCTGTTTGAACAGACTGACTGATCTTGAAAGGAGCCCCAGAGCTTTTATCCCTGTGCCTTTTGCTGTCATGGCCTTTAGTCGTCGAGTTTTGCAAGAAGCGAAGCAAAAACCCCAGAAAAAGATCGATCGTCCTGCAGGGTCAACCCGAAAGTGTCCAGTTTCAGAAGAGCAGGTCACGTGAACCTGATGGGTCCTGTCTGGACTTACAGGCATCAGAAAGGCGTCGATTGGTGCCACCAGGCAGGAGGAAGCAAATGAATGTCGCGCAAGAGTCTGCACGCGTGTGCAACCTTCAAATCCTTCCCCCCCTCCCCCTCCCCTCTCTGGCTGTGGTGTGAAAAGGACGTTTCAGACCCTGATCAGAACTTTTTTTTTGTCTCGTTCCCCTGTAGCTCATTAGCTAGTTCATTAGCAAGACAAACGAGGATGTGAGTTGAAGCAGGGGGAGAGAGAGAGAGAGAGATATCAGCTGCTCCTCAGAGAGAGCGTGCAACACTGTTTCGCCAAGCAGAACAGGAAGTGCGCAGCAGCGAGGAGACGCGTTGCGCAGATGCCATCTGAAACCTAATTTAAAAACCCCAGCCCTGACAGACAGAGAAAGAGAATAATACTGGATTTGTTCCTGTACTTTCAGAGCCTCAGCACATCTGAACAAAGAGAGGTGTGTCTGTTTGTGCAATGGTTACAGTGGAGTTAGGGCCCTGTCCGGGTCTGAGTCGATCAGCAAACATCGGTTATTATTCTTCTTATTAAACTTTATTTTATAAAGCGCCTTTAAAGGTGGCGTCTCACAGCACTTTACAGGACAGTTGAAGGTGCCTGTCCCCCTGCTGTCCCGTCTCTCTGTTCACAGTCTGTCCCCCTGCTGTCCCGTCTCTCTGTTCACAGTCTGTCCCCCTGCTGTCCCGTCTCTCTGTTCACAGTCTGTCCCCCTGCTGTCCCGTCTCTCTGTTCACAGTCTGTCCCCCTTGCTGTCCCGTCTCTCTGTTCACAGTCTGTCCCCCTGCTGTCCCGCCTCTCTGTTCACAGTCTGTCCCCCCTGCTGTCCCGCCTCTCTGTTCACAGTCTGTCCCCCTGCTGTCCTGTCTCTCTGTTCACAGTCTGTCCCCCTGCTGTCCCGTCTGTCCCCCCTGCTGTCCTGTCTCTCTGTTCACAGTCTGTCCCCCTTGCTGTCCCGTCTCTCTGTTCACAGTCTGTCCCCCTGCTGTCCTGTCTCTCTGTTCACAGTCTGTCCCTCTCTAGTGTCCAGTGGGCAGCTGCTGGCTGTGGCTGTGTGAGACAGACCTGGAACGAGAGTCCTGGCACTAATCCGCCCTCGTCTTGTCAATTATTCACTCCCACTCCGTCCCCACAGGCGAGAGGCTCCCAGAGCACGTGGGACAAGCGATTTATTATTCATCTCCATATTTATTTTGGTGCAAACTGCTGCTCTCACTCAGACACGGAAGTATATTGTCTTTGAAAAAATCAAACGAAATATCTGGGTTTGTGTTCAACCAATTACACCCATATACAGAAGAAAGCACAGTCCAGCACAGTAAAGCCCAGTGAGATCAGGGTAAAAGCACAGTACAGTAAAGCCCAGTGAGATCAGGGTAAAAGCACAGTCCAGCGCAGTAAAGCCCAGTGAGATCAGGGTAAAAGCACAGTCCAGCACAGTAAAGCCCACGGAGATCAGGGTAAAAGCACAGTCCAGCGCAGTAAAGCCCAGTGAGATCAGGGTAAAAGCACAGTCCAGTGCTTTATTCTTTGAACTATGGGAAAAACAACTCGTGAGAACACAGATCAGGGGTCTCCATTCCTGGCTCTGGGGAGCCCTAGTCTAGTTAATCTTACAGATTTTAAAAGACTGGAAACACCTAGTAATCTGTTCAATTAAGAGACCCGAGAAGCCCTTGGATTGTGTGTATTAGAGGCAGTGTGTGAGTGTGTGTGTATTAGAGGCTATGTGTGTGTCAGTGTGTGTGTATTAGAGTCTGTGTGGGTCAGTGTGTGTGTATTAGAGGCTATGTGTGGGTCAGTGTGTGTGTATTAGAGTCTGTGTGTGTCAGTGTGTGTGTATTAGAGGCTATGTGTGGGTCAGTGTGTGTGTATTAGAGTCTGTGTGTGTATATTAGAGTCTGTGTGTGTCAGTTTGTGTGTATTAGAGGCTGTGTGTGTGTATTAGAGGCTGAGTGTGTCAGTTTCTGTATGTTAGAGGCAGTGTGTGTGTATTAGAGTCTGTGTGTGTCAGTGTGTGTGTATTAGAGGCAGTGTGTGTGTATTAGAGTCTGTGTGTGGCAGTGTGTGTATATTAGAGTCTGTGTGTGTCAGTGTGTGTGTATTAGAGGCAGTGTGTGTGTATTAGAGGCTGTGTGTGGCAGTGTGTGTGTATTAGAGGCAGTGTGTGTGTATTAGAGGCTGTGTGTGTCAGTGTGTGTGTATTAGAGGCAGTGTGTGTGTATTAGAGGCTGTGTGTGGCAGTGTGTGTGTATTAGAGGCAGTGTGTGTATTAGAGGCAGTGTGTATCAGTGTGTGTCAGTGTGAGTGTATTAGAGGCAGTGTGTGTATTAGAGGCAGTGTGTATCAGTGTGTGTCAGTGTGTGTGTATTAGAGGCAGTGTGTGTATTAGAGGCAGTGTGTATCAGTGTGTGTCAGTGTGTGTGTGTTAGAGGTGTGTGTGTATTAGAGGCAGTGTGTATCAGCGTGTGTCAGTGAGTGTGTATTAGAGGTGTGTGTGTATTAGAGGCAGTGTGTATCAGTGTGTGTCGGTGCGTGTGGCAGTGTGTGTGTATTAGAGGCTGTGTGTGTGTATTAGAGGTGTGTGTGTATTAGAGGCAGTGTGTATCAGTGTGTGTCAGTGTGTATCAGTGTGTGTCAGTGTGTGTGTTAGAGGTGTGTGTGTGCTGTCCTGTTACTGACAGTCCCAGGTGAATTGAAATCTTTGCACAGTCATACAATCCCAGCGCAATCACACCCTTAATTCTCATCACTTGTAATCTCACTGATTGTGTAGCAGTTGTGCAGTTGTGGGAGGCTTTGGCCCCAGTGTGCGCACACATACACACACACACACGCGCGCGCACGTGTGAATGTGTGTGTGTATGTGTGCCAGTGCGGGTTTGTGTGCTCAGCTCCTGGCTGGGAAGTATCAATTTTAACTAGTTTCCATGGCAACCGTTTCCCTCTCCGCTGCGAAAGTGCGCGAACAGGAGGGGCGGAGGGGTGGGACACGGGGAGAGGGAGGAGGAGGGGCTGAGAGGGCGAGAAGGAATAGGAGTTTAGTCCAACTGCAAATCCATGGCAGCCATCACTCCCCCATCCTCCACCCCCCCCGTCTCCTTTCTCCCTCACTTTTCTCCTCTCTCCTCTCTCCTGTCTCCTGCCCTCACCTCTGTCTCCTCTCATCCCCTGCTCTCTCCTGCTCTCTCCCTTCTCCCTCTCTCTCCTCCCACTCTGTCTCTCCTCTCACCTCTGTCTCCTCTCTCTCCCTCACTTTTCTCCTCTCTCCTCTCTCCTGTCTCCTGCCCTCATCTCTGTCTCCTCTCATCCCCTGCTCTCTCCTGCTCTCTCCCTTCTCCCTCTCTCTCCTCCCACTCTGTCTCTCCTCTCACCTCTGTCTCCTCTCTCTCCCTCACTTTTCTCCTCTCTCCTGTCTCCTGCCCTCACCTCTGTCTCCTCTCATCCCCTGCTCTCTCCTGCTCTCTCCCTTCTCCCTCTCTCTCCTCCCACTCTGTCTCTCCTCTCACCTCTGTCTCCTCTCTCTCCCTCACTTTTCTCCTCTCTCCTCTCTCCTGTCTCCTGCCCTCACCTCTGTCTCCTCTCATCCCCTGCTCTCTCCTGCTCTCTCCCTTCTCCCTCTCTCTCCTCCCACTCTGTCTCTCCTCTCCCCCAGTGTGTGTCACTAGTTATATATGGAGGGAGAGCAATTGTTCAGAAGTCCCCCATTGTGATAATCGATCAATTTCTATTCAGTAGCTGCTCTCTTCCGCTCTCCTGTCTCTCCCTCTCCCCCTCTAGAGCCTTTTCTCTCTAGCTCCTTCCTCTCACTCTCAAAGATGGTTATAAAGAGCCTTATTGGCATGATCAATGAATTACAGTGCTGCTGAGGGAATAATTATTACATTCGCTGATAGTGTTATTATGGAGCTGAGACTTATCCAAAGTGACTTACTCAGTTTCTCAAGCGCCTTGGCCAAGGGCACAACAGCTATGCCCAATGTGGGATTTGAACCTGCAACCTCCAATTACGATTCCAGAGCCCCTAACTACAGTACACTGCACTGCTGTCTCTAGTACATGTGATGTTAGGTGACCAGTGTCTCTCTGGACTGTATACAAGAGCTGACCAGTGTCTATCTGGACTGTATCCAAGAGCTGACCAGTGTCTCTCTGGACTGTATACAAGAGCTGACAAGTGTCTATCTGGACTGTATACAAGAGCTGACTGGTGTCTATCTGGACTGTATACACGAGCTAACCAGTGTCTATCTGGACTGTATGAGTGTGTTTATCAGTGTGTGTAAAATCATGCGTGTGTGTGTATTAGTGTGTCTGTAAAATCAGGGGGGTGTGTGTGAAATCGTGTGTGTGTGTAGAATCATGGGTGTGTTTACCAGTGTGTGTGTGTTCTGTGCAGAGGGAGTTGCAGTTGTCAGTCAGTAATACAACAGCCCTGCTCTGCTGCTCTCCACTAATCTATCCCCTGAGCAACACTGACAGTCTGCTTTCACACACAGCACAGAGAGGGAGGGAGAGACACAGAGACTGAGAGAGAGGACAGAGGGATAGAGGCAGAAAGGGGAGAGGAGAGGGGAGTGGGATAGAGACAGAGAGGGCTAGAGACAGAGAGGGGGGAGAGAGGCCTAGAGATAGAGAGGGAGAGAGAGGAGAGAGGGCTAGAGACAGAGGGGGAAGAGAGGGAGAGAGACAGAGGGAGAGAGAGGAGAGAGGGATAGAGACAGATGGGGGGAGAGAGGGAGAGAGAGGAGAGAGGGATAGAGACAGAGAGGGGGAGAGAGGGAGAGAGACAGAGAGGGGGAAGAGAGGGAGAGAGACAGAGAGGGAGAGAGAGGAGAGGGAGAAGGACAGATAGAGAGAGAGAGGGGAGAGAGGGCTAGAGACAGAGATGAAGAAAGGAAGGTGGTGTGTGTGTGTGTGTGTGTGTGTGTGTGTGTGTGTGTGTGTGTGTGTGTGTGTGTGTGTGTGTGTGTGAGTGATCCATTTCCAGGGAAGAACAACACTGAGGACTACAAGCTTATTTCAGACACACTGTTTTATTAGAATATGTGTAGTATGCTCATATATATTATTTAATACCGTATATTCATTTGTTAATTCAAGTACAAACTAGAAACAGTAGTGAAACAGTGAAGAGATATACAGTGATCCAGGAATCACATCGTTTATAAAAGACATTTACAAAGCGAAGGTGTTATTTTAAGCAAATTTTTTTCTGTTCTTCAACAACATGTACTGACGAAAGGACAGGAAACCTCGAACCAGGATAGAAAACTCACACCCAACATGATTGAAAAGCCCCCTCCCCTCTCCCCCTTGTCCCTTGTGCTTTGAACGATTGTCATTAATTAAGTCCTTTTGGTAACGACATCGAAACGCAGATCGGTATTGGAAAATGACACCCCCAGTTCCTTGAGGTGTGAAGTCAGGGGGTCACAAGTGTTGGAATACTGAGGCGCCTGCACTGGGAACCCTAGGCTACTAACCAGCTAACTAATAACTAATCTGCCAACAGACCCCACAGCACACTAATCTGCCACTCAGGTAACCCAGCTATCACATCTACTCTAATGTCCCCCTTATCTAGTCCACTCACAAACCAATCTGTCAACTAACTCAATAACCAACCCACCTGCATGTCCCCTACAGTATCTAACAGCTTATCTCACTAACTCACTCACTAGACAACCCAGCTACAGATTCCACTAACCCCCCCCCCCCATATCTACACAACTCGCTCCCTGGCTCGTTTAACCAGCTGGCACACTAACTACCCAACTAACTACCCAACTAACCCGCCATGCAACCATACTGGTGCCCTTGGCCTCGACCCACCCTGCTCCCCCCCTCAACCCAGGGGCAGGCTTACTCATTTCCACTCGCTATCTAGTCCCCCGACCAGATAACCCACCCGCTAACCTGCTTAACTTATCACTGATCTCGCCCTCCAAGCCAACCGGCCCAGGAGTTTAACGCCTGAATCCGGCTGCTGGGTAGGTGTGCGAGTTGGTGAGTTGAAGTCACCAACACAGTTGACTTACAACCACCTCAAGCTACAGCTCCCTAGCAAACTGCTTAACTAGCTAAATTCCCAAACTAGTAGCCACCAGTAACCACCTACTGCACAACTGTACTGTACAGCAGTAGCAGGTCATCAGCTGGTTGGCTATCCAGGTAATAACTGTGCATCCGCACTGAGTCCAGACTGTCGGATGAGGATGGGGGGGGGTTCCTGGACCAGAATTTGGGAACCCCAGTTTAAGAGGAGCCTGTTGGGATAGTGTCCTCACCCCCCCCCCCCCCCCCCGTCCCAGGGCAGGAGTCTGGGATCATGGGGTGGGAGGGTAAAAGCTGACTGAGATCGTTCCTCAACATGGCACACAAGCGAATTTCACACACACACACACACACACACTTTCATGACTGCATGCCCATCTGCTCAGCCCTAATCGCAGCCATATTATTAATGATCAAGAAGCCCGTGCTGCAATGTCTTCCTCATCCACCCAACCAGTTTCCAGCTGCTTCCTTCAACTCAGGGTCGCAGGGGGGAGCCAGAGCCCTTCCCAGCAAGCACCAGGCGCAAGGCAGGCTGCACCCCGGACAGGACGCCAGTCCATCATCACAGGGCACACACACAGACACTGACACACTCACACTCCCACCAGGACCCACCCACACTTGGGGAGAGCACGCAAACTCCACACGGACAGCAACCCCCAGGACTGGAATTGAACCTGCAACACGCTGCAACACAGCCATGCTGACCCCTCTGCCACCAAGCCTCACCCCGTCTCCTCCAAACCCCTGAAATAAATAGGTGGGCACAGGGATGAATCACCAGGCAGGGCCCTGTAGGATCAGGTTCGGACCCCTGGCCCACAGAGACATGCCTCCGAGCCCCGGAGACACTCTGACTGCTCCAGTGCCCAGATTCTCAGCAGCAAAAGCCCCCCCGCCACTTCACAATTCCATTCCGTTAGCTAATTGATCCTCTTAACGAGAGACTGTAATTGGGCCCTTGCCAGTGTGGGCAAATTGAAATTTTACCGAAGCTGCTTTGTTTTCAGAAACTGGAAATGACAGTGTGTGTGTGTGTGTGTGTTGGGGGGGGGGAGGGGGGAGGATTAGGCAAATTAAGACAAACTGGAAAAATTAGGGTGCAGTCGACTCAATACCCAGAAGACAGTTGGGTCCAGAAATCCAGCCTGCGATTAGGAATGTCTCAGAAATCCTGGCAGTACAGCAGGGGTGATTGGGAAATGAACCAGCCTATTCCGGCAGCTGTATCCCGAAAATCTGTCCGCTCCGGGGACATAAAACTGGGGCCGTGTACAAGTGGGATCATGGGAAACATGGATCCATTCATCCGTGTTCTAACCCCTTTATCTGATTCGGGGACGTGGGACAGGACGCTAATCCATCGCAAGGGCCCACACAGACACAGAAATGTTTAACATGCAGACTCCACCCAGACAGCACCCCGGGGTCCAGAACTGAACCCAGGCCCCAGAACTGCGAGGCAGCAACACTGCTCTCCTGGGCCGCATGAGATCAGTAAAATGCCTGGTGTCCATCACGGGGACACACACACACATATCCGCATCAGGTGACGTAGCGCCCCCTGGTGCCTCTTGTCGTGATTCACGTTTCCCATGGTCCCCAAGGGGCCCCTTCGCCCCAGTCGCCAGTCGGCAGTGTTCTGCGTCCAGCTGCCCGAAACCGGGCGACCCGTCTCATCGGCACGCCTCGCGATACAGGTCGGTCCTCAGTCACGCAGCCGAGATCGGAGCTGGAAAACGCGCTGATCTGAAGACGGGGCGCCATCAACGTCACCCCGAGTAAAACCTCCCTCTTCCTCACCATCCGCGCACACGCCCCTCTGCCCTCTGCCCAGTTTTTCCGAGTCCTTCCGGAGCTGATGGATCAGTCCTGTTGGACACCTGTGGCTGTGGAATTGGGAGGAGTGGACAAGCAGGGAAGGATATGGGGAGGGCGCTATTGTAATACTGGGGGGATCCGAGTGAACCCCCCCCCCGCCCCAGAGTCCAGAGCATCTTCCTCGTGTCCTACATCTGCTTTTGGTCCTCCTCTTCCCCACTGTCTCCCCCTTATTCTGGGGGGGCAGGGCAGTGTTCCACACTGATAAAGGAGTCCTGCTGCAGTCCTGCCCCCCAAAATTTCAATGTCACCCCCCCCCCCCCGCCCCTCCATCCACCATCCACCACCACAACGAGGGATTTCTTCGGAAAGAGTTTATCCTACTGCTGCAGATTGTAGAAGGTCCAGAATCCAGAGCCCAAAATAGACCTCTGTCGGTCACCATGGTGGGGCGGGGCTAGGGCCTGGGCTAGAGGCGGAGCTAGAGACCAGGAAAGGGATTGGATGACCCACCTCTAGGGGTTGAGCTGGGGGGGGGGGCGGAGCTCGAGGGAGTGGAGGCGGGGTGGGGGCGGGGCTTGACTGCCAGTGCTGAAGGCGGGTTGGCGGATTCAACCCGGAGGGGCAGGGTGATGGGAGGGCCCAGAGGGGGACACGTCTGGCTTCGGCCTCCCTCACGGAAGTCCCAGCGGGGTTCGCGGCCACACCCCCGGTTCCCCTGGGCCGGAGTCCAGCCGGGCGCGCAGGTCTCTCCAAGTCACCTGCGGCTGGACACTGGGCGACACCGGCCAGAGGTGCCCAAGCCTGCAGACGAGGCCAGTGGAGCTCCTTCAGCAGGAAAGCAACAGCCCGGACAGTGCGCCATATAGCTGGGCCGTAGTGGGGAATACAGTTCCAGTTCCCAGAACTGGCTGCAAGAAGCCTCCACCAGCCAGATGGCCTGCGTGCCCACCTCTGGATGGTGCTCTCCGCCGTGTCCTGATCTATTCCAGTCCGGCGGGTTGTGCTGCAACGTTCTTGTTATTCCACGCCGCGTTCGGCAGCTCCGAATCTCCAGGGCGGCCGCGGGGTCTCCCCCTGGTCCCCCCCCCCGGCCCCTCCCCTCGGCGGATCTGAGACGCAGGAGGGCCCCGATGTCCCCAGGCTGTTGTCTGTCTCCGTGGGGCGAGACTCGGGAGCAGCTGCTCGCTCAGCCTCACAGCCTGGAGGGCCTCGGGGTTTCTGTTCCAGCACGTGTTGTTGAGCTCACGCGTGAGACACGTTATAGGATCTTTCTCATGAACTTTTATGGTGCAGGGACACGGGGGGCCTTCACTTCGTTAAAGACGCAGATGCTAATTAGCTAATTGGACCTGCTGTGGAACTGAGAACGTGGGCGGAGCATTACCCAGGAGACACTGGGGGCGCAGTAAATGAGCCCTGCTGCTGGCTAGCCAATCCCCTTGCTGGGTGGGTCCTTCCTGCTCTCCTATTGGTTGGCACTTGTCTCAAACATTGGCTAGCCAATCCCCTTGCTTGGTGGGTCCTTCCTGCTCTCCTATTGGTTGGGACTTGTGTCAAGCATTGGCTAGCCAATCCCCTTTCTGGGCGGGTCCTTCCTGCTCTCCGATTGGTTGGCACTTGTCTCAAACATTGGCTAGCCAATCCCCTTGCTTGGTGGGTCCTTCCTGCTCTCCTATTGGTTGGGACTTGTGTCAAGCATTGGCTAGCCAATCCCCTTGTTGGGCGGGTCCTTCCTGCTCTCCAATTGGCTGGGACTTGTGTCAAGCATTGGCTTGCCAATCCCCATCCTGGGCGGGCCCTTCCTGCTCTCCGATTGGCTGAATCCGGCCACTCCGACTGGCTGGGAGCAGTGTCACGCGTTCCCGAAGCCGAGCTTCCAAATGTGCTGCGGTTGGCCGCCGCTCCCCTTCCCAGTGTCTGCGTGCTCCGGCGATGAGCACAGTTCCAGACTTCGGCGTAAACCCCTTCCTCGGGGAGCGCTGTCCCATTTCCGGCACACGGAGGGGGGGGCGCGCACGGAGCTTCGGCGTCACGCGGCGGTGGTGGGAGGGAGCGCGGGCAGGAGGCCGGAGGAGTGACAGAAGCACACGCACACGGAGAAGGACAGCAGGCAAACCGGCGCGGGAGCGGCGTGACAGCACGGAAGCAAGCAGGGGCGATCGTGTGCCGGGTGTAGAATCCCCTTTTTTTTTTCCCCACAGGGAATTCACCCCTTAGCTCTGTCTTAGCGCTCCGCTAGCCCAGTACGGCTCCCTGCATCCCCGCTTCCCCCTCCCACTGGGCCTCGACAATCAGGCAGAGGCTGCCTGAGTCGAGCCCCCGGTCCACCACGGGCTAAGGTGGGCATCCGGTAACGCCCGGGCCTTTTCCCAGATGGGAGGGGAGGGAGGGAGGTGGTCGGAAGAGAAGGGCACATTAGGGCACAGAATCCGGAGAGCTCTTCGGGGGCAAAAGTCGAGAACACAGGGATCGCGGCGGTGCCCAGACCACGCCGGCATCGCTGCGTCTGAAAGCAGGTCGGATCAGCAGAGCCAAAGGACATGCGATCCCGTTTTTTTTTGGGGGGGGGGGGAGCGGGGAGACACCCCCCTCTCCCCTTCCTTTCTCACGTTCAGCGACCCAAACTGCCTCTCCCGCTGTGTGCCGGAAAAAAGTGTCCGTCCCCATCCCATCCGCCTCATTTTTATGTTTTTTCGTTTTTTTGGGGGATTTATAGTGTGCGCGCCTAGATTTCTCCCCGGGGCGTCTCGGGGGGAAAATTCCTAGTCTCTCACCTCCTCCTCCTCCTCCTCCTCCTTGTTTTGGGAATGTGGGAGAACGGGGCATAGGGAATTGGAGGGAATGTTATGTTCTGCTCCCCCATGTCCTGGGAGTGTGCTCTTGGTGTCCGGAGGGAGACGAGCCAGCCTCTGGGGATTAAAAGCTGACCAGTGTGTAGACCATTCTGGGAAACGGAGAGAGGGGACACTGTCACAACATCTGCCTGCTCCTTCTCTTTGTCATCAGTTCTTTCTATTTCTCAGAAAGGATTCGCTCTAAATTAGAGTTTCCGGTATGTAACTATATACGTCCCAGACGTAGGTGCCAGATGTGGTTAGTTGATTAATTAATACCCCATTTCTCCTTATATTACTGCCCTGTGCTGTTCTTTTACCCTGATCTCACTGGGCTTTACTGCGCTGGACTGTGCTTTTACCCTGATCTCACTGGGCTTTACTGCGCTGGACTGTGCTTTTACCCTGATCTCACTGGGCTTTACTGTGCTGGACTGTCCTTTTACCCTGATCTCCCTGGGCTTTTCTGCGCTGGACTGTGCTTTTACCCTGATCTCACTGGGCTTTTCTGCGCTGGACTGTGCTTTTACCCTGATCTCACTGGGCTTTACTGCGCTGGACTGTGCTTTTACCCTGATCTCACTGGGCTTTACTGTGCTGGACTGTCCTTTTACCCTGATCTCACTGGGCTTTACTGCGCTGGATTGTGCTTTTACCCTGATCTCCCTGGGCTTTTCTGCGCTGGACTGTGCTTTTACCCTGATCTCACCGGGCTTTTCTGCGCTGGACTGTGCTTTTACCCTGATCTCACTGGGCTTTACTGTGTCATGGAGGAGTGGGGCTCAGGTGAGCTCTTACCTGTACAGGTAATAAAAGAAGGAGACCAGGTAGAAGCCCAATTTGCACCAGGACTCTTTTTGGCAGTAGTTGAGGATGTCGGCGTTCATCACACTCACAGGGTCATACATGACCTCTGACCCATCCGCTGGCCGATGGAAATACCTGGAGGGGGAGAGGGGGATGGAGGGAAGAAGGGAGGGAGAGGGGGAGAAGACAGATGGAAAAAGATGAAAAGAGGAGCGTCGAGGAAAGGAGAGTCCAGGGACAAGCGGAGAAAGAACAAAAAGACAAATGGAGGTTAAGTGTTACAACTGGGGTCAGGGGTCAAAGGTCAGTGCCAGACCAACAATTAAAGGGTCCGCGTCAGGGTTAGAGGTTAAAGTTCAACTTTACACAGTGGATTGTGGGTAAAGTTGGTCAAGGATCACAGTCAGGGTTAGGGTTCAAAACCCCTGATTAGCATCTGAGTCTTCCCTGAAATTAACCCCCCCCCCCACCCCCAAAGTCTCCTGTGCAAACAAACACGGCCCTTTCCATAAACGTTTCAACTCTGCCCTGTCCAACAAGGGCTAGTGGAGTCCAGTGCACTCCAGAACAAACCCACTTAAAGGTTTTACAGGGACGCTTTAGGCCCAAGTGAAGGGAAGGGCTAAAAAGAGCATTTAAAGAGACATCCCTGTTGGAGGTCATAGATACAAGGGGTCAAAGTTCAAAGGTCAGCAGGTCCAGCCTACCTCCACAGATGGTAGAAGAGTAGGGGGATGTTGAGGCCCAGGGTCACCCACTCTGCGGCGCACATGAACATCAGGCAGAACAGCCCGTGGATGGAGTACTCCGGGACGACCAGCTGGGGGCGCCATTCACACAGTTAGTTTTTCTCGTTCCTGGTACCAAAGGGCCACACAGCTCCTTCTGCCTGGGCTCTGAAGGACTTAACTGCATCATCTCAGCAGCCTAAGTGCTCTTATTCAAAACACGGCTTTCAGGTCCTTAGTCACTGACGTGTTTGACTTCCCTTTGGAAATGGGACAGGGCTTCCCAGATATCCCCCCAGAACCCCAGCCCTCGTTTAAAGCCTGTCTCAGGTGTGTGCCCTGCTATATAAAATGCTGTTGGAAGATCTCTCTGTTCCTAAACCCTCACATCTCTCTCTGCCCAATCCTCTCTCTTTCCTTCTCTCTCTCACCCTCTCTCCCTCTCCCTCTCTCCCTCACCCTCTCCCAATCCCTCTCTCTCTCCCTCTCTCCCTCACCCTCTCCCAATCCCTCTCTCGCTCCCTTTCTCCCTCACCTCTCCCAATCCCTCTCTCTCTCCTTCTCTCTCCCTCTCCCTCTCTCCCTCACCCTCTCCCAATCCCTCTCTCTCTCCTTCTCTCTCCCAATTCCTCTCTCTCTCCCTCACCCTCTCCAAATCCCCCTCTCTCTCCCCCTCTCTCCCAATCCCTCTCTCTCTCCCTCTCTCCCAGCTCCTTCCTCTCTCCTGATCTCTCTCCCTCTCTCCAGGCTTGACTCGAGCAGATGAAAGTGGTTTGGAGTGTCTTGTGGAGTTGTATTAATCAGTGAAGCTGTGCGTTATAATGCAGACCCTGCCAGCAGGATGGAGCTGGGGGGGGGGAGGGGGGGGGGTGGAGTCACCATGGCAACACAACGCCGGTTTCCTAGGCAACGCGAGGAGAGACGCAGTGAGGTGATTGGTGGATTGGTCACGGCGGAACAGGAGGTGAGAGGGGGAACACGGGGAGGCACAGAGCAGCGGGAGGGAAGGGGAGGCGAAGGAGGGAGAGAGTCTGCCAGCCCAGCGCAGAGAGAGGGGGAGAGCAGGTGCACACCGCGAACGAATTCATCCGTCAGTCACCGTAGCACTCGCGAACACGCGACTGGCACAGTCCATCTCCTGCTCTTTCCACCTCCCTTAACGACCACTGCCCCCCTCCCCGGACCACCAGGAGCCCCTAACCCCCTCCCCGGACCCCCAGAAACCCCTACCCTCCTCCCCGGACCCCCAGAAACCCCTACCCTCCTCCCCGGACCCCCAGAAACCCCTGTCCTCCTCCCCGGACCCCCAGAAACCCCTGTCCTCCTCCCCGGACCCCCAGAAACCCCTGTCCTCCTCCCCGGACCCCCAGAAACCCCTACCCCCCTCCCCGGACCCCCAGAAACCCCTGTCCTCCTCCCCAGACCCCCAGAAACCCCTGTCCTCCTCCCCGGACCCCCAGAAACCCCTGTCCTCCTCCCCAGACCCCCAGAAACCCCTACCCTCCTCCCCAGACCCCCAGAAGCCCCTCCCCCTCTCCCCAGACCCCCAGAAACCCCCCATCCTCCTCCCCAGTCCCCCAGAAGCCCCTACTTGCCTCCCCAGACCCCCAGAAACCCCCGTCCTCCTCCCCAGACCCCCCACAAAACCCATCCTCCTGCCCAGACCCCCAGAAACCCCATCCTCCTACCCAGATCCCCCAAAAGCCCCCGTCCTCCTCCTCAGATCCCCACAAAACCCTATCTTGTGTCCCCTGGCTGGTCATGTGTGACCGTTTCTATCGATCTCCCCACTCCCCCCCCCCCCCCCCCCACAGAAAGAGAACCCCCAGTCTCCGGGCACAGACCGACCTTCCTCAGCAGGTTACAGATCCTTTCGATGTTCTTGATGCGTTCTCTCTGCGGAGAGAGGGAGGGGAGGGTGGGATAGAGGGATGGACAGAGAGAGGGAGAGACGGGGCAGCCGAGGAGGAGAGAGGGATCGTGAGCCAGAGGAGAGGAGAGGGGGGAGAGGGAGATGGAGAGAGAGGCGTTACTTTTCTAATGTCCACGCAGAGCTACAGTCTCCCCTGGTTGTCGTGAGACCCCCCCCGCCCCCCCTCCTCCTCCTCCTCCGCCATCCACAAATTCGCAAAAGGTATGTCAAGGGAACATGGGGGAACATGAGGGGTGAGGTCAAAGGTTAAACACTGCTAACAGATCCCATCTGTAAGCCGCCCCCCAACCCCCAGTCCTCCTCATCCCTGGGCACTGAGCCAGCACACAGCTGAGCTGCAGTCTGAGTGCATTCGTCAATCCCGTACGCTGCTAATTAGTGGCAAGACAACGAGGTAACAGCGGCCATATTCATGTGAGAGGAGGGCGGAAGCAGACGGGAGGAGGGAGGGAGAGGGTGATGAAGAGGAAGAGTGAAAGTGCAGAAGGGAGGGAGGCCCACAGTCACTGCGCTTGAAGGGTAAAGACTCTCGTACCAAAGCAGACATCTGGAGGAGAGAGACAGGAGAGAGAGAGAGAGACAGGAGAGAGAGAGAGACAGGAGAGGGAGACAGGAGAGGGAGAGAGACAGGAGAGAGGAGAGAGACAGGAGAGAGAGAAACAGGAGAGGGAGACAGGAGAGAGAGAGAGACAGGAGAGGGAGACAGGAGAGGGAGAGAGACAGGAGATAGGAGAGAGACAGGAGAGAGACAGGAGATAGGAGAGAGACAGGAGAGAGACAGGAGAGGGAGACAGGAGAGAGATAGGAGAGGGAGACAGGAGAGGGAGAGAGAGGAGAGAAACAGGAGAGAGAGATAGGCAGGAGAGAGAAAGACAGGAGAGAGAGAGACAGGAGAGGGAGAGAGACAGGAGAGAAAGAGACAGGAGAGAGAAAGACAGGAGAGGGAGAGACAGGAGAGGGAGAAACCAGAGACAGACAGGAGAGAGAGAAACAGGAGGGAGAGACAGGAGATAGAGAGACAGGAGAGAGAGACAGGAGAAAGAAAGAGGAGAGACTTGTGTCAGTACAGAACCCTCTCGCCCCATCTCTTCCTCATTTCCGTCTCTCTGTGTCCATCCCTCCCTGCCACTCACCATCTCCCAGTGTCTCCCTTTCTCCCACTCCTCCTCTCCCTCTCTCCCTCTCTCCCAGCCCCTCCCCCTCTCCCCTCTCCCAGTCTCCCTCCCCGGCACTCTCCACAGCTTGCTCATTCCTCCCAGTGCTCCCAGTGAGAGCTCACCGCGCGGGCTGGGTTGCACTGGTCGATGGGGTTCTTGAAGTCTGTGCGCAGCTCGTCAAAGGCAATGATCTGCGAGAGACAGGAGCAGAGTCACAACATCACAGAGACCCCCCAGCAGCCCCCGATATCGAGCCTTTCATCCTGAAGGGCTCGACTGGAGCACTGGAGCTGGCAAGCCAAAAACAATAGACCAGCTATACTTGATCAATACAGATCGAAGATTGAGGAGCAGGTCTGGGAAGCTGACGTAGAGTTCAGTGTGAGACTGGAGTAGAGTTCAGTGTGAGATAGGAGTAGAGTTCAGTGTGAGACTGGAGTGTCTCTCTCTCCTCCTCCATATTTCACTCTTCTCCCTCCTCCATCTCCCCCTGTATCTGTCACCCCCCACCACCACCGCCCCCCCCCCCGCCCAGAGAGCCTCAGCTGTGTGTGCAGAGGTGAGCAGGCATCCACAATTGACACAGGCCCTGCTCTGTTGTAAACAGATGCAGTTGCCACGGCAACCAGATGAACACTCCACCGAGCGCCATGGATACTATAGAACCAAGCGAGAGATTGGAGACTGGGAAGGGGTGGAGGGGGGAGAGGGGGGGGGGGCTGGGTTATGGATGGAACACAATTATGTTTCAATAAAAACCCATACACACACGCGGAGGCACGCACACACACACGCACTCCGTCACGCCAGAAAGAAAACATAACACACACACACGCACTGTTCATGTCAGGAGCTGGCCTGAGACACACCGGGATGCAGCCAGGGAACTGGTGCTGCCCTGAGACAGACGTGCCAGGCAGGGATGGAGGAGTGGGAGAGGGGCAAACCAGACTCAAGGAGAAACAGAGCTCGATGACGTACAGGCTCAGTGAACACAGCCTGGACACACACACACACACACACACACACACACACACACACACACACACACACACATACACTGGACACAGGCAGACCTGGCTGCCCAGAGAGGACAGGCTCAGTGACCACAGCCTGGACACACACACACACTGGACACAGGCAGACCTGGCTGCCCAGAAAGGACAGGCTCAGTGACCACAGCCTGAACACACACACACTGGACACAGGCAGAGAGGACAGGCTCAGTGACCACAGCCTGGACACACACACACACTGGACACAGGCAGACCTGTCTGCCCATAGAGGACAGGCTCAGTGACCACAGCCTGGACACACACACACACACTGGACACAGGCAGACCCGGCTGCCCAGAGAGGACAGGCTCAGTGACCACAGCCTGGACACACACACACACACACTGGACACAGGCAGAGAGGACAGGCTCAGTGACCACAGCCTGGACACACACACACACACTGGACACAGGCAGACCCGGCTGCCCAGAGAGGACAGGCTCAGTGACCACAGCCTGAACACACACACACTGGACACAGGCAGAGAGGACAGGCTCAGTGACCACAGCCTGGACACACACACTGGACACAGGCAGACCCGGCTGCCCAGAGAGGACAGGCTCAGTGACCACAGCCTGGACACACACACACACTGGACACAGGCAGACCCAGCTGCCCAGAGAGGACAGGCTCAGTGACCACAGCCTGGACACACACACACACACTGGACACAGGCAGACCCAGCTGCCCAGAGAGGACAGGCTCAGTGACCACAGCCTGGACACAGGGAGACCCAGCTGCCCAGGGAGCAGCAGAGACAGAGACGCGCTTCCTACTGCACCGTGAGAAACACTCTGGGATCAGACAAACATTCTTCCGATAAAGGAATAAAATCCCAGTATTCCCACACCTGCCAGCTTCCAGAACAGCTCCCAATCCTACTGCAGCCCAGCGTGTGATCTCCTGCCACAGCCCGGAGGAGCAGAGAGTGAGCCTCTCGTTAAATAATACACTGTATGTCATTATCCCAAATGTTACTTTGCAGTCCACACTGCAATTCACCAGTCCTGCCAATAAAAAGGTCTTTGAATTTGAAAAAGGGAGCCGCAGTTAGCCCAGAGTGACAAGAGAGACACTCCAGTATTCAGACTGTCCTATTGGTATTGTCATACCATTGTCAGAACCCCCGAATGACTATACTGTGTCAAACTGGAGCCCGTCCCCTGCTGATCTCCTGCCTAATGCCAACTGCTCTGTCATTATCAGACCTGTAAAACACCGCGCAGGAGCTCATCAATAACCTGCAAGCACTCTGAGTAACTGGAGGGAACCTGTAGATTCCAGGCAGCCTCCACGTCCCTGGATGATTCTGTATAATCCATTCATAATGCAACAGCCTGTCACTGGTCCGCACAGCCTCATTAATTACACGCAGGCACGGACGCACGCACACACACACATATCCGCACAGTGCTGAGGCCTTGAAATTGACTCCCATTGACTCCCATTGACTCCCACTCGGTTTGCTTTCAGTATTTGAATGGAACGAAACCCCACACAGGACGAGAACAGATGACTCTTGGACTTTTGGGATTTGAAAGGAGAAGCTCTTTAGTCCAGAACGTAGCACTCTGACAGTCACATAGCCTCATGCACACTCATGCAATTTTCTGCAGTAATGCCAGTCTATAACTCCAGTCTGTAGTCTCAGTCTGTAACCTCAGTCTGTAACCTCAGTCTGTAACTCCAGTCTGTAACACCAGTCTGTAACACCAGTCTGTAACTCCAGTCTGTAACTCCAGTCTGTAACCTCAGTCTGTAGTCTCAGTCTGTAACCTCAGTCTGTAGTCTCAGTCTGTTACTCCAGTCTGTAACCTCAGTCTGTAACTCCAGTCTGTAACCTCAGTCTGTAACACCAGTCTGTAACTCCAGTCTGTAACACCAGTCTGTAACTCCAGTCTGTAACTCCAGTCTGTAACTCCAGTCTGTAACCTCAGTCTGTAGTCTCAGTCTGTAGTCTCAGTCTGTAACTCCAGTCTGTAGTCTCAGTCTGTAACTCCGGTCTGTAACTCCAGTCTGTAACTCCAGTCTGTAACCTCAGTCTGTAACTCCGGTCTGTAACTCCAGTCTGTAACACCAGTCTGTAACTCCAGTCTGTAACACCAGTCTGTAACACCAGTCTGTAACTCCAGTCTGTAACTCCAGTCTGTAACCTCAGTCTGTAATCTCAGTCTGTAGTCTCAGTCTGTAACTCAAGTCTGTAACCTCAGTCTGTAACTCAGGTCTGTAACTCCAGTCTGTAACTCCAGTCTGAAACACCAGTCTGTAACTCCAGTCTGTAACTCCAGTCTGTAACCTCAGTCTGTAACCTCAGTCTGTAACTCCAGTCTGTAACCTCAGTCTGTAGTCTCAGTCTGTAACACCAGTCTGTAACTCCAGTCTGTAACCTCAGTCTGTAGTCTCAGTCTGTAACCTCAGTCTGTAACTCCAGTCTGTAACCTCAGTCTGTAACCTCAGTCTGTAACTCCAGTCTGTAACCTCAGTCTGTAGTCTCAGTCTGTTACTCCAGACTGTAACCTCAGTCTGTAACTCCAGTCTGCAACTCCAGTCTGTAACTCCAGACTGTAACTCCAGTCTGTAACCTCAGTCTGTAGTGTCAGTCTGTAACTCCAGTCTGTAACCTCAGTCTGTAACTCCGATCTGTAACTCCAGTCTGTAACTCCAGTCTGTAACTCCAGTCTGTAACCTCGGTCTGTAACTCCGGTCTGTAACTCCGGTCTGTAACTCCAGTCTGTAACTCCAGTCTGTAACCTCAGTCTGTAGTGTCAGTCTGTAACTCCAGTCTGTAACCTCAGTCTGTAACTCCAGTCTGTAACCTCAGTCTGTAGTCTCAGTCTGTAACACCAGTCTGTAACTCCAGTCTGTAACCTCAGTCTGTAACTCCAGTCTGTAACTCCAGTCTGTAACTCCAGTCTGTAGTCTCAGTCTGTAACTCCAGTCTGTAACACCAGTCTGTAACTCCAGTCTGTAACTCCAGTCTGTAACTCCAGTCTGTAACCTCAGTCTGTAACTCCAGTCTGTAGTCTCAGTCTGTAACCTCAGTCTGTAACCTCAGTCTGTAACTCCAGTCTGTAACACCAGTCTGTAACACCAGTCTGTAACTACAGTCTGTAACTCCAGTCTGTAACCTCAGTCTGTAGTCTCAGTCTGTAACCTCAGTCTGTAGTCTCAGTCTGTTACTCCAGTCTGTAACCTCAGTCTGTAACTCCAGTCTGTAACCTCAGTCTGTAGTCTCAGTCTGTAACCTCAGTCTGTAACTCCAGTCTATAACTCCAGTCTGTAGTTTCAGTCTGTAAGCTCAGTCTGTAACACGAGTCTGTAGTCTCAGTCTGTAACCTCAGTCTGTAACACCAGTCTGTAACTCCAGTCTGTAACACCAGTCTGTAACTCCAGTCTGTAACTCCAGTCTGTAACTCCAGTCTGTAACCTCAGTCTGTAGTCTCAGTCTGTAACCTCAGTCTGTAACTCCAGTCTATAACTCCAGTCTGTAGTTTCAGTCTGTAACCTCAGTCTGTAACACGAGTCTGTAGTCTCAGTCTGTAACCTCAGTCTGTAACACCAGTCTGTAACTCCAGTCTGTAACACCAGTCTGTAACTCCAGTCTGTAACTCCAGTCTGTAACTCCAGTCTGTAACTCCAGTCTGTAACCTCAGTCTGTAGTCTCAGTCTGTAACCTCAGTCTGTAGTCTCAGTCTGTTACTCCAGTCTGTAACCTCAGTCTGTAACTCCAGTCTGCAACTCCAGTCTGTAACCTCAGTCTGTAACTCCAGTCTATAACTCCAGTCTGTAGTTTCAGTCTGTAACCTCAGTCTGTAACACCAGTCTGTAGTCTCAGTCTGTAACCTCAGTCTGCAACTCCAGTCTGTAACCTCAGTCTATTACTCCAGTCTGTAACCTCAGTCTGTAGTCTCAGTCTGTAGTCTCAGTCTGTAACTCCAGTCTGTAGTCTCAGTCTGTAACTCCGGTCTGTAACTCCGGTCTGTAACTCCAGTCTGTAACCTCAGTCTGTAACTCCGGTCTGTAACTCCAGTCTGTAACACCAGTCTGTAACTCCAGTCTGTAACACCAGTCTGTAACACCAGTCTGTAACTCCAGTCTGTAACTCCAGTCTGTAACCTCAGTCTGTAATCTCAGTCTGTAGTCTCAGTCTGTAACTCAAGTCTGTAACCTCAGTCTGTAACTCAGGTCTGTAACTCCAGTCTGTAACTCCAGTCTGAAACACCAGTCTGTAACTCCAGTCTGTAACTCCAGTCTGTAACCTCAGTCTGTAACCTCAGTCTGTAACTCCAGTCTGTAACCTCAGTCTGTAGTCTCAGTCTGTAACACCAGTCTGTAACTCCAGTCTGTAACCTCAGTCTGTAGTCTCAGTCTGTAACCTCAGTCTGTAACTCCAGTCTGTAACCTCAGTCTGTAACCTCAGTCTGTAACCTCAGTCTGTAACTCCAGTCTGTAACCTCAGTCTGTAGTCTCAGTCTGTTACTCCAGACTGTAACCTCAGTCTGTAACTCCAGTCTGCAACTCCAGTCTGTAACTCCAGACTGTAACTCCAGTCTGTAACCTCAGTCTGTAGTGTCAGTCTGTAACTCCAGTCTGTAACCTCAGTCTGTAACTCCAGTCTGTAACCTCAGTCTGTAACCTCAGTCTGTAACTCCAGTCTGTAACCTCGGTCTGTAACTCCGGTCTGTAACTCCGGTCTGTAACTCCAGTCTGTAACTCCAGTCTGTAACCTCAGTCTGTAGTGTCAGTCTGTAACTCCAGTCTGTAACCTCAGTCTGTAACTCCAGTCTGTAACCTCAGTCTGTAGTCTCAGTCTGTAACACCAGTCTGTAACTCCAGTCTGTAACCTCAGTCTGTAACTCCAGTCTGTAACTCCAGTCTGTAACTCCAGTCTGTAGTCTCAGTCTGTAACTCCAGTCTGTAACACCAGTCTGTAACTCCAGTCTGTAACTCCAGTCTGTAACTCCAGTCTGTAACCTCAGTCTGTAACTCCAGTCTGTAACTCCAGTCTGTAACCTCAGTCTGTAACTCCAGTCTGTAACACCAGTCTGTAACTCCAGTCTGTAACCTCAGTCTGTAACTCCAGTCTGTAACTCCAGTCTGTAACCTCAGTCTGTAACTCCAGTCTGTAACTCCAGTCTGTAACCTCAGTCTGTAACTCCAGTCTGTAACACCAGTCTGTAACTCCAGTCTGTAACTCCAGTCTGTAACTCCAGACTGTAACACCAGTCTGTAACCCCAGTCTGTAACTCCAGTCTGTAACTGCAGTCTGTAACCCCAGTCTGTTACTCCAGTCTGTAACCCCAGTCTGTAGTCTCAGTCTGTAACTCCAGTCTGTAACTCCAGTCTGTAACCTCAGTCTGTAACTCCAGTCTGTAACTCCAGTCTGTAACCTCAGTCTGTAACTCCAGTCTGTAACTCCAGTCTGTAACCTCAGTCTGTAACTCCAGTCTGTAACTCCAGTCTGTAACCTCAGTCTGTAACTCCAGTCTGTAACTCCAGTCTGTAACCTCAGACTGTTACTCCAGTCTGTAACCTCAGTCTGTAACCTCAGTCTGTAACTCCAGTCTGTAACCTCAGTCTGTAACTCCAGTCTGTAACCTCAGTCTGTAACACCAGTCTGTAACCTCAGTCTGTAACTCCAGTCTGTAACTCCAGTCTGTAGTCTCAGTCTGTAACTCCAGACTGTAACTCCAGTCTCACTTGCAATCTCGATGTAGAAAACCGCTCTGTACTCACGTGCCAGATGACGAAGAAGATGAGAGCAGCACACAGCACCAGCGTCAGCATGTAGCAGAAAGCCGCGAAGGTGAACGCCATGGCACTGCCCGCCAGTCTCAAAGAGGGGGCAGGGAGAGCGAGCGCTCTCCTCCTCTTCTCTCCTCTGTCCGGTTCCCGGCTTCCTCCTCCCTCCTCCTCCCTGTCCACTCTCTGCCCTGCTTCTCTCCCCTCTCCTCTGTCCTGTCTCTCTGTCCAGATCTTCTCTCCTGCTCGCTGTCCTCTCCTCTCTCCTCTGTCCTGTCTCCCTGTCCTTTCTCCTCTGTCCAGACCCTCTCTCCTTCTTGCTGTCCTCTCTCCTCTCTCCTCTGTCCAGACCCTCTCTCCTTCTTGCTGTCCTCTCTCCTCTCTCCTCTGTCCAGACCCTCTCTCCTGCTCGCTGTGCTTTGTCCTCTCTCCTCTCTCCTCTGTCCAGACCTTCTCTCTTGCTTGCTGTCCTCTGTCCTCTCTCTTCTCTCCTCTGTCCAGACCCTCTCTCCTGCTCGCTGTGCTTTGTCCTCTCTCCTCTGTCCAGACCCTCTCTTCTGCTCGCTGTGCTTTGTCCTCTCTCCTCTCTCCTCTGTCCAGACCCTCTCTCCTGCTCGCTGTGCTTTGTCCTCTCTCCTCTGTCCAGACCCTCTCTCCTGCTCGCTGTGCTTTGTCCTCTCTCCTCTGTCCAGACCCTCTCTCCTGCTCGCTGTGCTAGGTCCTCTCTCCTCTGTCCAGATCCTCTCTCCTGCTCGCTGTGCTTTGTCGTTTTCTCCTCTCTCCTGCTTGCTGTGCTTTGTCGTTTTCTCCTCTCTCCTCTGTCCAGACCCTCTCTCCTGCTCGCTGTCCTCTCTCTTCTCTCCTCTGTCCAGACCCTCTCTCCTGCTCGCTGTCCTCTCTCTTCTCTCCTCTGTCCAGACCCTCTCTCCTGCTTGCTGTGCTTTGTCCTCTCTCCTCTGTCCAGACCCTCTCTCCTGCTCGCTGTGCTTTGTCCTCTCTCCTCTGTCCAGACCCTCTCTCCTGCTCGCTGTGCTTTGTCCTCTCTCCTCTGTCCAGACCCTCTCTCCTGCTCGCTGTGCTTTGTCCTCTCTCCTCTGTCCAGACCCTCTCTCCTGCTTGCTGTGCTTTGTCCTCTCTCCTCTCCTGCCCAGCTCTCTGAAAACCCAGGGGCCGCGCAGGGAGTAGGAGACCAGAGCTCACTGGACACACGGTACCGGCACGGCCGCTGGCAGGGTGGCCCCCGACACCGACAGCGAGGCTTCAAACACTACCGGCGCAGAGAGTCGCGCGTGCCTGCCAACATCCGAACATCATGTATTATATATGACTGCCGACAGTCCGCGGAGCAGCAGAGCTGCGGGCCGTTTTCAGTCCCAGCTGCCGACTGGATCGTTCTAACGGCGGGAATTAAAAATCAAGCTGTGGGAATCTTGGGGGCAGTGCCGCAGGCAGGAATGGGAATATCGATGCCGGGTTAACGGCTAACGACCGGCTGTGACGGCAGGAGCGCAGCGCGGAGGGGCCAGGGGGCTCCAGAGCACCCCCAAAATCCCCCGCCGTAATCAAAAACTGGGAAGAAGAGCCCAGCAGCTGCAGACTGCAGGGAATGTTGGGAGGGATCCTGGCAGCGAGGCCGGTGAGATCTTCTCCTCCGGGGCCGGCGGTCTTCCTCTCGGCGCCTGCGCGGGTGCCTCCGCTGGCCTGGGGGATCCCCCGGTTTTTTCAGACGGATCCGGCAGGGGGGCGGCGCAGGGTGCTGCCAGCCGGGCCCGCGGCGGGGCGGGTGGGTGCCCGCGGCGTCCGCGACACGCCCATCGTACCTTCCCCCACCCCCCCACCCCCCCCGCTCGGGGGAGACCTCCGCCGGAACTGGCTGGCCCCGTCCGGGCCCCGTCGGTCAGTCGGTCAGTCGATGGATCGCTCCGTCAACTGGTGGATCGCTCCGCGTCCGACGAGGGTGGAGGAGGGGGTGCCGGGCGCGGTGGGGGGGGCGGGGGGTTCTTACTTGGGGTTGGGGGTGGCAGTGGGGTGGGGGGGGGGACGTGTCTCGAGACGGAGGAGGCCTCTCTCGCCGGGAGGGGGGGGCGGAGGGAGAAAACTGGGAAATCTCACAGGGAGACTGGTGCCATGTCGGGCTGCAAGGCTCCCTCTTCCGGCCTCTTAATTAATCCCCGGTCCTCTTGTCTTCCTCCCCGGCCGGGCTCCTCGTCAGCCAGCTCCAACGCAGGGACCTGGGGGGATTTGAAGACAGACCCGGAAACGTTTCTCCTCTTCTCCCGGTTCCTTCTCCTTCCTTCCCCTCCTCCCCGCCCTGGCCTGCTCCCCCGATTCCCCCCCCCGGGTCGCTATGAATGGAGGTACCCCCCCCCCCCCCCGTCGACCGTTCGGATATTCCGAAGCCCCAGATCCGACGTTCGACAGCCGCGCGCACACACACACACATACACACACAGAGACGCGCTCCTGTGCGCACTCACTTCCTCCCTGCTCCCTGCTCTCTCCTCCTCGGTCCCTCTGTCCCGGGGTTTCGGGGTGCAGTCCAGAGGTTCAGAGGTAGCCCCGGAGGGAGGGGTTCCCCAGGCTCCCCACCACCCCTCTCTCTCTCTGGCTCTCCGCCTGTCGGCTGTGCGCGGTCCGCCCCTCTCTTCCCTCTCTCCCTCTCCCTCGCTCGTCGGCTCAGCCTCGGCAGGCGGATGAAGCTGAAGACTACGAGCTGGAAGTGGCAGCTGCCGAATCTGTCTCTCCCTCGCTCCGTGCTCTTGCCGTCTGTGCGCGATCTGGTCCGTGTGTGTGAGAGAGAGAGAGTGAGAGAGAGAGAGAGCTTTTCCTCCCCTCTGGCCCTCCCCTCCCTCTGTCTCCCTCCCTCCCTGCCTGCCTCTCCGATTCAAATTCCTCCAACTCGCAGGGATTTCTCGGCGTGGCCGATGAATTACAGCGCCGCCGAGGCAGTGACAGGGACCAGACATTTACAACAAAAACATATTATTACTCTTGGAGAGGCTCCCTCTCTCTGCTCCTCGGGGCTGGGACAGGAGATCGCACGCTGGGCTGCAGCTCTGTCGAGTTTCCTCCCCCAGTAGGACTGGGAGCTGTTCTGGAAGCTGGCAGGTGTGGGAATACTGGGATTTTGTTTCTTTATCGGAAGAATGTTTGTCTGATCCCAGAGTGTTTCTCACGGTGCAGTAGGAAGGGCGTCTCTGTCTCTGCTTCTCCCCACTGACTGTTGGAGCGCAGGTCTGCCTGTGTCCAGTGTGTGTGTGTGTCCAGGCTGTGGTCACTGAGCCTGTCCTCTCTGGGCAGCCAGGTCTGCCTGTGTCCAGTGTGTGTGTGTGTCCAGGCTGTGGTCACTGAGCCTGTCATTTGTGGGCAGCCTGGTCTGCCTGTGTCCAGTGTGTATGTGTCCAGGCTGTGGTCACTGAGCTTGTCCTCTCTGGGCAGCCAGGTCTGCCTGTGTCCAGTGTGTGTGTGTGTGTCCAGGCTGTGGTCACTGAGCCTGTCATTTGTGGGCAGCCTGGTCTGCCTGTGTCCAGTGTGTATGTGTGTGTCCAGGCTGTGGTCACTGAGCCTGTCCTCTCTGGGTAGCCAGGTCTGCCTGTGTCCAGTGTGTGTCTGTGTGTCCAGGCTGTGGTCACTGAGCCTGTCCTCTCTGGGCAGCCAGGTCTGCCTGTGTCCAGTGTGTGTGTGTGTGTCCAGGCTGTGGTCACTGAGCCTGTCCTCTCTGGGTAGCCAGGTCTGCCTGTGTCCAGTGTGTGTCTGTGTGTCCAGGCTGTGGTCACTGAGCCTGTCCTCTCTGGGCAGCCAGGTCTGCCTGTGTCCAGTGTGTGTGTGTGTGTCCAGGCTGTGGTCACTGAGCCTGTCCTCTCTGGGTAGCCAGGTCTGCCTGTGTCCAGTGTGTGTGTGTGTGTCCAGGCTGTGGTCACTGAGACTGTCCTCTCTGGGCAGCCAGGTCTGCCTGTGTCCAGTGTGTGTGTGTGTGTCCAGGCTGTGGTCACTGAGCCTGTCCTCTCTGCCTGTGTCCAGTGTGTGTGTGTGTCCAGGCTGTGGTCACTGAGCCTGTCCTCTCTGGGGTCTGTCCCTCCTCGCTGTCTCTTACTTTGCCCAGATCCTCAGCTAGTGCGCCTCGTCTTTTTAGTGTCCGGGCGTGTGTCCCAGCGGCGGAGGCGGTGTTGTTTGGCTCGTGCTGTGATGTGGTGGGTTTCGAGCGGTGCTGTGGCAGCTCCGCGGTCCTGAGGCTGGCTGGTGTCGGGGAGCCTCAGGACCACCTTGGCTGAGGGGGCTCCTCTCCGGGGGGGCTCAGCTCTAAGGCTCAGCAGGGCCCTGTGGCGGTAGGAGCTGCTGCCTCTGGGGTTGTCAGGTGTAGCCAACGTCCTGCCTGATGGGCCTAGAAATAAACACAGGTAAATAAACGTCATTTTATATAGCGCCTTTAAAGGTGGCTTCTCGAGGCGCTTTACAGAACGACGACAACAGCGGTAGAGAAATGAGAACACACAGCGAGAGGAGACGGTAGATGGGGGTCCTGAATACAGCAGGAGCGCAGGAGTAAAGAACAGAACCAGCTCAGTAAAGGCTCTTCTAGAGAAGAGGGCTTGAGCCTGGATTTGAAGGACTCTCTGATAGCCTTAGGGGATATCAGGATATAGGGATGTCCTATAACCCTCCTCCTCCATCCTCCCTCTATTTCCACTGACAGAGGGCAGGTCTGTCGTAATTAGTCGTTAGAATCACTCTCTGGGCGGGCCTCCCCGCCCTCCCCCCTACCAGACACAATCACGTCGATCCCAGTGGAGTGCTGTAATCTGGGGAAAGGGTGTGATGAACAGCTGTAATATACCGCCATGACTTCAAATTACAGCGCTCGATCACAGACGCCACCGGCCGTCCCTCCGGCTCTGTGGCGTCTTGAGCCAGGCCGCGGGTCGTCCCCTCTCTGTCTCTCGCCCCCCCCCCCCGCTGAGGCTCCTGCAGCTGCCCGAGCTGCCGCGGGCCAGGTAAGCTGCTGCCTTCGGCGATCAGGCCTCTTGTGAGGCACTGTAGCGCGGAGCAGCGCCTTGTCTGCTACTAACTTACAGGAATCGTGTGATCACAAAGCTCTGGTGGGTGTTAATTGATAATATAGAAAGGCCCTGCGGCTAGTAACACCTGGAGTGGATCAGACTGCTGCGCACTGGGAGTCTGACAGCACTGTCACACCTGGAGCGGATCAGACTGCTGCGCACTGGGAGTCTGACAACACTGTCACACCTGGAGCGGATCAGACTGCTGCGCACTGGGAGTCTGACAACACTGTCACACCTGGAGTGGATCAGACTGCTGCACACTGGGAGTCTGATTCACAACCCTGTCACACCTGGAGTAGATCGGACTGCTGCGCATTAGGAGTCTGACTGACAGCACTGTCACACCTGGAGTAGATCGGACTGCTGCGCATTGGGAGTCTGACTGACAGCACTGTCACACCTGGAGCGGATCGGACTGCTGCGCACTGGGAGTCTGACTGACAACACTGTCACACCTGGAGTGGATCGGACTGCTGTGCACTGGGAGTCTGACTGACAACCCTGTCACACCTGGAGTAGATCAGACTGCTGTGCAGTGGGAGTCTGACAGCACTGTCACACCTGGAGTAGATCGGACTGCTGCGCACTGGGAGTCTGACTGACAGCACTGTCACACCTGGAGCGAATCAGACTGCTGTGCACTGGGAGTCTGATTCACAACACTGTCACACTTGGAGTGGATCAGACTGCTGTGCATTGGGAGTCTGATTCACAGCCCTGTCACACCTGGAGTAGATCGGACTGCTGTGCACTGGGAGTCTGACTGACAGCACTGTACCACCTGGAGTGGATCAGACTGCTGTGCAGTGGGAGTCTGATTCACAACACTGTCACACTTGGAGTGGATCAGACTGCTGTGCAGTGGGAGTCTGATTCACAGCCCTGTCACACCTGGAGTAGATCGGACTGCTGTGCACTGGGAGTCTGACTGACAACACTGTCACACCTGGAGTGGATCAGACTGCTGTGCACTGGGAGTCTGATTCACAACCCTGTCACACCTGGAGCGGATCAGACTGCTGTGTACTGCACTGGGGAATCCCCTTAGTGAGGACAGCATGCACCACTCCAGCTGAAATGTACTATTTTGTAGTATTTTGGTAAGGCAGCATGTATTTTAATGAAATAATATCGTTTATTTCAGCATCCTTATAGGGGACGATTTCTAGCAAAGAGAGAAAACTCTGCATGATCTGACGAACTCGTGTGGATTTAAGCGTCGGATTTAAGTCTTGCTTGACTTTTTTCCTCAATACGATGTAGTCCTACAGGGTCTTTCGCGGGCCTTGTCCGCCCTCTCGTGGTAGAGGTTTGAAAATGTAGGTTATTTTTAAAAAATGGCGACGCAATTATTCAGTTTCCGTTCACTCATATTAGTAAAAAGACCGGTTTATCCTGAGCTGGTCGACGGAGTCTGGCCCGGCAGACACAGGCTACAAGGCGGGATACACCTTGGGCGGGATGTCAGTCCATCTTAGTGAAATAACACCACTTTTTGCCTGGTAGAAAACGATGACAGGTAAAAACAGTTAGCTTTCGTTGGGAGTTAAGCATGATTCTCTGATACACAACATGTTTTGTAAATGTTTTTTTTTGACAAAATACAGCTTTTACACTTATAACTAACAGATGAAACGGCAGCAGTCATCGTACGTAATAAACTAACGCAGGCAGAGACATTGCATATTTGTAAACACATTATGGGGAAATGTGGGTACGTATCACATTTTTAAACAATAATCACAAACTAAAAAATAACAATTTTTCTGCCTTAATTGCTCTCATTACAACGATGTGTCTCATGTATCTCTTATAATTGGGAGTTTTTCATGTGTTTTTCATGTGTGCTTCCTCATATATCCTCCGGGCTAGATTGGAACTACATGCACTGTCTGCGTGTTCCCTCCCGGAAGACTTTGAGCGGCGGTAGCCGTGGCAGCGTGCGGTTCTCCGAGTTGCTGGGAGGGAGGTTCGGAAGTTTGCCCGGCCATGGCGGAGAAGAGCCAGCTGTGTTCCGTTTGGGTCGGCTCGGAAACGGGGATTTTGAAAGGTGAGTAGATTCAACGTGCTAACGGAAGCTGCCTTCGGGTTTGGGAGCCGTGAGTCGAGGCTGGCCGGTGACACGTGTGTTGGGACCACCGAGGAGACTGGATTCATTCCGGGCTGAATTGGTTTAAATCACTACACTTATTCCACACTAAGTGGGTTTCTACTACTGGAGATATTCCTCACTAAATGCGTTTAAATTATTGGAATAATTCCAGTCTAAGGGCCGAACTTTATTCAGAATAGATCAGTCTGTACTTTTAACTGGAAAGCAGTCACGAACAGCCAACTAAATTAACCCTCGAGTCCCTGCGGCTGAGTTAAGGCTCTGAATATTTTTTATACGTGGAAACGAGACGGGCTCTTAACACGTATCCTGTGCAGGTAACGACGCTGGCACATTGTAAACGCGATGATGTGGGAAAAACTCGTCGTGTCGGCTCCAGATCTCTGGGTGGAATCAGTTATTTTTGAGGAAGGAGGATAGTTGATGTTGGCTCGGGAGTTGTTGATATTAAGTTCTGTTTCGTCGTACACGGGGGACGCCAACAGTTCAATTCAGAGTTTTACGTACATCTTTGGGTTCCACGTCGCGGTACAGACAGTTGTTAAATGCTGCCAAGCTCCCAGTTGAGGAGAAAAACGCACTTCCTGCGTGGTCTGTTTTTAACAACACGTATGCATGCACATTTCCGTTCTCCCGGGCCAGTCTGAAAGGAGGACACGTGTTTGTATGCGCTTAAAAGTGACCGTGTCTGTCCACCCAGGGGTCAGCCTGGCGAAGAAACAGGCTTTTAACTTCAGCGACCTGTCCACCCTGAGCAGAGACCAGGAGGTGTGTGCACTGACCTGGGGAGACCAGCAGGAGACGGAGGTGAGTATGAAACTATATTGAGCAGGTCAACAGAGTGTTCTTCGTGTGATATCAATGCTCTGTATCTGTCAGTGTAGCCTACACAGGTTACCAAAATTCCTCTAGAAGACTATTACAGTTGCTGTAAGTTTCTTAATGGTCAAAGGGCGCCTGACCCCAGAACCGGATGTCTGGTTTGTCCGCCTCTTCCTGTGAGAGAAGTGTAAACAAGCAGACTGCACTGCCGTTTGAGAAGTTGTTCCCACCTGTTCCTTCAATTCTAAGTGACAGCAACATAAAACCTGGAGCGGATCAGTCTGCTGCATGCTGGGAGTCTGACTGACTGCACT
This sequence comes from Lepisosteus platostomus, assembly GCF_059453375.1. Lineage (NCBI taxonomy): Eukaryota > Metazoa > Chordata > Actinopteri > Semionotiformes > Lepisosteidae > Lepisosteus > Lepisosteus platostomus. Next base: position 2,198,045 of record NC_142626.1, on the reverse strand, counting down.
GTACCACCTGGAGTGGATCAGTCTGCTGTGCACTGGGAGTCTGACTGACTGCACTGTACCACCTGGAGTGGATCAGTCTGCTGTGCACTGGGAGTCTGACTGACAACACTGTCACACCTGGAGCGGATCAGTCTGCTGCGCGCTGAGAGTCTGACTGACTGCACTGTACCACCTGGAGTGGATCAGTCTGCTGTGCACTGGGAGTCTGACTGACTGCACTGTACCACCTGGAGTGGATCAGTCTGCTGTGCACTGGGAGTCTGACTGACTGCACTGTACCACCTGGAGTGGATCAGTCTGCTGTGCACTGGGAGTCTGATCAGTTTCCCCTGTGTGTGTTGCTCAGGTGCTGGTTGGCTGTGTCAACGGAGCAGTGAAGACCTTCAGCACAGAGAAGGGGAAATTCATCGAGACCCGGCAGTGTGGCGATGCATCACAGGGCAGATTCACAGGGCTTGCTGTATACGACGGGTACGGTACTCGCTCTGTACTCGGTCTGTACTCGCTAACCGCTGGGTGGGGGTTTCAGAGCGCCTGACTGAGTTGAGTCCTGAGCCACTGTCCGTTCCGGTGTCTCCGCAGTGCGCTGGTGACCTGCGTGGAGTCCGGGCTGCTCAGGGTGTGGAAGGAGGGATCCACAGACTCGGTAAGGGCCCGTTTGTTGTTCCCTGTAGCTGCCGGCCCGCCGGAGGTCGGCACGGTCCCCGGAGCAGAAGAATGCATTGGGGATCGTCTCCGTGGAATCTGCCTGGCGGGGTGTGGTCCTACTCTGGGGTGTGCTGGCCTTAGAGGTGATCATTGTAAAGCGTTTTTTTAGGAGGCAGAGTTTGAGTCTGTTCAGTGAGAGGTAGGTAACAGGCTTAAAATCTCCAGCATCTGAAGTTGGCTTACATCTAAGAACCGCCTGCAGGTGGTTAAACCTGGTCTGGATCAGACTGCTCTGCACTGCGGGTCTGATTGACTGGACTGTTAATCCTGGACTGGTTCAGACTGCTGTGCACTGGGAGCCTGACTGACAGCCCTGTACCACCTGGAGTGGATCAGACTGCTGTGCACTGGGAGCCTGACTGACTGCACTATACATCTTGTAGTGCATTCCAGGGATTCTGATTGACTGCCCTGTAATTCTGGACTGAATCAGACTGCTGTGCACTTGGTGTCTGATTGATTGGACTCTCAATCCTGGACTGGATCAGACTGCTGTGCGCTGGGAGTCTGACTGACAGCCCTGTACCACCTGGATAGCCCTGTACCACCTGGAGTGGATCAGACTGCTGTGCTCTGGGAGTCTGACTGATTGCACTATTAATCTTGTAGTGCATTCCAGGGATTCTGATTGACTGCCGTGTAATCCTGGTCTGGATCAGACTGCTGTGCACTGGGAGCCTGACTGACAGCCCTGTACCACCTGGAGTGGATCAGTCTGCTGTGCACTGGGAGCCTGACTTGACAGCCCTGTACCACCTGGAGTGGATCAGTCTGCTGTGCACTGGGAGCCTGACTTGACAGCCCTGTACCACCTGGAGTGGATCAGTCTGCTGTGCACTGGGAGCCTGACTGACAGCCCTGTAATCCTGGAGTGGATCAGTCTGCTGTGCACTGGGAGCCTGACTGACAGCCCTGTACCACCTGGAGTGGATCAGTCTGCTGTGCACTGGGAGCCTGACTTGACAGCCCTGTACCACCTGGAGTGGATCAGACGACTGCACAGCGAGGGGTCGGATTCCCAGCAGTGTTTCTTTCTCTGTGGTGCCTGCTTGTCTGTAACCAGCCTCCTTGTGCGCTCGGGCAGGTGGAGGTCAGCGTCGGGCGCGATGTGTGCAGGATGCGGCAGAGCTCGGAGCAGCGCCACCGTGTGGCCACAGGGGGTAAAGAGAATCTGCTGAAGGTCTGGGACCTGGAGCGGCCCGAGGCGCCCATCTTCTCCGCCAAGAATGTGAGTGGGGGGGGGGTGTGGAAGGGGGGTGGGTAACAGGGAGGACGATGGGTCAAGGGGCACTGACAGGTATATGTAGGTGGGGTAAGTACTGATGTAGGATATCGACACAGGTGTGTGGATGAGCACCAGTGATATTGACACAGGTGTGTGGAGATGGATACAGGTGTGTGGATGAGCACCAGTGATATTGACACAGGTGTGTGGAGATGGATACAGGTGTGTGGATGAGCACTAGTGATGTGGATACAGGTGTGTGGAGATGGATACAGGTGTGTGGAGATGAATACAGGTGTGTGGATGAGCACTAGTGATGTGGATACAGGTGTGTGGATGAACACCAATGATATTGGCACAGGTGTGTGGATGAGCACCAGTGATATTGACACAGGTGTGTGGAGATGGATACAGGTGTGTGGATGAGCACCAGTGATATTGACACAGGTGTGTGGAGATGGATACAGGTGTGTGGATGAGCACTAGTGATGTGGATACAGGTGTGTGGAGATGGATACAGGTGTGTGGAGATGAATACAGGTGTGTGGATGAGCACTAGTGATGTGGATACAGGTGTGTGGATGAACACCAATGATATTGATACAGGTGTGTGGATGAGCACCAGTGATATTGACACAGGTGTGTGGATGAGCACCAGTGATGTGGATGAGCACCAGTGATATTGATACAGGTGTGTGGATGAGCACTAGTGATGTGGATACAGGTGTGTGGAGATGGATACAGGTGTGTGGATGAACACCAATGATATTGACACAGGTGTGTGGATGAGCACCAGTGATGTGGATGAGCACCAGTGATATTGATACAGGTGTGTGGATGAGCACCAGTGATATTGACACAGGTGTGTGGATGAGCACCAGTGATGTGGATGAGCACCAGTGATATTGATACAGGTGTGTGGATGAGCACCAGTGATATTGATACAGGTGTGTGGATGAGCACCAGTGATGTGGATACAGGTGTGTGGAGATGGATACAGGTGTGTGGATGAGCACCAGTGATGTGCATACAGGTGTGTGGATGAGCACCAGTGATGTGGATACAGGTGTGTGGATGAGCACTAGTGATGTGGATACGGGTGTGTGGAGATGGATGCAGGTGTGCTGGTGGGCACTGATGGCATTGACGCAGGTGTGTGGAATTTGACAGAGGGGAGCACTGACTGACCGTACTGACACCGGCGTGCGGATGGGCACTGATTGCACTGCAGTAGAAGTGTTGGCGGGCACTGAGGGAGTACCTGTGTTAACAGGTGCGCAACGACTGGCTGGACCTGCGCGTCCCGGTGTGGGTCCGAGACATGCAGTTCATCCCGGGGACAGAGAAGATCGTCACCTGTACCGGACACCACCAGGTCAGTCCACCTGTCTGCTGCTGGCCCGCCAGCCCACCGGTCGGGTCAGCCTGCGCGTGTCCGATCCTCCTGCCTTCTGTCTGTGCTTGCAGGTGCGTGTGTACGACCCCTGCTGCCCCCAGCGGCGCCCTGTCTTGGAGACTACCTACGAGGAGTACCCCCTTACTGCGCTCTCCATCGCCCCTGACAACAGGTACTGCCCACTCTCCTTCACCTCCGGCAACAGACCCCGCCCACCTCTCCATCGCCCCTGACAACAGGTACTGCCCACTCTTCTTCACCTCCAGCAACAGACCCCGCCCACCTCTCCATCGCCCCTGACAACAGGTACTGCCCACTCTCCTTCACCTCCAGCTACAGACCCCGCCCACCTCTCCATCGCCCCTGACAACAGGTACCACCCCCTCTCCTTCACCTCCAGCAACAGACCCCGCCCACCTGACCATCATCACCCCTGACAACAGGTACTGCCCACTCTCCTTCACCTCCAGCTACAGACCCCGCCCACCTCTCCATCGCCCCTGACAACAGGTACTGCCCACTCTCCTTCACCTCCAGCAACAGACCCCGCCCACCTCTCCATCGCCCCTGACAACAGGTACCACCCCCTCTGCTTCACCTCCAGCAACAGACCCCGCCCACCTCTCCATTGCCCCTGAAAACAGGTACTGCCCACTCTCCTTCACCTCCAGCAACAGACCCCGCCCACCTCTCCATCGCCCCTGACAACAGGTACTGCCCACTCTCCTTCACCTCCAGCAACAGACCCCGCCCACCTGACCACCATCGCCCCTGACAACAGGTACCACCCCCTCTCCTTCACCTCCAGCAACAGACCCCGCCCACCTGACCACCATCGCCCCTGACAACAGGTACCACCCCCTCTGCTTCACCTCCAGCAACAGACCCCGCCCATCTCTCCATCGCCCCTGACAACAGGTACCACCCCCTCTCCTTCACCTCCAGCAACAGACCCCGCCCACCTCTCCATCGCCCCTGACAACAGGTACCACCCCCTCTCCTTCACCTCCAGCAACAGACCCCGCCCACCTGACCACCATTGCCCCTGACAACAGGTACCACCCCCTCTGCTTCACCTCCAGCAACAGACCCCGCCCACCTCTCCATCGCCCCTGACAACAGGTACCACCCCCTCTCCTTCACCTCCAGCAACAGACCCCGCCCACCTGACCACCATCGCCCCTGACAACAGGTACCACCCCCTCTCCCTGATGCTGTGCCCTTTCCCTGACAACCGGAACTGCCTTTTACCCTGTTGCCCTTGGCGACAGGCGCTGTGCCCTTTCCCTGACGACCGGCACTGCCTCTGGCTCTGTTGCCCTTGGCGCCAGGCGCTGTGCCCCACCCTTGACAAGAGGCATCAGCTAAGGAGGAGGACTGCTGTAGGTTAAGACAGCATTAAAGAGGGAGATCTACAATGTGACATGTCCCCCTCCCCTCCCCTCCCCTCCCCAACAGGTCCGTCGTCGTTGGAAACACACACGGACAGGTGGCCATCGTCGACCTCCGCAAAGGTGAGCGGGTGGTCCGCCGGCTCCGTCGCGCGCCCCCCCTCGTTCCGCCCCGCCCCCCCCCCGCCCCGCTCACCCCTCTTGTCTCGCGCAGGGCTGGTGCGCGGCTGTCTGAAGGGCCTGGCGGGCAGTGTGCGCGCGCTGCACTGTCACCCCTCGCTGCCCCTGGTGGCCTCCTGCGGCCTGGACCGCTTCCTCCGGGTGCACAGCCTGCAGGACCGCGCGCTGCGGCACAAGGTAGGCGCGCTCCGGCGGCAACGCCCGCCACACCCCCGGTACGCACCGGCCCCGCGGCCGCCGCGCGCCGTGGCTGAGCTGGCCGCCGCGCGCAGGGTGACCACGAGCTGCTGTGGGGCCGGGGTCACGGGGCGCTCATGGGCGACTCTCTCTGCTCTCCCCAGGTCTACCTGAAGTCGAGGCTCAACTGTCTCCTGCTCTCCAGTCGGGAGGATCTGGAGGTGAGATGGGAAACGGGGGAGGGAGGTGAAGGGAGGAACAGGGGGAGGGAGGTGAAGGGAGGAACAGGGGGAGGGAGGGAGGTGAAGGGAGGAACAGGGGGAGAGGGGGAGGGAGGTGAAGGGAGGAACAGGGGGAGGGAGGGAGGTGAAGGGAGGAACAGAGGGAGGGAGGAACAGGGGGAGGGAGGTGAAGGGAGGAACAGGGGGAGGGAGGGAGGAACAGGGGGAGGGAGGTGAAGGGAGGAACAGGGGGAGGGAGGGAGGAACAGGGGGAGGGAGGTGAAGGGAGGAACAGGGGGAGGGAGGGAGGAACAGGGGGAGGGAGGGAGGAACAGGGGGAGGGAGGTGAAGGGAGGAACAGGGGGAGGGAGGTGAAGGCAGGAACAGGGGGAGAGGGGGAGGGAGGTGAAGGCAGGAACAGGGGGAGGGAGGTGAAGGGAGGAACAGGGGGAGGGAGGTGAAGGCAGGAACAGGGGGAGGGAGGTGAAGGCAGGAACAGGGGGAGGGAGGTGAAGGCAGGAACAGGGGGAGGGAGGTGAAGGGAGGAACAGGGGGAGGGAGGTGAAGGGAGGAACAGGGGGAGGGAGGTGAAGGGAGGAACAGGGGGAGAGGGGGAGGGAGGTGAAGGGAGGAACAGGGGGAGGGAGGTGAAGGGAGGAACAGGGGGAGAGGGGGAGGGAGGTGAAGGGAGGAACAGGGGGAGAGGGGGAGGGAGGTGAAGGGAGGAACGGGGAGGGAGGGAGGAACAGGGGGAGGGAGGTGAAGGGAGGAACAGGGGGAGGGAGGTGAAGGGAGGAACAGGGAGGGAGGGAGGAACAGGGGGAGGGAGGTGAAGGGAGGAACAGGGGGAGGGAGGTGAAGGGAGGAACAGGGAGGGAGGGAGGAACAGGGGGAGGGAGGTGAAGGGAGGAACAGGGGGAGAGGGGGAGGTGAAGGGAGGAACAGGGGGAGGGAGGAACGGGGGGGGAACAGGGGGAGAGGGGGAGGGAGGAATAGGGGGAGAGGTGGAGGGAGGAATAAGGGGAGAGGGGGAGGGAGGTAGGAACAGGGGGAGAGGGGGAGGTGAAGGGAGGAACAGGGGGAGGGAGGTGAAGGGAGGAACAGGGAGGGAGAGGCTGGGTGAGGAGGAGAGTGTGAGCAGTCTGCAGGGAAGATGTGGGACGGGCGTGGGAGTGGGCCTGCCTCAGACGGACCTGGACTCCCAAACTGACGGAGGCCGTAGGAATTAATCCTATTCTTCTGTGGGGCAGGGGGACGGCGCCGGGCAGGCTGGCGAAGGGGAGGTGAAGGAAGAGGAGGAGGCGGCGGGCGGCGGCGACGACGTCTGGGACGCCCTGGAGACCGTGACGGAGAGGCCGAGCCGGGGGCGGCCGGAGGAGGAGGCGGCGGCTGTGGTGGCGCCCCCAGGGGCGAAGAGGAGGAAAGCGGCGAAATGAGAGGGAGGAGGGAGGAGAGGGGGGAGGGGCGGGTCCCACCGTTTTTGGGGCCGGGAACTGGACGCCGTCGGCAGAGACGGCCTGCGATGACTCCCGACGCGTAGCGCTCTGATCCTCGACCGGCTCCAGGAGGCTGTTGCCCTCTGTATGACGATCGAGATGCTCTCTCTGCTGGCATGGACGCACGCTGGCACTTTCAGGTCGCCCGGACTCACAGGTTCTTCACAGATTTTTAGATGGACGGTCTGATGATATTGCTGCCTCACAGTACTGGGGCCCTGGATTCGGTTCTGGACCTGGGGGGGGGGGGGGGGGTCTGTCTGTGTGGAGTTTGCGTGTTCTCCCTGTGCGTTTCCCTCAGGGTGCTCCAGTTTCTTGACATGCTGGGTGGTGGCTTCTGGGAAAACTGGCCCTGGTGTGAGTGTGTGTGTGTGTCCCCCGCGATGGACTGGTGTCCTGTCCCGTGTCCAGGGTCCAGTCTGGTCGACGGCTCTGTCACACCTGGAGCGGACCTGACAGCTGTGCAGTGGGAGTCTGGTTGACCGCTCTGTTACACCTGGAGTGGACCTGACAGCTGTGCAGCGGGAGTCTGGTCGACCGATCTGTTACACCTGGAGCGGACCTGACAGCTGTGCAGCGGGAGTCTGGTCGAGCGCTCTGTCACACCTGGAGCGGACCTGACAGCTGTGCAGCGGGAGTCTGGTCGACCGCTCTGTCACACCTGGAGCGGACCTGACAGCTGTGCAGCGGGAGTCTGGTCGACCGCTCTGTCACACCTGGAGTGGACCTGACAGCTGTGCAGTGGGAGTCTGGTCGACCGCTCTGTCACACCTGGAGCGGACCTGACAGCTGTGCAGCGGGAGTCTGGTCGACCGCTCTGTCACACCTGGAGCGGACCTGACAGCTGTGCAGCGGGAGTCTGGTCTGGTTGAAGGTGCAGACCGATTTCTCTTCTTCTTCCTGGAAAGCACTGTGGTGTCACAGTCGGCACTGCGGCAGAACGCTCCTCCCCCCTCCCCGCAGGCCAGGGGAGCTGGGACCTGGGAGAGGGAGAGAGCATGGCCGAGCTCCTGCGGAGATCAGGAGATCAGGAAGGACTGGGAGCCCTGCTGGTGCAGCTCAGGGGAGGAGACTAGGAGCAGTGGGGAAGTGTGTTTGTGTGCGGCGTGTGAGAATGGGACTGGGACCAGCGGGACCAGCCCATTGGCCGGCTGCGTCCCGGATCGTCCGTGCAGGAGCAGGGAAAGCAGGCAGAGGGGTGGAGGAGCGGCGCTCTGGGCAGCTGGGATGCGCCGGGAAGCCGGGATGTGTTGGGAAAGGAAATTAAATGTCAGAAACTGAACACTGAAATGGGATTGAGTCCTGATTTATCAGCCTCCAAGAGAGAGAGAGCTGGGAGTGATTCCTGACTGATCAGTCTGAGAGAGAGAGCTGGGAGTGATTCCTGACTGATCAGTCTGAGAGAGAGCTGGGAGTGATTCCTGACTGATCAGACTGAGAGAGAGAGAGAGCTGGGAGTGATTCCTGACTGATCAGTCTGAGAGAGAGAGAGCTGGGAGTGATTCCTGACTGATCAGTCTGAGAGAGAGAGAGAGAGCTGGGAGTGATTCCTGACTGATCAGTCTGAGAGAGAGAGAGAGCTGGGAGTGATTCCTGACTGATCAGTCAGAGAGAGAGAGAGCTGGGAGTGATTCCTGACTGATCAGTCTGAGAGAGAGAGAGAGCTGGGAGTGATTCCTGACTGATCAGTCAGAGAGAGAGAGAGCTGGGAGTGATTCCTGACTGATCAGTCTGAGAGAGAGAGAGAGCTGGGAGTGATTCCTGACTGATCAGTCTGAGAGAGAGAGAGAGCTGGGAGCGATTCCTGACTGATCAGTCTAAGAGAGAGAGAGCTGGGAGTGATTCCTGACTGATCAGTCTGAGAGAGAGAGAGCTGGGAGTGATTCCTGACTGATCAGTCTGAGAGAGAGAGAGAGCTGGGAGTGATTCCTGACTGATCAGTCTAAGAGAGAGCTGGGAGTGATTCCTGACTGATCAGTCTGAGAGAGAGAGAGCTGGGAGTGATTCCTGACTGATCAGTCTGAGAGAGAGAGAGAGAGCTGGGAGTGATTCCTGACTGATCAGTCAGAGAGAGAGAGCTGGGAGTGATTCCTGACTGATCAGTCAGAGAGAGAGAGCTGGGAGTGATTCCTGACTGATCAGTCTGAGAGAGAGAGAGAGCTGGGAGTGATTCCTGACTGATCAGTCTGAGAGAGAGAGCTGGGAGTGATTCCTGACTGATCAGTCAGAGAGAGAGCTGGGAGTGATTCCTGACTGATCAGTCTGAGAGAGAGAGAGAGAGCTGGGAGTGATTCCTGACTGATCAGTCTGAGAGAGAGAGAGAGCTGGGAGTGATTCCTGACTGATCAGTCTGAGAGAGAGAGAGAGCTGGGAGCGATTCCTGACTGATCAGTCTAAGAGAGAGAGAGCTGGGAGTGATTCCTGACTGATCAGTCTGAGAGAGAGAGAGCTGGGAGTGATTCCTGACTGATCAGTCTGAGAGAGAGAGAGAGCTGGGAGTGATTCCTGACTGATCAGTCTAAGAGAGAGCTGGGAGTGATTCCTGACTGATCAGTCTGAGAGAGAGAGAGCTGGGAGTGATTCCTGACTGATCAGTCTGAGAGAGAGAGAGAGAGCTGGGAGTGATTCCTGACTGATCAGTCAGAGAGAGAGAGCTGGGAGTGATTCCTGACTGATCAGTCTGAGAGAGAGAGAGAGCTGGGAGTGATTCCTGACTGATCAGTCTGAGAGAGAGAGCTGGGAGTGATTCCTGACTGATCAGTCAGAGAGAGAGCTGGGAGTGATTCCTGACTGATCAGTCTGAGAGAGAGAGAGAGAGCTGGGAGTGACTCCTGACTGATCAGTCTGAGAGAGAGAGAGAGCTGGGAGTGATTCCTGACTGATCAGTCAGAGAGAGAGAGAGCTGGGAGTGATTCCTGACTGATCAGTCTGAGAGAGAGAGCTGGGAGTGATTCCTGACTGATCAGTCTGAGAGAGAGAGCTGGGAGTGATTCCTGACTGATCAGTCTGAGAGAGAGAGAGAGCTGGGAGTGATTCCTGACTGATCAGTCAGAGAGAGAGAGAGCTGGGAGTGATTCCTGACTGATCAGTCTGAGAGAGAGAGCTGGGAGTGATTCCTGACTGATCAGTCTGAGAGAGAGAGAGAGCTGGGAGTGATTCCTGACTGATCAGTCTGAGAGAGAGAGAGAGCTGGGAGTGATTCCTGACTGATCAGTCTGAGAGAGAGAGCTGGGAGTGATTCCTGACTGATCAGTCTGAGCAAGAGAGCTGGGAGTGATTCCTGACTGATCAGTCTGAGAGAGAGAGAGCTGGGAGTGATTCCTGACTGATCAGTCTGAGAGAGAGAGAGAGCTGGGAGTGATTCCTGACTGATCAGTCTGAGAGAGAGAGAGAGCTGGGAGTGATTCCTGACTGATCAGTCTGAGAGAGAGAGCTGGGAGTGATTCCTGACTGATCAGTCTGAGCAAGAGAGCTGGGAGTGATTCCTGACTGATTTTGCGGGGGTCCGGGACCGGTGCGGTCCAGCTCCGTGTCGCAGTTGACCCGGGACAGGTCCGGCGCTTTGGGTCACCCGAGGCCCGTGCCGTCGGAGGTACCGGGGGGGCGAGACGCGGCCAGGGCAACCGGCAAACCCGAGATCTCCGAGTCGTCCTCCGATGGGCGCCGTGTCTCGCCGCCCATAACAACTGAACTCTCGAGACACGTTTAAGTCTCTCATTTTGTTTTTGAAAAAATGTAAACTTTGAGGCAGGCGAACGGCAGAGAAATCGAGGCAGTGGCCGCACAGATAACGACACACCCACACACACAGTTTCAGCCCGGATTTCACCCCCCAAAAATAAGACTTTGGCTGCGAGCGCGTGACGCGCGCGGAGTGACGACGGACCCCCCCCCCCGCCGGTGTCGAGCCGCCCCCTTTCATGAAGTTTCCGGGTTCTGCAATGGCGCTGCCGTGGCTGGTGGCGGTGGAGCTACTGCTGTACGGGGGGTGTTTCATCTGCGGCATCATCGCGGCGTCCTCCGTCACGGTCACCCAGGTGAGACCTCGCCGGCAGGTCCCGGAGTGGGGGGGGGTCCCCCCTCCTCCTCCACCCCCCGCCCCCCTCTGGACAGGACTTGGGCAAACCAAAACTTGTTTTTCGGGAGTTTGGGATGACCAGGCGCGACACGGGACCTCGGCGATCCCAGCGGCAGCAGGCTGTGTAATCAAAACACACAAATAATAACTTTGTTTTTTTTTAAATGCCTCTTAAAGGCGCCGGGTGGTTTGGTTTCTGGTGGACGAGTGCTTGTTTGTTTGTTTGTTTGTTTGTGTGTGTGTGTTTTTTTTTTGTTTAAATCTTTGACGAAAAGGGGGCTGCTCTCGTCCATGTACAGATGAACAGTATTTGGGGGTGGGAGGATCGGCGTCAGCAGTTCCAGCGTTGGTAGACTTGGGAACAAACCGCTCCTCTCGCCAAAACGGGACGCGTCGCAACCTGTTCCGAGCCCGAAAGTCGTGCGCTCTCCCAACCCGGCCCTCGGGGGGGGACGCCCGCCGAAAACGTCTTGCCTGCCGTCCTGTGTTTAACTCTTGTCTCCGGAACCGCGGTGCGCTGGTTCACGGGAGTTCCCGGCACCAGCGCGATGCAGTTCCGCATCGATGCGAGAACGTCTTGCATGAGGAGTTTGTCGTCTGAGACACACAGACGGGGGAGGGAGAGAGAGAGAGAGAAGCTGGGGGTCAGAGCGCAGGGTCGGCCATTTATACGGCGCCCCGGGAGCAGCTGGGGGTGAAGGGGCCTCGCTCAGGGGCCCGGAGGAGTAGGATTCCTCTGCCGGCCGCGGGATTCGAACCGGCGATCTTCCAGCCGCTCCGCCCCCCCCCCACCCCAGAGGAAGCGACTGCGGGCGGTTCGGTTAAACGCGTGACAGGATGTTGTCTTTCACTGCGAGGGGAGCCTCGTGAAAGCAGTTAATCACACGTGGCTTGGGTACGGCACACGTTTCAGCGCCTGTGATGTGCCACCTGGGACAGCACGGAGCCGGAGCTGAGCACTGCTGTTGGAGGCCAGTGACTCCTCGGTTTTGTCCTCCCAGTGTCACGGGGGGGGGGTGGTCCCTCTTCTCTTGACTTCGAAACCAGGCGCGTGCTGGTGTTGCTTGGGGGCGGAGTGGGGGCTCTGTGGCTCAGGATCTGCGGCGGTAGCTGGGAGGTTGCCGGTTCGAATCCCGAGGCCGGCAGAGGAATCCTACTCCGCTGGGGCCCCTGAGCAGGGCCCTTCACCCCAGCTGCTCCAGGGGCGCCATATAATTGGCTGACCCCCAGCTTCTCTCCCTGCCCCAGCAGGTGGGGGTGCCCAGCACCAGGGGACAGGGCCGGCTGGATGAGTGCTCGTTAGGCACTAATTGGAGTCAGATGAGCGCTGCTGTCTGAGACAAGAGGGCCAGTGTTCTGTACTGCTGACCCCCTTGGTCACACTGCTCGTGTCGGACAGTGACGTGTGAAGGGGTTGTGCTATTGTGTTGCGGGGGGAGTGTGCGCTGCCCTGGTTTGTGTTGTGGGGGGGGGTGTTTGCTGTGTTAATACAGTTGTGCTGTGTTGTGGGTGTAATGTGCGCTCTGTTAATACAGTTGTGTTGTGTTGTGTTGTAGGGGGAGTGTGCGCTCTGTTAATACAGTTGTGCTGTGTTGTGTTGTGCGGGGCAGTGTGCGCTGTGCTGTGTTGTGTTGCAGGGGCAGTGTGTGCTGTGTTAATACAGTTGTGCTGTGTGGTGTGGGGCAGTGTGCGCTGTGCTGTGTTGTGTTGCGGGGGCAGTGTGCGCTCTGTTAATACAGTTGTGTTGTATTGTGTTGTGTTGCGGGGGCAGTGTGCGCTGGGTTAATCCAGTTGTGTTGTATTGTGTTGTGATGCGGGGGCAGTGTGCGCTGGGTTAATCCAGTTGTGCCGTTGTGTTGCAGGGGGAGTTTTTGGGCCAGTGTGTGCTGTGCTGTGTTGTGTTGCGGGGGCAGTGTGCGCTCTGTTAATACAGTTGTGTTGTATTGTGTTGTGATGTGGGGGCAGTGTGCGCTCTGTTAATACAGTTGTGTTGTATTGTGTTGTGTTGCAGGGGCAGTGTGCGCTCTGTTAATACAGTTGTGTTGTATTGTGTTGTGTTGCGGGGGCAGTGTGCGCTGGGCTAATCCAGTTGTGCCGTTGTGTTGCAGGGGGAGTTCTCGGGCCAGTGTGTGCTGTGCTGTGTTGTGTTGCGGGGGCAGTGTGCGCTCTATTAATACAGTTGTGTTGTATTGTGTTGTGTTGCGCTGGGCTAATCCAGTTGTGCCGTTGTGTTGCAGGGGGAGTTCTCGGGCCAGTGTGTGCTGTGCTGTGTTGTGTTGCGGGGGCAGTGTGCGCTCTGTTAATACAGTTGTGTTGTATTGTGTTGTGTTGCGCTGGGCTAATCCAGTTGTGCGGTTGTGTTGCAGGGGGAGTTCTCGGGCCAGTGTGTGCTCTACGGCAGCTTTCAGTACAATGCCAGCACTGACGCCTTCACGGTCTCCAGCTCCAGCAGTAACTCCCTGTGTTACTTCGTCTCGGCCATCTCTGTCCTGGTGGCCATCTACTGCTTCTCCCTGGTCCTCTACTGGATCTACGCCAGCTGCGTGGACGAGGCCAAGAGGTCAGTGGGCGTCTGGTGTGCTAGTGTGTGTGTGTGTCTCTCCCCCAGGCTCTCCAGCGCTCCGCTTGGTGGTCTTGAACTCAGTCCTGTCTGTCTGTCTGTCTGTCTCTGTCGACGATCGGCGTGGACGAGCCTGTCTGTCTGTCTGTCTGTCTGTCTGTCTGTCTCTGTAGCCGATTGCCGTGGACGAGCCTGTCTGTCTGTCTGTCTGTCTGTCTGTCTCTCTCTGTAGCCGATTGACGTGGACGAGCCTGTCTGTCTCTCTCTGTAGCCGATCGCCGTGGACGAGCCTGCCTGTCTGTCTCTCTCTGTAGCCGATTGCCGTGGACGAGCCTGTCTGTCTCTCTCTGTAGCCGATCGCTGTGGACGAGCCTGCCTGTCTGTCTCTCTCTGTAGCCGATCGCCGTGGACGAGCCTGTCTGTCTCTCTCTGTAGCCGATCGCTGTGGACGAGCCTGCCTGTCTGTCTCTCTCTGTAGCCGATCGCCGTGGACGAGCCTGCCTGTCTGTCTCTCTCTGTAGCCGATCGCCGTGGACGAGCCTGTCTCTTTCTCTCTCTCTCTCTCTGCAGGGAGTCGCCGTGGATGACCGTGTCTCTCGCTGTGTGTGCCGTCTTCCTCTTCTTCCTGCTGGTGACCGGATGCATCCTCAGGATCGGTCGGGACAGGCTGTGCCAGTCCGCCCTGAAGGACTCGGGGATCCACAGGTGAGTCCGTGTCCGCGGGTCGGAGGCGTGGAGGAGCCTGGCCAGCCCCTTGTCCGCTAACACTGCTGTGTGTTGCAGCTGTCAGGAGGCGGAGGGCAAGAACTGGGCCAGCCCCTACACAGGGCAGCACTTCTACTCCAACCTGCACACAGCGGAGGTACGGGGCTCTCTCACGGCACTGTGAGTGTGGAAGAGTTCAATCTGGATTCACTCACACGCTCTCTCTCCTCCCTCTCTCCTCTTCTCTACAAAATCTTTAATTCCTCTCTCCCCTTTCTCTCCCCTCCTCTTACTCCTCCTCCTCTGTCTCTCCACTCTTTCCTCTTCTCTGTCCTCCCCTCTCTCCTCTTCCTCCCTCTCTCCACCTCCTCCTCTCTCCCCTCTCTCCTCCTCCTCCCCTCTCTCTTTCTCCTCCTTCTCTCCTTCTCCCCCCTCCTCCTCCTCCCTCTCTCTCCTCCCTCCTCCTCCTCCTCCCTCTCTCTCCTCCCCCTCCTCCCTCTCTCTCTCTCCTCCCCTCTCTCCTCCCCTCTCTCCTCCCTCTCTCCTCCCCTCCCTCCTCCTCCCTCTCTCTCTCCTCCCCTCTCTCCTCCTCCTCCCTCCCTCCCCCTCTCTCCTCCCCTCTCTCTCCCTCCTCCTCCCCTCTCTCTCCCCTCTCCTCCTCCTCTCTCCTCCCTCTCCTCCTCCTCCCTCCTCCCCTCTCTCTCCTGTCTCTCCTCTCTCTCTCCTCTCCCCTCTCTCCTCTCTCCAGACGTCAGTGTGGGTGAATTTCTTCCTCTGGGTCCTGGTGTTGGCGTTGCTGGTCATTCAGAAGAAACGGGGCTCGGAGTTCAGTCCGCTGAGCGCGGGGGACCCCGAGTGGAGCACCTCGGAGGCCGATCCCATCTTCCCCCGCCCCTCCCGGTCGTGAAGAGGGAGCCCCCGGCTCTCTGGAGACCCCCCCCCTCCCTCTCCCTGGGCTTTAACCCTTTCCCTGCCGCTGACACTGGGGGGATCCCCGTGACGCTGCCCTTGCACTGCGCCCCTGCAGCACTGACGCCACGCCCCCTTCTTTCTGGGGGCACCCCGATCAAGTGAGAAGCTCCGTCGCTCCTCTCCTCTCCTCTCCCCTCCCCCTGTCCTGACATCTCCCTCTCCTGCCCTCCGACGGGCTACTGACACACTGCCAGGGCAGGCTGGGTAAACACTGATGGAGTCACGTTCATGTGAGGGGGGCGGGGAGAGGAGAGGAGGAGGAGAGAGGGAAGGGGAGAGGAGAGGAGGAGGAGGGACAGGAGAGGAGAGGAGGAGAGAGGGAAGGGGAGAGGAGGAGGGACAGGGGAGGAGAGAGGGAAGATAGGAGAGGAGGAGGGATGGGAGATGGGAGAGGAAGAGAGGAGGTGGCCTGTGTCCAGGAAGGGGAGAGAGGAGAGGAGGAGGAGGAGGAGGAGGAGGAGAGAGGGGAGGGAAGGGAAGGGGAGAGGAGGAGGAGGAGGAGAGAGGGGAGGGAAGGGAAGGGAAGGGAAGGGGAGAGGAGGAGGAGGAGGAGAGAGGGGAGGGAAGGGAAGGGGAGAGGAGGAGGAGGAGGAGGAGGAGGAGGAGGAGGCAGGCCCATGGAGAAAAGACGACTCAGAAGCAAAGCCTGGCGCTCAGACGTTTTTATTGACCGGACGCCATCTTCCCCCTGACGGGGGCCAGCTCCGAGCCTGCCCACAGCGGTCCGGGCACGACGGGGAGAGGGACTGCTCTCTTCAGCTCCCGCCAGGTTGTTTCGGGTTTTCAGGCGTGATCCAGGCCTCCACTAGGCGGCAGCAGTGAGCCCCCCCAGGCCGGTGTGGGGATGTGGGCGGGGGGGGGGTCTGATCTGGAGCATCCACGCGATGCTCTCCGTCTGGTTCCCGGAGCTCAATCCGTGCCCCGTCTGCCGGGCTCGGATTCCGCCTGTCCCCTGTGCCCCCGCGGTGTCGGTGTTCAGGAGATACCGAGCTCGTTAAGAGGCGTTCATCGCTGGGAATTTTTTTTCCCCAATTGTTTTCTTGTATTGTTTATCTTTTGCCAATCCAATAAAAATCTTATCTTGAAACCTCCGGGCGCACAGAGGCCACTGTGGTGTTGTGTTGGTGTGGTGTTGTGTGTGTTGTGTTGGTGTTGTGTGGTGTTATGTTGTCCTGGCTTGGCGTTGTGTGGTGGTGTTGTGTTGGTGTGTGGTATAATGGTGTGGTTGTGTGGTATGATGTGGTGGTGTGGTGTGATGGTGTTATGTTGTGCTGGGGTGGTGTTGTGTGATGGTGTTGGTGTGTGATGTGCTGGGGTGGGGTTGTGTGTGGTGGTGTGGTGTGATGGTGTTGTTGTGCTGGGGTGGGGTTGTGTGTGGTGGTGTGATGTGATGGTGTTGTTGTGCTGGGGTGGTGTTGTGTGTGGTGGTGTGATGTGATGGTGTTGTTGTGCTGGGGTGGGGTTGTGTGTGGTGGTGTGGTGTGATGGTGTTGTTGTGCTGGGGTGGGGTTGTGTGTGGTGGTGTGATGGTGTTGTTGTGCTGGGGTGGGGTTGTGTGTGGTGGTGTGATGTGATGGTGTTATGTTGTGCTGGGGTGGTGTGGTGTGATGGTGTTATGTTGTGTGATGGTGTTGGTGTGTGATGTGATGGTGTTGTTGTGCTGGGGTGGTGTTGTGTGATGTGATGGTGTTGTTGTGCTGGGGTGGGGTTGTGTGTTGGTGTGATGGTGTTGTTGTGCTGGGGTGGGGTTGTGTGTTGGTGTGTGGTGTGATGGTGTTGTTGTGCTGGGGTGGGGTTGTGTGTGGTGGTGTGGTGTGATGGTGTTGTTGTGCTGGGGTGGGGTTGTGTGTGGTGGTGTGGTGTGATGGTGTTGTTGTGCTGGGGTGGGGTTGTGTGTGGTGGTGTGGTGTGATGGTGTTGTTGTGCTGGGGTGGGGTTGTGTGATGGTGTTGGTGTGGTGTGATGGTGTTGTGCTGGGGTGGGGTTGTGTGTTGGTGTGTGGTGTGATGGTGTTGTTGTGCTGGGGTGGGGTTGTGTGTTGGTGTGTGGTGTGATGGTGTTGTTGTGCTGGGGTGGGGTTGTGTGTTGGTGTGTGGTGTGATGGTGTTGTCGTGCTGGGGTGGGGTTGTGTGTGGTGTTGTGCTGGGGTGGTGTTGTGTGTGGTTGTGTGTTGTGTGTTGTGTTGTGGTGTGATGGTGTTGGTGTGTGATGTGATGGTGTTGTTGTGCTGGGGTGGGGTTGTGTGGTGTTGTTGTGCTGGGGTGGGGTTGTGTGTTGGTGTGTGGTGTGATGGTGTTGTTGTGCTGGGGTGGGGTTGTGTGTGGTGGTGTGATGTGATGGTGTTGTCGTGCTGGGGTGGTGTTGTGTGTGGTTGTGTGTTGTGTGTTGTGTTGTGGCGCGAGTCGATGTCTTTGCGTCGGCTGTCTCCGGGGGGCTGGCTGGCTTCTCCCTCCGCGGTGAGCCCCCGAGAGCCGGCGGCAATTCCGGACTGGGGGGCGCGCTCCGATCGGAGGAGCGGTGCCCCCTCTCCCAGGCGCCCCTGGGGGTCTGGCTCTTCGGATCCGAAGGCCCAACTCTCCCGGGGAGCTGCGGGAAGCAGGAAGTGACCTCACGCAGGGGGGCGGAGCTTGCAGACGATGCCTCGGTCTCCTGGCCAGCGTGTTGGCCTGTCGCGGCTCTGCAGGTGGGACTCTTTGTCTTTATTCTGAACCTCTCTTGTGTGTGTCTGGTAACAGACAGCGGGCGGGCCTGTCTCTCCCCACCCTGTCTGCTCTGTAATTACAGTGCAGTGCAGGGAGAGGCTGTGTGTGTGTGTGTGTGTGTGTGTGTGTGTGTGTGTCTGAGGAGCTCCCTTCCTCTCCAGCCTCTCTGCAAGGTCCTCTGGGCAGGGCTGTCTGTCTGAGGTCACTGCATCCACACACGGAGCACACAACCCAGCAACAACTGGCTCCCTCTCTCTTTCACTGTGGGGAGGCAGTGACCCGTCTGTCTCTCTCTGTCTCAGCATGTGGATGGGGTGACCCGTCTGTCTCTCTCTGTCTCAGCATGTGGATGGGGTGACCCGTCTGTCTCTCTGTCTCTGCGTGTGGATGCGGTGGCCCGTCTGTCTCTCTCTGTCTCGGCGTGTGGATGGGGTGACCCGTCTGTCTCTCTCTGTCTCAGCGTGTGGATGGGGTGACCCGTCTGTCTCTCTCTGTCTCAGCGTGTGGATGGGGTGACCCGTCTGTCTCTCTCTGTCTCGGCGTGTGGATGGGGTGACCCGTCTGTCTCTCTCTGTCTCAGCGTGTGGATGGGGTGACCCGTCTGTCTCTCTGTCTCGGCGTGTGGAATGCGGTGACCCGTCTGTCTCTCTCTGTCTCGGCGTTTGGATGCAGTGACCCGTCTGTCTCTCTGTCTCGGCGTGTGGATGCGGTGGCCCGTCTGTCTCTCTGTCTCGGCGTGTGGATGGGGTGACCCGTCTGTCTCTCTGTCTCGGCGTGTGGATGGGGTGGCCCGTCTGTCTCTCTGTCTCTGCGTGTGGATGCGGTGACCCGTCTGTCTCTCTGTCTCGGCGTGTGGATGCGGTGACCCGTCTGTCTCTCTGTCTCGGCGTGTGGATGCGGTGACCCGTCTGTCTCTCTGTCTCGGCGTGTGGATGCGGTGGCCCGTCTGTCTCTCTGTCTCGGCGTGTGGAATGCGGTGACCCGTCTCTCTGTCTCGGCGTGTGGAATGCGGTGGCCCGTCTGTCTCTCTGTCTCAGCGTGTGGAATGCGGTGACCCGTCTCTCTGTCTCGGCGTGTGGAATGCGGTGGCCCGTCTGTCTCTCTGTCTCAGCGTGTGGAATGCGGTGACCCGTCTCTCTGTCTCGGCGTGTGGATGCGGTGGCCCGTCTGTCTCTCTGTCTCGGCGTGTGGAATGCGGTGACCCGTCTGTCTCTCTCTGTCTCGGCGTGTGGATGCGGTGGCCCGTCTGTCTCTCTGTCTCAGCGTGTGGATGCGGTGACCCGTCTGTCTCTCTGTCTCGGCGTGTGGATGGGGTGACCCGTCTGTCTCTCTGTCTCGGCGTGTGGAATGCGGTGACCCGTCTCTCTGTCTCGGCGTGTGGAATGCGGTGGCCCGTCTGTCTCTCTGTCTCAGCGTGTGGATGCGGTGACCCGTCTGTCTCTCTGTCTCGGCGTGTGGATGGGGTGACCCGTCTGTCTCTCTGTCTCGGCGTGTGGATGCGGTGACCCGTCTGTCTCTCTCTGTCTCGGCTGTGGATGCGGTGGCCCGTCTGTCTCTCTGTCTTGGCGTGTGGAATGCGGTGACCCGTCTCTCTGTCTCGGCGTGTGGATGCGGTGGCCCGTCTGTCTCTCTCTGTCTCGGCGTGTGGATGCGGTGACCCGTCTGTCTCTCTCTGTCTCGGCTGTGGATGCGGTGACCCGTCTGTCTCTCTGTCTCGGCGTGTGGATGCAGTGACCCGTCTGTCTCTCTCTGTCTCGGCGTGTGGATGCAGTGACCCGTCTGTCTCTCTGTCTCAGCGTGTGGATGCAGTGACCCGTCTGTCTCTCTCTGTCTCGGCGTGTGGATGCAGTGACCCGTCTGTCTCTCTGTCTCGGCGTGTGGATGCGGTGGCCCGTCTGTCTCTCTGTCTCGGCGTGTGGATGCGGTGACCCGTCTGTCTCTCTGTCTCAGCGTGTGGAATGCGGTGGCCCGTCTGTCTCTCTGTCTCGGCGTGTGGATGCGGTGACCCGTCTGTCTCTCTGTCTCAGCGTGTGGAATGCGGTGGCCCGTCTGTCTCTCTGTCTCGGCGTGTGGATGCGGTGGCCCGTCTGTCTCTCTGTCTCGGCGTGTGGAATGCGGTGACCCGTCTGTCTCTCTGTCTCGGCGTATGGATGCGGTGGCCCGTCTGTCTCTCTGTCTCGGCGTGTGGAATGCGGTGACCCGTCTGTCTCTCTGTCTCGGCGTATGGATGCGGTGGCCCGTCTGTCTCTCTGTCTCGGCGTGTGGATGCGGTGGCCCGTCTGTCTCTCTGTCTCGGCGTGTGGATGCGGTGGCCCGTCTGTCTCTCTGTCTCGGCGTGTGGATGCGGTGACCCGTCTGTCTCTCTCTGTCTCGGCGTGTGGATGCGGTGACCCGTCTGTCTCTCTGTCTCAGCGTGTGGAATGCGGTGACCCGTCTGTCTCTCTCTGTCTCGGCGTGTGGATGCGGTGGCCCGTCTGTCTCTCTGTCTCGGCGTGTGGATGCAGTGACCCGTCTCTCTCTGTCTCGGCGTGTGGAATGCGGTGACCCGTCTGTCTCTCTGTCTCGGCGTGTGGATGCAGTGACCCGTCTCTCTCTGTCTCGGCGTGTGGAATGCGGTGACCCGTCTGTCTCTCTGTCTCGGCGTATGGATGCAGTGACCTGTCTGTCTCTCTGTCTCGGCGTGTGGATGCAGTGGCCCGTCTGTCTCTCTCAGAGCTGCTTGCTCAGCTTGCGGACCTGTCTCTCTTTGGCCTCGAAGGCGGCCTTGGTGTCCAGCAGCTGGTCGATGTTGCGGCGGATCTCCACCATGTCCACCTGCGCGCGGGCGCACTGCTCCTGCAGCTCCGCCCCCTCCCGCCGCAGGGCCTCCGTTGCCGCGGCGACCTCCTCGCTCTGCCCCCGGCAACGCGCCTTCAGAGCCTCGGCTTCAGCCAGGAGGGTCTCCACGCTGCGCACCACGGACTCCATCTGGTCCCGGGACATCGCGAGCACCCAGAGGGAGCAGACTGCAACACGGACAGTACCGCTGTGAACGACACTGCAACACACACAGCACTGCACACACTGCAACACAGACACTGCAACACACACAGCACTGCAACACGGACACAGCACTGCACACACTGCAACACGGACAGTACTGCTGTGAACGACACTGCAACACACACACAGCACTGCACACACTGCAATACAGACACTGCAACACACACAGCACTGCAACACGGACACAGCACTGCACACACTGCAACACGGACAGTACTGCTGTGAACGACACTGCAACACACACAGCACTGCACACACTGCAACACATACACTGCAACACACACAGCACTGCACACACTGTACACACTGCAACACGGACAGTACCGCTGTGAACGACACTGCAACACACACAGCACTGCAACACGGACACAGCACTGCGCACACTGCAACACTGACACAGCACTGCACACACACAGCACTGCAACACACTGCAACACACACAGCACTGCAACACAGACACAGCACTGCACACACTGCAACACACACACAGCACTGCACACACTGCAACATACACACAGCACTGCACACACTGCACACACTGCAACACGGACACAGCACTGCACACACTGCAACACATACACAGCACTGCACACACTGCACACACTGCAACACGGACAGTACCGCTGTGAACGACACTGCAACACACACAGCACTGCACACACTGCACACACTGCAACACGGACAGTACCGCTGTGAACGACACTGCAACACACACAGCACTGCACACACTGCACACACTGCAACACGGACAGTACCGCTGTGAACGACACTGCAACACACACAGCACTGCAACACGGACACAGCACTGCGCACACTGCAACACTGACACAGCACTGCACACACACAGCACTGCAACACACTGCAACACAGACACTGCAACACACACAGCACTGCAACACAGACACAGCACTGCACACACTGCAACACGGACAGTACCGCTGTGAACGACACTGCAACACACACAGCACTGCACACACTGCAACACACACAGCACTGCAACACGGACACAGCACTGCACACACTGCAACACACACACAGCACTGCAACACACACAGCACTGCAACACACTGCAACACACACACAGCACTGCAACACACACAGCACTGCAACACGGACACAGCACTGCAACACACTGCAACACACACACAGCACTGCAACACACACAGCACTGCAACACGGACACAGCACTGCGCACACTGCAACACACACACAGCACTGCACACACTGCACACACTGCAACACACACAGCACTGCAACACAGACACAGCACTGCACACACTGCAACACACACACAGCACTGCAACACACACAGCACTGCAACACACTGCAACACACACACAGCACTGCAACACACACAGCACTGCAACACGGACACAGCACTGCGCACACTGCAACACAGACACAGCACTGCACACACTGCAACACAGACACAGCACTGCAACACGGACACAGCACTGCACACACTGCAACACGGACACAGCACTGCAACACACTGCAACACGGACACAGCACTGCACACACTGCAACACACACAGCACTGCACACACTGCAACACACACAGCACTGCAACACACTGCAACACATACACAGCACTGCAACACGGACACAGCACTGCGCACACTGCAACACAGACACAGCACTGCACACACTGCAACACACACAGCACTGCAACACACTGCAACACATACACAGCACTGCACACACACAGCACTGCAACACGGACACAGCACTGCGCACACTGCAACACAGACACAGCACTGCACACACTGCAACACAGACACAGCACTGCAACACGGACACAGCACTGCAACACACTGCAACACGGACACAGCACTGCAACACACACAGCACTGCACACACTGCAACATGGACACAGCGCTGCACACACTGCAACACGGACACAGCACTGCAACACAGACAGAACACTGCACACACTGCAACACAGACTACTGCTGTGAACGACACTACAACACACACAACACTGCACACACTGCAACACAGACACAGCACTGCTGTGATTGACACTGCGCCACCGCAACACAAACAGCACGCAAAACTGCACACACTGCAACACAAACACAGCACTGCACGCACTGCAACACAAACGGTACTGCTGTGAACGGCACTGCAACACAAACGGAGCACACAGCCCTGAGCCCAGCCGGGCAGAAAAGCGTCCGCGATGGGGGGGGGGGCCCCTGAGCTTTTTTGGGGGTGCTGGCCGGATCAGGGCTCCCCAGGATCAGGTCAGATCCCCCACCCCCACCCCAACTTGCCCTGCTGCTGCACTGACTGTCGGCAGATCCTCTTAGGACAGGAGGCTGGAGACAGCCGATTACCGGGCTAATAATAGGCCCCGCAGGGTTATCCTCTCACACTGCCACGCGCTACACAACATCGCGGCTTCTGAAGAGCCGCTTCGGAGGATGTGATCGTACCTGGACAGTGCGGGGTGATGTCGGAGAACTGCTGGCGATGCCCTGTGTGCGCGGGTCTTTCTCTCCTCTGACCCGGCCGCCCCTGTCTGCCTCCGCTCCTCCCAGAGCTGTTGTCAATTTCTCGTTTCACTCCAGGTTTCGGCTGGCGCCTCCCTCCGCGCAGAGAGTGGTGTGCAGTCTGAACTCTCTCTCGCTCCCCTCTCCCTCCTGTCTCCCTCTCACTCCTCCCTCCTTCTCTCTCTCTCCTGTCTCTCACTCCTCCCTCCTGTCTCTCTCTCACTCTTCCCTCCTTCTCTCTCCCTCCTGTCTCTCTTTCACTCCTCCCTCCTGTCTCTCTCTCACTCCTCCCTCCTTCTCTCTCCCTCCTGTCTCTCTCTCACTCCTCCCTCCTTCTCTCTCTCCTGTCTCTCTCTCCTTCTGTCTCTTCTGAGCCTGTCCTCTCTAGGCAGCCTGTGTCCAGGCTGTGATCACTAAGCCTGTCCTCTCTGGACAGCCAGGTCTGCCTGTGTCCAGTGTGTGTGTCCAGGCTGTGGTCACTGAGCCTGTCCTCTCTGGGCAGCCGGGTCTGCCTGTGTCCAGTGTGTGTGTCCAGGCTGTGGTCACTAAGCCTGTCCTCTCTGGGCAGCTGGGTCTGCCTGTGTCCAGTGTGTGTGTCCAGGCTGTAGTCACTGAGCCTGTCCTCTCTGGACAGCCAGGTCTGCCTGTGTCCAGTGTGTGTGTCCAGGCTGTGGTCACTGAGCCTGTCCTCTCTGGACAGCCAGGTCTGCCTGTGTCCAGTGTGTGTGTGTATGTCCAGGCTGTGGTCACTGAGCCTGTCCTCTCTGGACAGCCAGGTCTGCCTGTGTCCATTGTGTGTGTCCAGGCTGTTGTCACTGAGCCTGTCCTCTCTGGACAGCCAGGTCTGTCTGTGTCCAGTGTGTGTGTGTATGTCCAGGCTGTGGTCACTGAGCCTGTCCTCTCTGGGCAGCCAGGTCTGCCTGTGTCCATTGTGTGTGTCTAGGCTGTGGTCACTGAGCCTGTCCTCTCTGGGCAGCCAGGTCTGCCTGTGTCCATTGTGTGTGTCCAGGCTGTGGTCACTGAGCCTTTCCTCTCTGGGCAGCCAGGTCTGCCTGTGTCCAGTGTGTGTGTCCAGGCTGTGGTCACTGAGCCTGTCCTCTCTGGACAGGTGCAGGTGTAGCTATTGGAGTAACTCTCATTGACGTCTTTCCTCAGAATGTAAGGATTAACCTGCTGTGAACGGGCTCCACCGAATTCATCCCACTAAGTCTTATACATTCGCTTAAATCTCACCATGTAGCTCTCAGTTTGTGATCTGCTTAAAGAGAAACGGGAGACATATTTATATGCATTGTAATTAAAACTCTGTTATAAAAATTCGCTATTTTCATAGCGCCGAGGTTGAAAACTGACGGGAAAACCGCTCCGCGGCAGTCTTGTAGTTGTTAGATCTTACCGCTGGATGGCGGTATTGCATCACTTACAGCAGTCTCCACACAAGGACCGTTTCTCAGTGTCCTGCTGCGTTCAGCAGAGAGCACGCCCGTTCTAGGAGTGTGATGCTCTGCTTTGTGCACAGGGTGGGGTACACTCCGTGTGTTGGTGTTTGTGCCACCTCCTGTGTGTGCCGAGTGTTGTGCACAATTCTTTTCCTGTGACACAGCTGTACATTTCAACAATAATAATAAAACTTATATTTATAAGGGCGCTGTACATTATGAATAAAGTAAATAAGAGTAAATGAAGGAAAAAAAAACCCAAAAGGAGAAATATGGGGTTGTTGAAAAGCCTTTGAGTGGACAGCTGGCGTTATTTTGAAGTAGGAGCCTGTTTGTTCTGATAACATGGGCCCGTTTGGACTGAGGAAACTTTAAGCACAAGAACAGGAGGCGAAGGAAAGTGTAGGTGCCGATTTCTTGATTTGTTGTAACCGTTGAGAAAATGTCATCCAGAATGAGCAGAACTGATCTGCTCTCTCTGCTTTAAAGGGTAAAGACATCGGACTTCTGCCTTCATATGTCTGGTCTCTCTAGGACCGTCATCGGGGACACCCCCTTCATTACATCGGGGGGGGGGGCTCACCAATCCAGCCAACAGCCAGCCACAAACTGCTAAGTTTGCTCGGTCTCTTTCTGACAAGGTTCCCCAAGCTCATTCCTGGGATCCTCGGGTTTGCATCCATCCGGACTCCTGAGCTGTCTCACTGAATCCTTCATGAATATAAAAGTGCGATTCGTTAGACCCCGTTTAATTGATGTGTTTCAAAAAATTCTCACCGAGGCAGAGCTGGAAAAAAGTGAAAAAGGCCTGACTGGTAAACGATGGGGTCAGGGGTCAGGGGTCAGGGGTCAGGGGCAGTGTTATTGAGGCTGTGGGGAAGGTGTTGGAATGTGTGTGAGAGATGGGCAATTATGTAGACCTCAAACATTCTGTTCTCCATTAGGCAAATCTGTGCTTGTTTTGGGGTGCAGGCGTATTCTCTGTGCGTGGGGGCGCGATTTAACTGTGTGTGTGTGTGTGTGTGTGGCGCTTATGGGCGTGGAACAGGGGAGAAAGCGTTCGATAACAATTAAAGGGAAAAGAAAAAAAAAAGACTCCGAAGTGGTTGAAGTCCCTCGTCGCTCAATTACCTCTTGAAAAACGATGCGCCTAACGAGGTGGAATTGGATCGGCGGACTGCAGGGAAATTCAATTAGTGGGCTCTGGCTAGCTTGAGGTCTCCCTCCTGCTGTCCTGAAGGCCAGACTGGAGCTGAGCAGGAGCCTTTAACACACAGCTCTCTCCCTCCGTCACCCTGTCTCCCTCTCTCTCTTCCTCTCTCCCTCTGTCACCCCCTCGCTCTCTCTCCCCATCCCAGATTCAAACTGCAAGAGCTGTATGTATTGGCAGGACTGGTGAATTGCAGTGTTGACTGCAAAGTAACATTTGGGATAATGACATACAGTGTATTATTTAACGAGAGGCTCACTCTCTGCTCCTCCGGGCTGTGGCAGGAGATCACACGCTGGGCTGCAGTAGGACTGGGAGCTGTTCTGGAAGCTGGCAGGTGTGGGAATACTGGGATTTTATTCCTTTATCGGAAGAATGTTTGTCTGATCCCAGAGTGTTTCTCACGGTGCAGTAGGAAGCGCGTCTCTGTCTCTGCTGCTCCCTGGGCAGCTGGGTCTGCCTGTGTCCAGGCTGTGGTCACTGAGCCTGTCCTCTCTGGGCAGCCGGGTCTGCCTGTGTCCAGTGTCTGTGTGTGTCCAGGCTGTGGTCACTGAGCCTGTCCTCTCTGGGCAGCCGGGTCTGCCTGTGTCCAGTGTGTGTGTGTGTGTCCAGGCTGTGGTCACTGAGCCTGTCCTCTCTGGGCAGCCGGGTCTGCCTGTGTCCAGTGTGTGTGTGTGTGTCCAGGCTGTGGTCACTGAGCCTGTCCTCTCTGGCCAGCTGGGTCTGCCTGTGTCCAGTGTGCGTGTCCAGGCTGTGGTCACTGCACCTGTCCTCTCCGGGTAGCCGGGTCTGCCTGTGTCCAGTGTGTGTGTCCAGGCTGTAGTCACTGAGCCTGTCCTCTCTGTGCAGCTGGGTCTGCCTGTGTCCAGTGTGTGTGTGTCCAGGCTGTGGTCACTGAGCCTGTCCTCTCTGGGCAGCCGGGTCTGCCTGTGTCCAGTGTGTGTGTGTGTCCAGGCTGTGGTCACTGAGCCTGTCCTCTCTGGGCAGCCGGGTCTGCCTGTGTCCAGTGTGTGTGTGTGTGTGTCCAGGCTGTGGTCACTGAGCCTGTCCTCTCTGGCCAGCTGGGTCTGCCTGTGTCCAGTGTGCGTGTCCAGGCTGTGGTCACTGCACCTGTCCTCTCCGGGTAGCCGGGTCTGCCTGTGTCCAGTGTGTGTGTCCAGGCTGTAGTCACTGAGCCTGTCCTCTCTGTGCAGCTGGGTCTGCCTGTGTCCAGTGTGTGTGTGTCCAGGCTGTGGTCACTGAGCCTGTCCTCTCTGGGCAGCCGGGTCTGCCTGTGTCCAGTGTGTGTGTGTGTCCAGGCTGTGGTCACTGAGCCTGTCCTCTCTGGGCAGCTGGGTCTGCCTGTGTCCAGTGTGTGTGTGTGTCCAGGCTGTGGTCACTGAGCCTGTCCTCTCTGGGTAGCCAGGTCTGCCTGTGTCCAGTGTGTGTGTGTGTGTGTGTCCAGGCTGTGGTCACTGAGCCTGTCCTCTCTGGGCAGCCAGGTCTGCCTGTGTCCAGTGTGTGTGTGTGTGTGTGTCCAGGCTGTGGTCACTGAGCCTGTCCTCTCTGGGCAGCCAGGTCTGCCTGTGTCCAGTGTGTGTGTGTGTGTCCAGGCTGTGGTCACTAAGCCTGTCCTCTCTGGGCAGTCAGGTCTGCCTGTGTCCAGTGTGTGTGTGTGTCCAGGCTGTGGTCACTGAGCCTGTCCTCTCTGGGCAGCCAGGTCTGCCTGTGTCCAGTGTGTGTGTGTGTCCAGGCTGTGGTCACTGAGCCTGTCCTCTCTGGGCAGCCAGGTCTGCCTGTGTCCAGTGTGTGTGTGTGTCCAGGCTGTGGTCACTGAGCCTGTCCTCTCTGGGCAGCCGGGTCTGCCTGTGCCCAGTGTCCGCCTGGATCCCCCCAACCAACGTACCGCTTGTGCCTGCGCCCCGTTTCCTGGTGCTCGAAGGGGCGTCGTGTCTGCAGCACGTCCTCTGTGTGACACAGCAGACTGTGCTTCCTCTGCACTGCGGCCGCTGGTATTTATAGCCCGGGAGATGTATTATTCAGCACCGAGGCTCCATCAGCAGTGTGGGGGGAGAGGGAGCAGGGAGAGAGAGTCCCGAGCCTGAGCACGAGGTTCCTGGCAGTGACTGTGATATCGTGGGGGGGGCACTACATTAACTGATCAATACAGTCCTCCCCCTCCCCCTCTGCACTCTGCACCGGCTCTCTCCATCTCTCTTTCCCTCGATCCCTGCTGCCTCCCTCTTTCATGCAGGTGGAGCTTAGAAAACCAAGCACAGGCTCTTTAAACGGGGTGGGGAATCAGCTGCCCAGCCATGTTGTTGAAGCCGATACCCTGGCTTCTCTCAAGACACAGCTGGAGGAGATCCTCCAGTCAGGACAGGGGGCGCTACTTTACACAGAGGGTGGTGGGGGTGGGGAATCAGCTGCCCAGCCACGTTGTTGAAGCTGATACCCTGGCTTTTCTCCAGATGCCACAGCCATTCTGCACCCGCAGCCCCACCTGGGAGACGCACAGTGCTCATTCTGCACCAGCGGCTCCCACCTGGGAGACGCACAGTGTTCATTCTGCACCAGCAGCCCCCACCTGGGAGACGCACAGTGCTCATTCTGCACCAGCAGCCCCCACCTGGGAGACGCACAGTGCTCATTCTGCACCAGCAGCCCCACCTGGGAGACGCATTCTGCACCAGCAGCCCCCACCTGGGAGACGCTCCCCCCCCCACCCCACAGTACAATGACCAGAGAGAAGAGCCCTGTTTTACACAATATGATTTATTGACCCGACACCAGTACAGCTGAAAGCAGCGATGCTGTAAAGTATGGTGGGTTACATTGCACAACAAGTTAAGCTGCTGAGGTCAGGCATTTCTGCGCAGTGGCTCTGCTAAGGCCAGTCTCAAGTCCGCTTGTCCACTCACAGCTCCGTCGCTGACCGACTACAGCCAAAGCTACAGTCAGAGCTACACCTACAGCTACAGCCAAGGCTACAGTCAGAGCTACAGCTACAACTACAGCCAAGGCTACAGTCAGAGCTACAGCTACAACTACAGCTACAGCCAAGGCTACAATCAGAGCTACAGCTACAGCCAAGGCTACATTCAGAGCTACAGCTACAACTACAGCTACAGCCAAGGCTACAATCAGAGCTACAGCTACAGCCAAGGCTACATTCAGAGCTACAGCTACAGCTATAGCCAAGGCAACAGTCAGAGCTACACCTACAATTACAGCCAAGGCTACAGTCAGAGCTACAGCTACAACTACAGCCAAGGCTACAGGCAGAGCTACACCTACGACTTCAGCCAAGGCTACAGTCAGAGCTACAGCTACAACTACAGCCAAGGCGACAGTCAGAGGTACAGCTACAACTACAGCCAAGACTATAGGCAGAGCTACAACTACAGCCAAGGCTACAGTCAGAGCTACAGCTACAGCTACAGTCAAGGCTACAGGCAGAGCTACAGCTACAACTACAGCCAAGGCTACAGTCAGAGCTACAGCTACAGGTACAGCCAAGGCAACAGTCAGAGCTACAGCTACAGCTACAGCCAAGGCTACAGTCAGAGCTACAGCTACAGCTACAGCCAAGGCTACAGTTACAACAACAACTACAGCCAAGGCTACAGGCAGAGCTACAGCTACAGCTACAGCCAAGGCTAAAGGCAGAGCTACAGCTACAGCCAAGGCTACAGGCAGAGCTACAGCTACAGCTACAGCCAAGGCTAAAGGCAGAGCTACAGCTACAGCCAAGGCTACAGTCAGAGCTACAGCTACAGCTACAGCCAAGGCTACAGTCAGAGCTACAGCTACAACTACAGCCAAGGCTACAGGCAGAGCTACAGCTACAGCCAAGGCTACAGGCAGAGCTACAGCTACAACTACAGCCAAGGCTACAGTCAGAGCTACAGCTACAGCTACAGCCAAGGCTACAGTCAGAGCTACAGCTACAGCTACAGCCAAGGCTACAGTCAGAGCTACAGCTACAACTACAGCCAAGGCAACAGTCAGAGCTACAGCTACAGCTACAGCCAAGGCTACAGTCAGAGCTACAGCTACAACTACAGCCAAGGCTACAGGCAGAGCTACAGCTACAGCCAAGGCGACAGGCAGAGCTACAGCTACAGCTACAGCTACAGCCAAGGCTACAGTCAGAGCTACAGCTACAGCCAAGGCGACAGGCAGAGCTACAGCTAAGGCTACAGTCAGAGCTACAGCTACAGCCAAGGCTACAGGCAGAGCTACAGCTACAGCCAAGGCTACAGTCAGAGGTACAGCTACAGCTACAGCTACAGTCAGAGCTACAGCTACAGCCAAGGCGACAGGTGAGTATACAGCCAAGGCCAGATGTATTTTGCAGTGCGATTCCAGCTGAGAGTCTGAAATTGAGCTTGTTTCAGGAGTGTGTGAGAGACTGGAGAGGCTCCTGAGTGATCGGTACTTCAGGAGTCTGCTTTCTCTTGGTACATTCTGGCCTGTGATTCAGAGCCGTTCTTGAACCGATTTGTTTTAACTTGTGTTTTGGTTTTTCCATTAATCGAGCCTTAAATGGATCCAGGCCTCACTGGCAAGACCACCCTGAATTTGCAGAGCTGGAGATGGGCACCCCTTTCTTATGTGGGGGGTGCGTACTAGGGAGGAAACTGGCAAGTTGGTGAGTGTGACCCCAAAACAGGGGCGTGACCCTAAAATACTGGAGAGCAGCTGCTTTATCTAAAGTGGGGAAGAAGAGGAGAACAAGTCTTCTCCTCTGGGCCCTATTTTCCAGTTTTAGGTGTGGGGTGAAAAATCGCTGTTCTCGTTGCAGAATCTGTTGTTCGGAGGGAATAACGACACCCAAGAAGGAGAAGTGTTTGAGGATGTTTATTGAGTATTTTGACAGGGTGACACGCTCGGCTCAACCCCGAAACAAGTGAACCCCAAAAAACCGTCAATGCAGGAAAGGAAAGATCGGAGGAACTTGCACGTAGGAGGAGAGGGAAATAGAAATGATGCTGAGAATAAATAGAATATAGAAAAGGTGGAAGAGAGGGACTTGGATGTCGCCATTCCTCCCTCACTTCAGTTGAAAAAAAAACTTCCTTTTAATTTTGCCTTGAGTGGGCGGATCGCTCGATCACTGGGATCGCTCGATCACTGGGATTGCTCGATCTTGATCGGCCGGATCGCTCGACCACCGGGATCGCTCGATCACTGGGATTGCTCGATCTTGATCGGCCGGATTGCTCGACGACCGGGATCGCTCGATCACTGGGATTGCTCGATCACTGGCGTCACCCGATTACCGAGATTGCTTGCCCGCTGGGATCACTCAACCACAGGGATCGCTTGACCCCCTGGGATCGCTTGATCTCTCCTATGTGATCACCCTGCTGCTGCTGCTCTAATAGGCAAATCGTTCCTGTGGCTTTAGAGAGGAGTTTTTAAACTCTCCGTGTGGGAACTCCTCTGTCTTCTTGTTTCAATTGCAGCTGAGCTCCTTACTAAGTCCCTAAGTGAACATGCGTAACTATACATGTTTAAAACGTTTTGTTCAGTTTTTCGACCCAGTGTTGGATTTCAAGTTGTAGCTGTCGGCATTAAAGTTAGTCAACCGCCATTTCATGCTGCAAATGTGTGGCTTGTTGTGCAAGGTGATGAAGACAGCAGCCGGCCTGAGCTGAGATTATATACAGCTGGAGTCACTCCACAGCCCGAGCACGGAGGGCGCGTGGCCCTCTGCCACCCTGTAGGGGGCGTCACAGCCCAGTGTGCATTGACATGGATCGGAAATCTGGGCTGTCTGGGACCTGTCTGGGACCTGTCTCCGGGGCATCGAGCTTTGATCCCCGATGGGATTCTCCCCGCTGGGAAAATCAGAAATGTGCTTTACGTTCGGAGCGCGGTCAGCTGGCGGCTGAGTCCTTCTCCAGGACGAGCACAGGCTTGGTGTGTGGACAGCACAGCAATAGCAATGCCCTCTTCTAGTCCAAAGGCACTGCGCTGGCTCGCTCACCGATCCCGATTTCCACTGCCGTGCCAAAGCCCCAGGCAGCTCAGACGCCATCAGGAGCCCCAGCTTGTGTGAGCAGGTCCCCAGTGTGCTCAGGGCCTCCGTGAGCGCTCAGTACCGCAACGACTGTAATGGGCCATTAATGCTGACAACAACGAGACCCAGCCTGCCATTCTTGAATTGATCGCTGAACACAGCGGCCCAGATGCCTGATCACGGCGGCTCAGCGGTCATCGATTCTGGGTCTCCAGAGGAGCTCAGTCCATCAAGACTTCGCAGTCCTGAGTGACTCGGGTTCAAGCCCTGGCTTATGTCATTGGCGGGCTGTGACGCCTCCTGAGAGGGGACCCCCCACACACACACACACACCTGCTGGTCTTTTTGTCACCTGAGCGCTTGATTAAATAATCGAACCCGTACCTGCCCTACTAACAGGTTCACTTGGAGCCCATCCGTGACGTTCGGCTCCTAACACGGAAGAGGAGGTTGCCTTTTCGGCTACTGCGTTTCCTGAGTCATTTAAGATCTCCGTCCTGGGAGGGTTCTCCAAGGCTCTTTCCGAGCGAACCTGCTGGTTCGCCTACAGAACCGAAACGAAAGAGCTCAGCTGCAGTGAAAACCGGCAGGCGTGGCGCTTGAGCACTGTGGGTGACTGCCACCAGGGTCACCCTGTGTCCCCAGATCACAGGCACTGTGTTCCAGATCACAGGCACCCTGTGTCCCCAGATCACAGGCACTGTGTTCCCAGATTACAGGCGCCCTGTGTCCCCAGATTACAGGCACCCTCTGTCCCCAGATTACAGGCAATGTGTCCCCAGATCACAGGCACCCTGTGTCCCCAGATCACAGGCACCCTGTGTCTCCAGATCACAGACACTGTGTTCCAGATTACAGGCGCCATGTGTCCCCAGATTACAGGCACTGTGTTCCTAGATTACAGGCGCCCTGTGTCCCCAGATCACAGACACTGTGTCCTCAGATTACAGGCACCCTCTGTCCCCAGATTACAGGCACCCTGTGTCCCCAGATTACAGGCAATGTGTCCCCAGATTACAGGCACCCTCTGTCCCCAGATTACAGGCACCCTGTGTCCCCAGATCACAGACACTGTGTCCTCAGATTACAGGTGCCCTGTGTCCCCAGATCACAGACACTGTGTCTCCAGATCACAGGCACCCTCTGTCCCCAGATTACAGGCACCCTCTGTCCCCAGATTACAGGCGCACTGTGTCTCCAGATCACAGGCACTGTGTCTCCAGATCACAGCCACCCTGTGTCCCCAGATCACAGACCCTGTGTCCCCAGATCATAGGCACCCTGTGTCTCCAGATCACAGACACTGCGTCTCTAGATTACAGGTACCCTGTGTCTCCAGATCACAGGCACTATGTCTCCAGATTACAGGCACCCTGTGTCCCCAGATCACAGACACTGTGTCCCCAGATTACAGGCACCCTGTGTCCCCAGATCACAGACACTGTGTCCCCAGATTACAGGCACCCTTTGTCTCCAGATCACAGACACTGCGTCTCCAGATTAGAGGCACCCTGTGTCTCCAGATCACAGACAGTGTGTCTCAAGGTCACAGGCACCCTGTGTCCCCAGATCACAGGCACTGTGTCACCAGATTACAGGCACCCTGTGTTTCCAGATCACAGACACTGTGTCCCCAGATTACAGGCACCCTGTGTCTCCAGATCACAGACACTGTGTCTCCAGATTACAGGCTCCCTGTGTCCCCAGATCACAGGCACTGTGTCTCCAGACTAAAGGCACCCTGTGTCCCCAGATTACAGGCACTGTGTCTCCAGATTACAGGCACCCTGTGTCCCCAGATCATAGACACTGTGTCCCCAGATTACAGGTTCCCATGGGAATAGTGCATTGGTGGGAAATGGGAAAAGGCATTTCAGCATTCCCTTCCTCAAGCTCTCCACTGGCTGGGATGAACTGGTCGTGATGTCGGATGCTTTGGGAATTTTTCTTTCTCCTATGGCAAGGCCTCTTCCTCCCGCCCTGTCATTCCTTCGGAAGCAGGTTCACCCCCCCAAAGTGCAAGGGGGGGGGTCGTGGGGTGGCGGTATGTTTTTCTTTCCCCGGTGGGAAAACCATCCTGAGTGTTCTGCGCTCTGTGCTCGTTTGATTCTCCTGACAGGCTTTCTCCTTGTTTACGTGTCTGTTGTGGTCTCGGGGGGGGGGGAGAGACGGGTCTGGTAGCGCCCCTTGTAGTCCACCGGCTTGGATTCCACATGGCACGGCTCCTGCTTTGTCCAATCGCATTCCGGGAATTCCTTCCCGCATTCGGAACAGGGAACAAGCACGGAACGCCCCGGCTCTCGGGCCGGGACACGTTTCCGGCAGGATCAACCGAAGAGTTCCAGGAGACCACCCCCCCCCCAGCTTCGGCAGAAAATCCCGTCGTTTTTTTGTTTTCCCGTTCCGCGGACGAAGAAGAGAAGCGGGGGAAAAGGGAAAGGGAGAGAGGCTCCGCCTGCTGCTTCCTCTCCGCCCCCCCTCCTCCTCCTCCTCTCCTCTCCGCCCGGATCATAGCGGCGTACCGCCGGGCGCGGGCACCAGGGCGGCGCCACAGCCCCGGTCCCGGTGGCAGCTCTCCTCGCCGTGCACGATGAGCACGGGGAAGAGGAGCGCTTCCTGGTAAGGCGGGGGCCTCTCCTCCTCCTCCTCCTCCCCCTCCCCCTCCTCCCCCCAGCCCCGCCCCAGGGCGCGGCTCTCCTCGGCGCCCGCCAGGCCGCTCAGGCTGCGGAAGAGCCGCGCCGGCCGCGGGGGCTGCAGGATGCCCAGGGAGAACCGGCTGCGGCTGAAGGGCAGGCGGGCGCCCCGCGCCGCGGCGGCGTTGGCGCCGGCGCCGGCCCGGCCGCCGCGGGAGGGCAGGGAGCCGCTGCTGGCGGAGCGGCGGCAGCGGCGGCAGCCGCGCACGGCCGCCGGGTCCATGAGGACGGCCTCCGAGTAGCTGGGCACCAGCTGCTGGTTGGAGCGGATGTGCCACTCCAGCTCGGTCACGTCCACCGTGTTGACCCGCGAGATGCGCCGGCTGCCCCCGCCGCCCCCCCCGCCGGGCTCCTCCGGCGTGGCCGGCGCCCCCTCGTCCAGGCCGAAGAGCTTCTCCACGTGGTAGTGCACGTAGGCGGTCCGGTACTCCGCCACCACCCGCAGCGGCCAGGACAGCAGCAGGAAGGAGGCCCCCCAGAAGACGCGGCGGCGGGTGTACCAGGGGGCGCGGGCCGGGTCGGGGAACGCCACCATGTGCTCGCGGAAGTCCACGTTCTTCAGGTGCATGCCCTCCCGGGCCTCCATGTAGTCGTCCAGGCCCTCGTTGTCGGCGAAGAAGCGGGCGCGCTGGGTCAGGTAGGCGGTCTCGGCCTGGGCGCCGGCGAAGCTGAAGCACTTGGTGAAGCGCAGGCGGGTGGCGGGGTAGTCGTGCAGGCCCAGCAGCTCCTTGGACACGTCCTTGACCCCGTGCCGGGCGTAGTCGAACTCCGAGGCGGCCAGGTGGGTGTTGACCCGCTCGTGGTAGACCTGCGTGGTGGTGTAGGCGTCGCCGTTGCGGTAGCGGGTCACCTGCCGGGTGCGGCGGATGTAGTGGTAGCTGATGGCCTTCCACCAGATGCAGGGGGTGGCCTGCTGGAGGCGCTGCACGCGCTCGTAGACGGCGCTGATCTCCACGCGGGGCAGCGCGGCGCCCTTGGAGTGGCAGTGCCAGCACTCCACCAGGTAGACCACGTAGAGCATGGCCAGGAAGGCCAGCGGGATGTAGACGTAGCCGTTGGAGCAGGGGCTGTCGTGGTAGAGCCGGGCCTCGCCGAAGTAGCTGCTGTCCGCCGCCAGCACGGTGACGCGGTACAGGCTGCACCAGCCGAGCACGCCGAAGCAGCCGTACATCAGGAGGGTCAGGACCAGGCACTTCCAGTGGGACTCCCGGCACAGCGAGCCGCTCAGAGACTGCTTGAGGGGTCTCTGCTGCTGGGCGGAGACACGGGAAGGCGGGGGTGGGCGGGGCATGGAGGACAGGGGGCGGGGCATGGGGGATAGGGGCGGGGCATGGGAGACAGGGGCGGGGTATGGTGGATAGGGGCGGAGCATGGGAGACAGGAGGCGGGGCATGGGAGACAGTGGCGGGGCATGGAGGACAGGGGGCGGGGCATGGGGGATAGGGCGGGGCATGGGAGACAGGGGGCGGGGTATGGTGGATAGGGGCGGGGCATGGGGGACAGGAGGCGGGGCATGAGAGACAGGGGCGGGGCATGGTGGATAGGGGGCGGGGCATGGTGGATAAGGGGCGGGGACATAGAAGGGGGGCAGTGGGTCGGATGTGGGCGGGGATTGGGGGCGGGGGGGCAGAAAAGGGTGGGGTAGGCAGTGAATTGAATATAGGGGGAGGGGACAGGATGAGGGGGGGAGGGCGGGGAATGGAGAAGAGGGGTTGGGGGGGGCGTAGAAGGGGAGAGTGGGCGTGGACAGAGGCCGGGGGAGGGACACGGAGGGGTGGGGTGGGCGGAGAATTGAATTCAGGGGGGGGGGGCGGGGACGGAAGGAGAGGAGAGGGTTGAGGTGAGAGGAAGAGTGGGGGGGGAGGAGGAGAAGCAGGAGGAATGCAGGGAGGGAAGGGGTTGCCAGGGGAGAGAATGGCCGAGGAGAGGAAGAGGGGATGGTGGGGGGAGAGAGGGAGAGAGACACAGAGAGAGACAGAAACGTGCTGTTAATGAAAGATCGATTTTAGTAAAAGCTGCCCAACGTCCGGGACTCTTTCTTCAGAAACAGCCCCCACGTCTCCTCTTGCACCTGCTGCTCAAGGAGAGACGCCCAGGCCTCCAGCTCGGCGCTGATCGGGCCGTCCCAGTGTGGACGGGCAGGGAGCAGACACACTAACGAGGATGATGCGTTGCTCTGCTTAATCGGCCCCTGATTGCTCTTGATCAGTCATCGTTGTGGAAATTGATTCCAAATTGCTGCCGATTAATAGGAACGGCAGCGGAAAAGCATTGATCTGTCTCTCCCTGCGCAGTGCGCCCTTGTGCGTCGTATTGCGCCCCGATGGGACGCGTCGCTGACGTGTGCGCGTTCCTTTGACCTCCGTGGACAAAAACAGGAACTAGAAACCGCTTTGAAAGGATTTTTTCGAGAGACCCAATGACTGCAAGTGAGCATGAAAACAAGAAGTGAATAACCCAGTTCCAGTTACCACTGCCTGCCACGATTAAGTGTGTCATTTTCTCCTGTCATGTTTTCAGGGTCGCTGAAGCCTGACTAATGGACCGAGATGTGAACCAGCCCTTCCTGCTCACTAGTCCCTGTGCTGACTAATGTACTGAGATGTACGAGTGAATAAGTACAGGTTGTGCAGCAGACATTTCACTGCAGAAATGTTCCAGCGTGATCCGCAGGCAGAGTTAACCAGTGAGCAGTATTTGCCAGTGAAACCGTCTGGGAGAGGAGAGCAGTATTTCTACTGGATTAGAAGAGCTGGATCCACCAGCCTGCTTGTTTACAGGGTCACAGGGCCGCTCCACCTCACCGGAAGTCCTGCTGCCTCGTTCTGAATCCCAGAACATGGCGCTGAGCAGACCTGGAAATCTCCTCTCTTCTGTGATGTCAATGGGAGGCTTTGACAGGTGACTGTGTGCAGTTTACTGTCATTGCGGTTTGAAATGCGCGCATCGCTGCCGATTCTTTCTAACCCCGAAATATGAAAACAGCCTGCAGTTCCCCGTTAATGGCGGTATAGCGCTTAAGTGTCTGTAACGTTTTACAATTTATCAAACATGCCTTGAAGGTTTTTTCCCCCGTTTTCCCCCGCCCCTTCTCAGAAGAAGTGACCGCACTCCCCCGTGTGCGCAGTTCGTGTCTCGGTAGGTCACGGACGTGCTCTCTGGCAGGTCTCGGGGGGCTCGGAGAGGCTGTCCTTTCCCCAGCCGAACCCAGCGCTTTCGATTAGGAGCTGGGCTTTCGCTGGGAGCCCCTGCATCCTGCGCTCGTGCTCCTCCTGGTGGGAATCGATCGGAGAGGTGGCTTGTGAGGGACGCTGCGCTAATTGGAGATGGATGCGTTCTTAATGTGCCGATCGATGGGCCGGGAGATGGATGGCTTAGCGTCACAGAGGGCTGGGCAGCAAGATGGACTCCATGTAAAAACGGAGATGAACGCAAGCCCATTGCACAGCAGGCTGATCCGCTTCAGGTTTTCCTTTGTTTGTGTCCCTGATGGCTGATTGTATCCAGGGCTCAGTGTCCGGTGTCTCTGTCCAGAGGTAAGTGACCTCCAGGGTCCAGGAGAGCCTGCTATCTAGTACAGACCAGTCCAGTTGAATACAGTCCACTGTAGACCACTGCTGTCCAGTACAGACCAGTCCAGTTGAATCCAGTCCACTGTAGACCACTGCTGTGCAGTACTGACTAGTCCAGTTGAATCCAGTCCACTGTATAGCTCTGTTGTTCAGTACAGACCAGTCCAGTTGAATCCAGTCCACTGTAGACCACTGCTGTGCAGTACTGACTAGTCCAGTTGAATCCAGTCCAGTGTAGACCACTGCTGTCCAGTACAGACCAGTCCAGTTGAATCCAGTCCACTGTAGACCACTGCTGTGCAGTACAGACCAGTCCAGTTGAATCCAGTCCACTGTAGACCACTGCTGTGCAGTACAGACCAGTCCAGTTGAATCCAGTCCACTGCATAGCTCTGTTGTCCAGTACAGACCAGTCCAGTTGAATCCAGTCCACTGTAGACCACTGCTGTGCAGTACAGACCAGTCCAGTTGAATCCAGTTCACTGTAGACCACTGCTGTCCAGTACAGACCAGTCCAGTTGAATCCAGTCTACTGTAGACCACTGCTGTGCAGTACAGACCAGTCCAGTTGAATCCAGTCCACTGTAGACCACTGCTGTGCAGTACAGACCAGTCCAGTTGAATCCAGTCCACTGTAGACCACTGCTGTGCAGTACAGACCAGTCCAGTTGAATCCAGTCCACTGTATAGCTCTGTTGTCCAGTACAGACCAGTCCAGTTGAATCCAGTCCACTGTAGACCACTGCTGTGCAGTACAGATCAGTCCAGTTGAATCCAGTCCACTGTAGACCACTGCTGTGCAGTACAGACCAGTCCAGTTGAATCCAGTCCACTGTAGACCACTGTTGTCCAGTACAGTCTCCACTGCAGAGCAGTGCTATGCAGTAAGTACCAATTAGCCCCATCACATAAATCTGCAGTTTTCCTCTACAGTACGCTCCAAGGTTCTTACATCTTACTTCATTTTTACTAAATGGTCACAGACTTCCTCTGAAAGTCAATGGAGTCAGACAGATTATCAGAAGGAAACGTCTGCTTCACCAGAGTGTAGCAGGACTGTGACTGACAGCACAGTAAAACCCGGTGTTGATCAGACTGCTATGTACTGGGAGTCTGACTGACAGCACTGTCACACCTGGAGCGGATCAGACTGCTGCGCACTGGGAGTCTGACTGACAGCACTGTAAAACCCACAGTGGATCAGACTGCTATGTACTGGGAGTCTGACTGACAGCACTGTCACACCTGGAGTGGATCAGACTGCAGTGGATTGGGAATCTGATTGATAGCACTGTAAGACCCAGAGCGGATCAGACTGCAGTGCATTGGGAGTCTGATTGATAGCACTGTAAAACCCAGAGCAGATCGGAGTGCTGCCACTCCTTTCAGGGCTCAGTGTGAGGACTGTTCCTGATTCACGAGGTGACCTGACCCCAAATGGAGAGGGAGGGCATCGCAGTTCATACCAGGGACCTTACAATCCCTGCTGAGCTTAATCTGGACACACCTTTATATAGCACCAAACGGCTTTATCTAATTAGAGCACAGGACCCAAGTCAGGAGTCATTACTGACAAACACGGCACTCCACAAGGAAAAAACGTCTATCTAGCTGTGTCTCACTGCTGTTGCCCATCTGTGTGTATCTGCCTCCGCCTGTCCATCTGTATTTGATTCCTTCTGACTGTCTCTCTCTGGGTGGGACTCTTTCTGTCTGTCTCCCGGTGTTGGAGGCAGTGATGCTGAGGGTTGCAGAGGCAGATCTGCTGAGGCAGGGGCGCTCAAACCCCCCCCTCCCCCCCCCCGCTGTCCTGTCCTGACCGCTGCAAATGCTGACTGTGTCGTCTCCGTGTCCCAGCGCAGGTGTTTATATAACGGGGGGGGCAGCTGTAAGGGCAGGCTGCAGGGACAAAGACAGGGGCAAGGGGGGTATGAAGGGAGGAGGGGGGGGCAGGTTTAAGCAGTAATGGTGTTTTTTTTTGGGGGGGAGGGGGTCCTGTTTGGCCTTGTCACCTTATTTCCCTGTTTTCTTGTTCGGCGCTCGGGGGAGATCCGAGTATCCATGGCTCTTCCCAGCAGTGTGTCCCAAGGCTTGGATCGGGGGGGTTTTGGCGAAAACGACGGGACGGGAGTCCCGCGGTCGCCCAGGGGCTCGCCGATCTGCGCTAGGTATGCAGGGACCGGTTTACTTAGCGTGTCGAAGGACGTTTGAACTTCCCTTTTGACACAGGAACACTGTGTCTGTTGGGTTTTGCTGCAGCTGAGCTCTTATTCGGGTCTGTTGTGGGAGAGTCAGTACCACTCCCGTTGTGGGCGGGTCTCGTCCAGTGCCACTCCCGTTGTGGGCGTGGCCGGCCCAGTGCCACTCCCACTGTGGGCGTGGCCGATACCGCATGACTCCCGGCATGCCGAGGAGAGACTGAAACAAGTTCTTTGAGCCGAACCCTTGGCGTCGGTATGAACAGGGCACTGGTTTGGACCCGGACTGGACAGCCCCTCTCCTGGGACAACTCTGTGGGGTTGGACAGGAGTGGACAGCGCTGCCCTGGGACAATTCTGTGAGTCTAAGGTGAAACACCATTGTACCACATATCTATACAAATACATTTTTTTGGGCAAGATGTGTGAGACCGGTTCGTAGACCCCAGGGGGCGCTATCGAGTCGTTCTGTAAAACGCGGTCAGACAGAATCTAGCAGTGCTGCCGGCGGGCTTCCCTGGTTATTGCCGAGACGGAGAGGGTAGCGATGTGGGTAACAGCTCCCACTGAAAACACCCCACACAGTCACGAGTTCACGGGTTTACAGCCTGGGCTCCATCCCTGCAATTTAGTGGGGCCAGCAGGGGGCGCTCACCCTGCGGTCTGTGTGGGTCCTGATGCCCCAGTATAGTGACGGGGGACACTAGACTGTAAACAGGCGCCGTCCTTCAGATGAGACGTAAAACCGAGGTCCTGACTCTCTGTGGTCATTAAAAACCCCAGGGTGTCTCTCGAGAAGAGTAGGGGTGTTACCCCGGTGTCCTGGCCAAATTTCCCCCCTGGTCTGTACCCATCATGGCCTCCTAATAACCCCCCTCTCTGAACTGGCTCCATCACTCTGCTCTCCTCCCCACTGAGAGCTGGGGTGTGGGGAGCGGACTGGCGCCTCATCCAGGTGGGGGTACACACTGCTGGGGGTGGAGGGGATCCCCATGACCTGTACAGAGCTCTGAGTGGGGGGGTCCAGTAAAGAGCTATAGAAGTGTCAGGAGTGTATTATTATTTCTAACGACCTCACCCAGTACAG
The DNA here is from genome assembly GCF_059453375.1 of Lepisosteus platostomus. Taxonomy (NCBI): domain Eukaryota; kingdom Metazoa; phylum Chordata; class Actinopteri; order Semionotiformes; family Lepisosteidae; genus Lepisosteus; species Lepisosteus platostomus. The sequence goes on along the minus strand of NC_142626.1, from coordinate 2,156,491 downwards.
GGTCACGGGGGAGCGGGAGTCTATCCCAGCAAGCAACAGGCACAAGGCAGGATACGCCCTGGACAGGACGCCAGTCCATCACAGGACACACACACTCCCACCAGCGCCAGTTTTCCCAGGAGCCCATTAACCCACCCAGCCTGTCTCTGGACTGTGGGAGGAGACCAGCGCGAACACGAGGAGAACATGCAGACTCCACCCAGACAGCACCCCCGGGGCCGGACTCGTCTGTAAGTTTTTGGAAACGCCTTTTTTGTCCTGCAGCGACAGCCAAACACGGCATTACGCTTCCGGGCGGCACGACGCGCGGACTGACGATAAACACGAACTTGGTACGAGCAGAAACCCGCCTTGCTTTTGATGGTTAAAAAACGGTGCTTTGTTTAGCCCGTGCGTATTTCTCCCCCCCCCCCCCCACCAACCACAACTCGGGACCCCCGTGCCAGCAGCTCCTCCGCCACGCGCCTCCTCCCACCCCCCTCACGCGAGGAGCCGGTTGCGGGGCGACCGCGCGAGGCGGAGGCGGAGGCGGAGGCCGCGGGGAGACCGGGCGCGCGCGCCTGCTGCATTGCAGAAGAGCCCCCCAGCGCCGGCAGGAGCGACCGACCCCCCGAGCGGACAGCGGCCGGGCCCCGCTGGAGGGCGGGCGGCGAGAGTCACGCACACCTCGATCGGGCACGGGCGCGGGCGCGGGGGAGGGAGTTGGGGGTCCGATGTCTCTGGACAGGGTCACGGGGACACCTGACTCCCCTGCAGACCGATACCAGCGCCGCCCCCCCCCTCCTCCCACGGACCCACGGACCCACTCTCCCCTGCCCAGCCCAGCCCAGCCCAGCCCAGCCCGCCATCAATACACAGACCCACGCGCGTCCGGGGACCCCCCAACACACACACTCACTCACACACAGAGACACAGGACAGAGCCCGACCCCACCCCCCGTGTCCTGCACGGGTGAACCGCCCGTCCTCGACTCCACGGGCCGTGTCCTTTCCCACGCAGGGCGTGTGTGTGTGTGTGTGTGTGCGGCACCCACCTCCTCTCTCCCCTCCTGGCTCAGCGTGGGCGCCTCTCCGGTCACCGTCACCCCCTGCATCCTCTCCCCGGGGGGCTCCCCTCGCCCCGGCGGGCCCCCCAGCCCGGCTCGGACTGCGTGAGGCGGGGTCCCCGGGCCGGGCTCACCCCATCCGGGGCTCCGCGGCGCTGGCGGCTCGCTGGCTGCTGGTGGACCGTCCGGCCGGGGGAGGCGCGCATATCCCCCTCCTCTTCCTCCTCCTCCTGCTGCTCCTCTTCCTCCGCCGGCGCCCCCTCCCGCCCCGGGGCCGCTGGCGCTGCGGACAGGGTCCGGGCGGGACGGCGGGGGTCGGCACCAGCCGGGCTGGGACGGCCGGTCCGTCCGGAGGCGGAGGAGCTGGAGGGCGTCTCGGAATCGGGTCCGATCACACGACCAGAAAGACGTCCGCGCTTCTCTCTCTCTCTGCCTCTGTTGTTGGAGGGTCCAGTTGTTGTTGTTGTTGTTGTGGTGGTGGTGGTTGTGTTCTTGTCACCCGGCTGACAGACCCCCACCCGTCACAGCAGCGTGACGGCAGGGTCCAGATTGTTGCGGGTGGGAGAGTTTTCTCGCCAGAAGGGACGCGTCTCACCGGATTCTCCTCCCCGCGTTCCCAGCTCTCTCTCTCTCTCTCTCTCTCTTTCTCTCTCTCTCTCGGTGTCCTCGCACACCTTGACTCGGGCTGCTCCTCCTCCTCCTCTTCCTCCTCTTCTCTCTCCCTCTCTCTCCGCTTCCTCGGGACCCGTGATGTCTCGCGCCTTCGCTCGCGGCGCACAGCCCTGTCCTCGCGCTTTTCTTTCTCTCCTCTCCCTGTCCGCCCCCCCCTTCTGCACGCGCGCGCGCGCACGTGTGAGTGTTGCCGGAGCAGCGAGGTGTGTTTTGCGTGGGGCCGCCTCTCTCCCCCCGAACTGCGTGTTGCTTTTATGTGTCTCCCGTCGCTCCTTCTCTCTCTCTCTCCACACACACACACACGCGCGCGCGCCGCCTTCGCCAGCTCGCGCTCGCCCCCCCCTGCCTGCCGCGGGCACTGACGTCACACACCTGGGGCCGCCGGAGACAGGAGCCTGAACAATCCAGTCGACTTTTATTTTATTTTTTTTATTTTATTTAAAAAACCCCAAACAACTCGTGGATGTGGGTTTCTGGCGTGTGACTCCCCCGAGCCGGTTTCGGGCAGCGGGGGGGGGGGACCTGGGGTTACGCGCTGTCGGGGTCACAGAAGATGTTTCTGGACCATCAGCGGCTCCGTGGTGCGGAAGCCGATCTCTGCGCTGTGGGCTCCGTGCCAGTGGGCCCCGATCTCCCATCTCACTCTGAGACACTGACGGGGACCGGGAATCACAGCTCGGGGTCTCTGCAAGGATCCCCTGTTTCCCCGGAATCCCCACTGAGGCTGGAGAGGCTGTTCCACACACCCACAACTCTCTGTGTAAGGCAGGGTGCCCTCTTCTCGTTGCTCACGGGACCGCTGACACACTAGAGGAGCCGTTCAGCTCTTCGGGGTGTTTGGTAGTAGCTACTTGATCCCAGGAGCTCATCTAGCTGTGTCTGGAGAGAAGCCAGGGTATCGGCTTCAACAACAGGGCTGGACTGGACAGCCCTGCTGCAGACACACTGACCCCTCCTGGACCAGGACTGGACAGCCCTGCTGCAGACGCACTGACCCCTCCTGGACCAGGACTGGACAGCCCTGCTGCAGACACACTGACCCCTCCTGGACCAGGACTGGACACCCCTGCTGCAGACACACTGACCCCTCCTGGACCAGGACTGGACACCCCTGCTGCAGACACACTGACCCCTCCTGGACCAGGACTGGACACCCCTGCTGCAGACACACTGACCCCCTCCTGGACCAGGACTGGACACCCCTGCTGCAGACACACTGACCCCTCCTGGACCAGGACTGACAGCCCTGCTGCAGACACACTGACCCCTCCTGGACCAGGACTGGACAGCCCTGCTGCAGACACAGCATCCCCTCCAGGATGAAAGTTGGGGACCCCTGTATTTGGGGGTGTTGTCCTCGGTGTGTGGCTGATGACGGGGCTGCACCTGTCTGCGCGCAGCTCCCGCGACTCCTGTTGCCAAGGCGACGGGCAGGTGCTCCCGGGGGCTGGTCTCCCGGCTCCGCCTGGGACGGGTTGCTGGGCAACCGAGCTGCACAGCTGCTCACCTGAAACATGAGCCGGCAAGAGAGCAGCCACGCCCACCCCTGACACCAGGCCCGGCCCGGCTCGGCCCACACCCCCCCGGAGCAGCCCAGGTCAGGGGTCAGGGGCTCACGTGACCTCTGACCCCTGACCTGGTCCAGAAGAGCCGGTCTCGCTCCCTGGAGACCTGGGCGGAGCGGACTGGGGAGAGGCTGGGGGGGTCTTTCCTGGGGGGGTACAGCGAGTCCTGACAGGTCTCCCCGCGGAGGCAGACTGGCCGGGGGATCTGGGGTCTCTCGGGCTCCCTGCAACGTGCTGCTAGAACTAGACCACCCCTCCATTTCCCCACCACTCCACCCAGTACAGGGTCACGGGGGGCTGGAGCCTATCCCAGCAAGCAACGGGCACAAAGCAGGACACACCCTGGACAGGACGCCAGGCCATCACAGGACACACACAGAAACACACACACTCACACCAGGGCCAGTCCATCACAGGACACACACACACTCACACACACACACACACACACACACACACACACACACACACACACACACACACACTCACACCAGGGCCAGTCCATCACAGGACACACACACGCACTCACACACTCACACCAGGGCCAGTCCATCACAGGACACACACAGAAACACACTCACTCACACCAGGGCCAGTCCATCACAGGACACACACACACACACTGACACCAGGGCCAGTCCATCACAGGACACACACACACTCACACACACACACAGACACACTCACTCACACCAGGGCCAGTCCATCACAGGACACACACACACTCACACACACACACAGACACACACACTCACACCAGGGCCAGTTTCCCCCAGAAGGTAATTAACCCCCCAGCCCGTCTCTGGACTGTGGGAGGAAACCCACACGAACATGCAGACTCCACACAGACAGCACCCCGGGTCCGGAATTGAACCCGGGGCCACCCTGCCCCCCTGTCTGTCAGATCGTTGTCTGGGAGAAAATGGTTCTTTTGTTTCCAGTCCCGCAGACGAGACGCATCTCCCTTTCTCCCGGCTCCGGCTTTTCCTCTCCTGTTCTCCCCTGCCTGTCTGCCAGGGCCGTGCGCTCCCTGCGACGACTATGATGTCACCTCTTGGGACTCCGCTCGGTTTCCATAGCGACGGGACGTGCCCCGCGCCGCGAGCGGCTCGGTCTCGCAACCACCCCCACGCGCCCTCGCCTGGGGTGACGTCAGCGCAGCCCGGCGAGCTCGCAGGGGGTGTGTGTGACGCAGTTACGAGACAGCACAGTATGTCATTACACGGGCCGGAACAACGGTTCTGCTGTCTTATTCAACACGTGTGCTACTTTCTAACGATGGCAGAGTGTTTCATACTGTATATGTATCGGCCCCCCGCCCGTGTGTTGAGTCATACAGGTGTATAGATAGGGTTCATGCGCTGGATAGCAGATATACAGTACGTGACGTGTTCCCCATGAGAAATAGGGCAATTAACGGGGACACGAGGGGGGTAGGCTGTATGTGGTCATCGTGCGTGCGCGGCGGCATCTGACGTCACGCCCCACGGCGCGGGGCCCCCTGGGAGCGCTCGGCTGTGCTCGATCCTCGCCTCGAGCTTCTCTCGGAAAAATCAGGTCGGACCTTGATCCGCAGGCCAATCGCGAGGAGGAAGAGGGGTGGGGGGCTTGTACACGAGGCAACGGGGACCCCCCTCCCCCTCCGCGTGTATGAGCGCATTCCAAAGCTAGCCCGCCTACAAACCTAGAAAAATCTCCGAGGCTGGACCAAAAAAAGGACGCGTCAGGTCTGGTCTCTCATCCCGCTGACGGGGGGACAGGTGGCCCGTGACTGAGCCCCAGGTGTGGAGGGCAGCGTCAGGACCTCCCCCGAGGCGCCCCTCAGCCCAGTCCGTACCTGAAGCACAACACTGGGCCGAACTCACGGAGCCGTCCGAGTACTGGCGGGCCCGAGGTGACGGGATCGTTTCGTTATGGGTCGTCGGTGCTTGGAAAGGAAGGCCCGAGAAGCCCTTTCGCCTGGGGACACATTCTCATGAATTTAAATAACGCTTTTTTTTTTAAAAAAGGACAAGTTTCTATAGGCTCGAGTAACACGTTCCGTACCCGATCTGCAGATTCACACGGAGAAGGATCCTACATCTGACACTTCTTCTGGGACGACAGATGTGATGTCACTTTATAGTTCCATTGGGGGAAAAAAAAATACAAAAAGTATCAGGCGTCGCTGACGTAATCTCGTTATTACATATGTCGGATGGAACGGTCTGGGAAGAGGCCCGTATTTGACGTAAGGACATATTTCCAGACTCTTTCTAAACGCGAGAATAGGACAGCTGGGCCAGCCTTATCTTGATCTCTCTCATTGAAACCTCTTTTTTTTTTTTGCAACACGCCGCTGTGTTACGTCGTGTACCGCCGATGATGTCATATGCACTCTCCCGTGTGTTGTGTCTATGATGTGCTGAAAAGCCGCCCAACGTTTCGGCTGTAAAGATACTTTTGTTTTACAATTTGCTAGACTTCACGCTCTTCAGCCTTGTAGGTCATCAGGCATTAATTTCGTCACACCTGGGGGGTGCGTGTGAAACGTTTTGCGTCATTTCCTGCGAGCCGGCTTCTGATTGGAATTTGGGCGTTTGGCGGCGTCGGGATGGTGTTTCCCGAGTTACAATTCCCCGTTGTTGTTGTTTTTTTGGGGAATGCTTTGCATGGAACGCAACTGAGGTCCCGTGAGCAGGTGTGGAGATCCCTATCCCTGCCCTTCCCAGTCCCGACACCAGCATCGGCACTATCTGCTGAGCTCGTTCCAGCTGACCTAAACAGTGAATCTTGCAGGAAAATTTATCGATAGGTACTACAGGCAAACTTAACACCTCTCCCAGCAGCCGAAGGGGAGAGGACTGGGCGTCATGACGAGGAAGTTCTCCCCTGCGCTGGGGGGCCGGGGCTGGGTTTGCAGAAAGCCGTGCACAGGAGACAAGCGGCCGTGAAGCGCTCCGGCGCTGTTGCAGGTGGCGCTCTGCTGCCCCCTGGCGGCGATGGGGGGGGGGGATATCCGCACAAGCGCTCTGGTCTGAAGGCAGCGGCGCTGGGTTCCGCCCGGAGTTTCAGTCCGCTCGTCTCACGACTGGGTTGTAAATACGGACCAGCCCGCCATCTGAAGCGGAGAGTTACCGGCATCTAGCCTGACATCTGGAACGTCTTGTGTCGGGATAATGAACCATTTTTTAAACACAAACCAAGGACATGATCATACACTTTTTTTTTTAAAGAGACGCCCTGTTCCCGTGCCGCCTGTAACGTAGCAGAACTGCCCTCGACGCGGTAAATCCAGATCACGACCTTGAATCGTCACTGATTGACAGGAGCAAGGGAGTGGAGGGCGAGAACAAGGGTTGTGCTTCTCAAGGAGTATCGGTGTGGGAAGCACCATGTCGTGACCCTTTTTCCTAAGAGTTCTGTTCGGGGCCCTCTGAAGGTGGGTACTCGGAGCTGGGGAGCTGGGGGGGTGCCCTGTCCCTGCAGAACAGAAACGAGCTGAAGGAAGCGATCAGGACCGGTCGCTGGCGAGATCGCTGGCCCGAGCTTGGACTGAGCCAGACGTCCACCAGAGCGACATCTTATCAGCCTCTTAGATGAGCCCTCTCATCCCCTCTTTTTAGGGTACAGTCTCCTGCCCTCTGGGAGCCCCTGTATCAAGACTCAGAGAGCCTCTGCTTCCTTCAGACCCAGGAGCAGTCAGTAGCAGAATGAAAACCCGTCTGTGGGTGGTTGATGCTCTTATCCTAACTCGCTGTGTGCTCTTTCTTCATCTGGAAGAGCTCTGACGAAGTGCTCTCGCTGACAGTCGGGGGGTGTCGCGGTACTGTACCGGCGCTGTGTGGGCAAGAGGGGGGAGGAAAAAATAGGTAGTTTGGGCTTTTGGGGCGAAAGGCCCAGGGTTCAGGGGGCGACTGGACCGCCGCAGCGGTCTTCGTGGGGGGGGGGTCCCCTTAAATCATCGCTGTTGCAAAGGCCGACCAGTTTTCACTCTGACCGCTGCAGGAGCTGAACTACTGAACGGGTCAGAGGTCAGAGGTCGGGGGGGGTCCCCTCGTTGGCAAATTGTCTCCTGATGTCTTAAGGGAGGTGCATTGGGGGGGCGGGGGTGGGGGCTACCGGGCTGCTGACCAGACTCTGGACAAAACTGGACAAAACTGGGAAAATCGGGCTCGTCCCGCCCAGTGGGCGTGTCCCCCCCGGGCGCTCGTCAGACCGGGGAAGGGGTGGAGCCGTCCGCAGGGCCCCAGCCCGAGACAAACTGGGAGAACTGGTCCCGTCCAGCCGGCCGCGGCGGGACTGGAGACCGGCGGGGAGCCGGGATCGGACAGCAACTGCTCCAGACGGGCCGGGCGCATCTGGAACCAGGAGCCCTGGGATTGGCGGTCCAAGGACATCAGCTGCAGGGGACTTCGGACCTTGGCCCCCGTGTAGCCGATAAGGGAGTAATGAGTAATCTTTATGGCCCCAGACCCCTGTCACCCGCTGTCACACCGGAGTGACACTGTCTCTGGCGCGGAGTCGTCGCCGGCCGTCTCTCCTGGTGCGGCGCTTTTCCAGGACGCAGGAGGATCTCTGCCGGGATTCGGTTTGTGTTTCTGGATCGGAGGTGCAGGTATGTTATGTGGGGGGGGGACGGGGGGGGCAGGTTTCAGCTTGGGGTGGGTAGAGTTAATCGATCGATCGATCGATCGATCACGCATTCGCATGGCTGCCACCTCCTCTTGCTCCTGTCTTGATTGGGGGGGGGCCTGGATAAGGGGTTACAGCAGAACCCCCGTCATTCCTCAGAACCATTTTTTTTTAACCTCTTTATCCAGTCCCGGATCAAGGGGGGAGCCGGAGTCTATCCCAGCAAGCACTGGGCACAAGACAGGGTACACCATGGACAGGGCACCAGTCCATCACAGGACACACACACACTGTCACACACACTCACTCACCCTGGACTGGACACCAGTCCATCACAGGACACACACACACACATACTCACACACCCTGGACGGGACGCCAGTCCATCATAGGACACACACACACACACACACACACACACTGACGCACATCAGGGCCAGTCCATCACAGGACACACATACTGACACACACAGTCACTCACTCTGGAGGGGATGCCAGTCCGTCACAGGGCGCGCGCGCGCACACACACACACACACACACACACACACACACACACACACACACACACACACACACACACACACACACACATCCGGGGCCAGTTAACCCACCAGCCTGTCTTTGATCTGTGGGAGGAAACCGGAGCCCCCGGAGGAGAGATCGGACCCACAAAAACCCATCTCCTCTGGACGGGGAATCTGGGAATCTGCGCTGATGCCCTTTCCCAGCTGACGGGCACAGGAAGGGCAGAGGCGCGTCTGTCCTCACTGCCAGCTGGCGTCGGGGATACACTGGTCTTGACCTCGCTCTTGAGGTCGGGAAACTGGCCCGGTGTTTTCCATTGTAACTGCTGGAATTGTTGAAATGAGGATTGTGTCGTGCGCTTCAGCGATAAGTTTTACTAAGTACAGTTTCCATTGATCCACCTCTTCTCTCACCACGTTTTCCAGTTCTGGGTCGTGGGGGGGGGCTGGAGTCTCTCCCAGCAAGCAACAGACACAAGGCAGGTTACACCATGGGCAGGACGTGAGTCCCTCACAGGGCGCACACACACACACGCACGCACGCACACACACACACACACACACACACACACACACACACACACACACACACACACACACACACACACACACACACACACTCCAAGTCCAGGTTTCCCAGAAGCCAAGTCACCTCCCAGCATGCCTCTGGTCTGCAGGAGCACACCCCCGCGAATGCGGGGAGAACATGCAAACTCCACACAGACAGCACCCCCCGGTTCAGAATTGAGCCCACTACAGCAGTTAAGATAGGCGAAGTTAAAGGCGAGACACATATCTTTCACCTGCTCGACGTCGTCAGTCCTTGTAAGCGCTTCAGGGCTCCCAACTGGAGGAGATGTGTTATTGGCCTTAGTAACACGTGAATCACTGGCTCGGGCAATCCTGTTTTCCCAGCAGGATGTTAAAAGATAAGGAGGGTGTTGAGAGAGATCATAAAGGATGAGCCTTTTGTAAGAAGTGTTGTTCGCCTTATGAAACCAAGCGTTACGCAATTTTATAAGGCTTCATTCTGGCCAAGATCCCTACAGCACGAGACGGCCGTAGTGCAGTAAATGTGAGTTTTCAGTAAACCTGTGCAGTAACGGAGAGTCGGAGTGGCGATGATTGATTGATTGATTGATTGATTGATTGATTGATTGGTCGATCGATCGCCCCAGTCGGAGAGGATGTGGAAGAAGGTGCTGATTCTGGGGGCGGCGGGGGCCGCCGTGCTGACCGCGGGGATCCTGCTGGGGCACTTCGCCATCGGCCGGGGCTCGGCCCGGGCGGCGCCGGCGTGGGTCGGGGAGGTGGCGCGGGACCTCGACGAGGCCGCGATCGCGGGCTTCCTGGCCGAGCTGGACCGCGGGCGCATCCAGGACAATCTCCGGTGAGTCCCGGAGCTCTGGAGGGAGGGGGGGGGGGTTCGGCTTCTTCTGGGTCTCCTCGGGACAGGAGCTGTGGAGAAGAGTCCCCACATCTATACAGTCTATAAATTACAGAACGTACTGCAGGGTATACAGTATCTTTCAGGACATCCATCCATTTTCGAACCACTATACCCAGTTCAGGGTCTCAGGGGAGCTGGAGCCTATCCCAGCAAGCACTGGGTGCAAGGCAGGGGACACCCTGGACGGGACGCCAGTCCGTCACAGGACACAAATAGACTCGCACAAGGGCCAGTTTTTCCCAGAATTCAATTCACCCCCCCCCCCCCCCAGCAAGTCTGTGGAGTGTGGAAGGAAACCCACGTTAACACTGGGAGAACATGCAAACTCCACGCAGATAGTGCACCCCAGGAATTGAGCCCAGGGCCCCCAGCCCCACAGTGACACCCCATCTTTGTAGGACACAATGTTAGTTTATCAGAAGTTCCGTAGATTAGGTTTAGGAGAGATTATAAACTGAATAATAGGATAATATATTCTTAAATAAGTGATGAGGTTTATGCTCTACACAGCAAAGAGAGACGGACTGCATTTTCCTTTAGCTGAGTTTGCTGTGCAGGATCTTTAAGGGAGGAGCAGTAGGACACGAACGCCCCTCAGTCCTGGGCTCTGACCCTGCGCCCCTGTTCCCGTCAGGGAGCTGAGCCGGTACCCCCACATGGCCACCAGCACAGGGGACCAGCGGCTGGTGAAGTTGATCCTGGACCGCTGGCGGGACCCCGAGACGGGCCTGGACCGGGCCTGGACTCAGACCTACAACGTGTTCCTCTCCTTCCCCAACAAGAGCGCCCCCAACAGGGTTCATGTGGGTAAGTCATAACGTCTTCTTGCCCCCCACCCCTTCTTCTTCCTGCCCCAATAGCGCCCCCTACAGGGTTTGCATGGGTAAGTCAGTGTCTTCCTGCCCTTCTCCAGTGTTAATCACCCCAAGAGCGCCCCCTACAGGGTTTGCATGGGTAAGTCAGTGTCTTCCTGCCCTTCTCCAGTGTTAATCACCCCAAGAGCGCCCCCTACAGGGTTTGCATGGGTAAGTCAGTGTCTTCCTGCCCTTCTCCAGTGTTAATCGCCCAAGAGCGCCCCCTATGGGTTTGCATGGGTAAGTCAGTGTCTTCCTGCCCTTCTCCAGTGTTAATCGCCCAAGAGCGCCCCCTGCGGGGTTTGCATGGGTAAGTCAGTGTCTTCCTGCCCTTCTCCAGTGTTAATCGCCCCAAGAGCGCCCCCTACGGGGTGTTGATGTGCGTCTCTCTCTCTGCCCCCCAGTGTCCCCCCAGGGCGCAGTGCTGTTCGAGTCCCAGGTGAAGGAGAAGCCATACTTCGCCGACCAGAACGACACGGACGTGGTCCCCCCGTTCGCCGCGTTTGCCCCCGCGGGCACCCCCAAGGTACCACGCACACACGTGCGCACAACCGCTGCTCGTTCCACGCTCCCGCCCCTCTGCGTGTGAAGAGGTGCCCCCTGCCCTCTTCCCTGCCCTTTTCTGGGTCTCTTGGGGTCTCTGTTCCCTCACGACCTGGGCTCAGGGTCCGGTGGAGACCGTGATTAGACTGGTTGCGTCGTTAGGACCTCTAGGGGGCGCTGTATCCCCCACAGGAGCCGAGCCCCTGTCCAATCGGACCTGCTTGTCTCTCCCTCTCTCCCCCCCCTCGTGTGCCCTCTGCCCTCTCTTCCCAGGGCAGGCTGGTCTACGCCAACCAGGGCAAGCTGAGCGACTACGAGCAGCTCAACAGGACACTGGACCTGACGGGCACCATCGCCATCACCCGCTACGGGGGCACCAGCCGGGCAGACAAGGTGGGGCGCCAGGGGCCTGTCCGAGACCCCGCCCCTCACAACGGCAAAGCACCAGCACCGTCATCACAGCGACACAAGCTGACGCACCGTGGCTAACAACTGCAGACAACACAACAGCACACCCTCAACGCCATCATCACAGCTACACAACCTAAAACACCAAGGCTCACACAACCGCAGCAGACCCTCAATGCCATCATCACAGCTACACAACCTAACACACCGAGGCTCACACAACCACAGATGATACAACAGCAGACCCTGAACGCCATCATCACAGCTACACAAGCTAACACATTGAGGCTCACACAACCACAGACGACACAACAGCAGACCCTCAACGCCATCATCACAGCTACACAAGCTAACACACTGAGGCTCACACAACCGCAGACGACACAACAGCAGACCCTCAACGCCATCATCACAGCTACACAACCTAACACACCAAGGCTAACAACCGCAGCCGACACAACAGCAGACCCTCAACGCCGTCATCACAGCTACACAACCTAACACACCAAGGCTAACACAACCACAGCAGACCCTCAACGCCGTCATCACAGCTACACAACCTAAAACACCAACGCTCACACAACCGCAGCAGACCCTCAACGCCATCATCACAGCAACATAACCTAACACACCAAGGCTAACAACCGCAGACGATACAACAGCAGACCCTCAACGCCGTCATCACAGCTACACAACCTAACGCACAGAGGCTCACACAACCACAGCAGACCCTCAATGCCATCATCGCAGCTACACAACCTAACACATCGAGGCTAACAACCGCAGATGATACAACAGCAGACCCTCAACGCCGTCATCACAGCTATACAAGCTAACACACTGAGGCTCACACAACCGCAGACGACACAACAGCAGACCCTCACCGCCATCATCACAGCTACACAAGCTAACACACTGAGGCTCACACAACCGCAGACGACACAACAGCAGACCCTCAACGCCATCATCACAGCTACACAACCTAACACACCAAGGCCAACAACCGCAGACGACACAACAGCAGACCCTCAACGCCGTCATCACAGCTACACAAGCTAACACACCAAGGCCAACAACCGCAGCAGACCCTCAACGCCATCATCGCAGCTACACAACCTAACACACCAAGGCTCACACAACCACAGCAGACCCTCAACGCCATCATCGCAGCTACACAACCTAACACATCGAGGCTAACACAACCACAGCCGACACAACAGCAGACCCTCAACGCCATCATCACAGCTACACAGGCTAACACACTGAGGCTCACACAACCGCAGCAGACCCTCAACGCCATCATCGCAGCTACACAAGCTAACACACCGAGGTTCACACAACCACAGCAGACCCTCAGCGCCGTGATCACAGCCACGCAGCATGGCCCCGGCATGTGAACACAACCGCGCACAGCCCCGCGGCCCCTGGCGAAGGAAGACTGCCCGGGCAGCCACGCGGGGTGAGCGCGGCCCTCCTCTGTCTCCCCAGGCGCTGCACGGGGCGCGGTTCGGGGTGGCGGGGGTGCTGGTGTACACCGACCCCCACGACATCAACGACGGGGCGACCCCGGAGTCCGAGACCTACCCCCACTCCTGGTACCTGCCCCCCTCCGGGGTGGAGAGGGGCTCCTACAAGAACTCTTTTGGGGATCTCCTCACCCCTTACTACCCTTCCAAAGGTGCGCGCGTGTGTGCGTGTGTGCGTGTGTGCGTGTGTCGGGGGGAGGGGGGCGGGGGGCGTAGCTGCACTGGGCCTGTATTGATTTGTCGAGAAACTATCGATCGGCCCTCCGGCACGCCAGCGGATCCGGCCGACCCTGGGCGCTCAGGCGGCGCGGCGTGGTGACGCTGTGGTTGTCATTGTCGCCAGAGCACACCTACCGCCGGCCGGAGAGCGAGGTGGAGTGGATGGCGCCCGTTCCCACGCAGCCAATCGGCTTTGAGGACGCACAGCACCTGATCTGGTGAGCCCCGCCCCCTTGGATCGTGAGATCTGTCCACCAGGTACCAGGAGTGTGGGTACAGGGCGACAGTGTGACCCGCAGGTGTGTGACTGTACTGACAGGGCGACAGTGTGACCCTCAGGTGTGTGACTGTACTGACAGTGTGACCCTCAGCTGTGTGACTGTACTGACAGGGCGACCCGCAGGTGTGTGACTGTACTGACAGTGTGACCCTCAGCTGTGTGACTGTACTGACAGGGCGACCCGCAGGTGTGTGACTGTACTGACAGTGTGACCCTCAGCTGTGTGACTGTACTGACAGGGGACAGTGTGACCCTCAGGTGTGTGACTGTACTGACAGTGTGACCCACAGGTGTGTGACTGTACTGACAGTGTGACCCACAGTTGTGTGTGACTGTACTGACAGTGTGACCCACAGGTGTGTGACTGTACTGACAGTGTGACCCACAGCTGTGTGACTGTACTGACAGTGTGACCCACAGGTGTGTGACTGTACTGACAGTGTGACCCACAGTTGTGTGTGACTGTACTGACAGCTCTGTGCTGGACGAGGAGTGTGATGGGGTCTGTGTGCTCAGTGCCTTAGGAGGAGACGTCGCTCCAGGAGACTGGCAGGGAGGTCTGGGCTGTACCTACAGACTGGGACCAGGGTTCAGCCCCACCAGCAGCTATAACAACAGGTACTGGGGCCCAGAGCCCAGAGCCGCTCCTGCTCCGTGTGAATCATCCCAACACTGGGAACCGACCAGTGTCCATCTCCGACTCGGCAGAGGCCCCTAGTAATCGGTGAATCCCTCCATGCACTCACAGTCAGTCCGGGTGGATTGGAGAGCGATCAGGCGATCGATCGATCGATCGGGGTTCGTTCTCTCCCCCTGCAGTGACGTCCAGGTCACCGTGCGCAACCGGCGCGGGATCTTCGACTCGGACAACGTGATGGGTCTGATCCGGGGCAGCGTGGAGCCGGGTACGCCGCCCGCCTGCTGTCCGGTCTGTCCGTCTTCTCCGGAGGGACACGGGACTGCGCAGTGTCTCTGTATTAACCCCTCTCACTCTCTCTCTCTGTGTTCTCCAGTGTCCAGGCTGTCTTAACCCCTCTCGCTCTCTCTCTGTGTTCTCCAGTGTCCAGGCTGTATTAACCCCTCTCTCTCTCTCTGTGTTCTCCAGTGTCCAGGCTGTATTAACCCCTCTCACTCTCTCTCTCTGTGTTCTCCAGTGTCCAGGCTGTATTAACCCCTCTCGCTCTCTCTCTGTGTTCTCCAGTGTCCAGGCTGTATTAACCCCTCTCGCTCTCTCTCTGTGTTCTCCAGTGTCCAGGCTGTATTAACCCCTCTCGCTCTCTCTCTGTGTACCGCAGTGTCCAGGCTGTATTAACCCCTCTCGCTCTCTCTCTGTGTTCTCCAGTGTCCAGGCTGTATTAACCCCTCTCACTCTCTCTCTGTGTACCGCAGTGTCCAGGCTGTATTAACCCCTCTCTCTCTGTGTGTGTGTTCTCCAGTGTCCAGGCTGTATTAACCCCTCTCCCTCTCTCTCTCTGTGTTCTCCAGTGTCCAGGCTGTATTAACCCCTCTCACTCTCTCTCTGTGTTCTCCAGTGTCCAGGCTGTATTAACCCCTCTCACTCTCTCTCTGTGTTCTCCAGTGTCTAGGCTGTATTAACCCCTCTCTCTCTCTCTGTGTTCTCCAGTGTCCAGGCTGTATTAACCCCTCTCACTCTCTCTCTGTGTTCTCCAGTGTCCAGGCTGTATTAACCCCTCTCACTCTCTCTCTGTGTTCTCCAGTGTCCAGTCTGTATTAACCCCTCTCGCTCTCTCTCTGTGTTCTCCAGTGTCCAGGCTGTATTAACCCCTCTCTCTCTCTGTGTTCTCCAGTCTCCAGGCTGTATTAACCCCTCTCACTCTCTGTGTGTGTTCTCCAGTGTCCAGGCTATATTGACCCCTCTCGCTCTCTCTCTGTGTTCTCCAGTGTCCAGGCTGTATTAACCCCTCTCTCTCTGTGTGTGTTCTCCAGTGTCCAGGCTGTATTAACCCCTCTCACTCTCTCTCTGTGTTCTCCAGTGTCCAGGCTGTATTAACCCCTCTCACTCTCTCTCTGTGTTCTCCAGTGTCCAGGCTGTATTAACCCCTCTCTCTCTCTGTGTTCTCCAGTGTCCAGGCTGTATTAACCCCTCTCTCTCTCTGTGTGTGTTCTCCAGTGTCCAGGCTGTATTAACCCCTCTCTCTCTCTGTGTGTTCTCCAGTGTCCAGGCTGTATTAACCCCTCTCTCTCTGTGTGTGTTCTCCAGTGTCCAGGCTGTATTAACCCCTCTCACTCTCTCTCTGTGTTCTCCAGTGTCCAGGCTGTATTAACCCCTCTCACTCTCTCTCTGTGTTCTCCAGTGTCCAGGCTGTATTAACCCCTCTCTCTCTCTGTGTTCTCCAGTGTCCAGGCTGTATTAACCCCTCTCTCTCTCTGTGTGTGTTCTCCAGTGTCCAGGCTGTATTAACCCCTCTCACTCTCTCTCTGTGTTCTCCAGTGTCCAGGCTATATTAACCCCTCTCGCTCTCTCTCTGTGTTCTCCAGTGTCCAGGCTGTATTAACCCCTCTCTCTCTCTGTGTTCTCCAGTGTCCAGGCTGTATTAACCCCTCTAACTCTCTGTGTGTGTTCTCCAGTGTCCAGGCTATATTAACCCCTCTCGCTCTCTCTCTGTGTTCTCCAGTGTCCAGGCTGTATTAACCCCTCTCTCTCTGTGTGTGTTCTCCAGTGTCCAGGCTGTATTAACCCCTCTCACTCTCTCTCTGTGTTCTCCAGTGTCCAGTCTGTATTAACCCCTCTCGCTCTCTCTCTGTGTTCTCCAGTGTCCAGGCTGTATTAACCCCTCTCTCTCTCTGTGTTCTCCAGTGTCCAGGCTGTATTAACCCCTCTCTCTCTGTGTGTGTTCTCCAGTGTCCAGGCTGTATTAACCCCTCTCACTCTCTCTCTGTGTTCTCCAGTGTCCAGGCTGTATTAACCCCTCTCTCTCTCTCTGTGTGTGTTCTCCAGTGTCCAGGCTGTATTAACCCCTCTCTCTCTCTGTGTTCTCCAGTGTCCAGGCTGTATTAACCCCTCTCTCTCTCCCTGCTAGACCGCTATGTGATATATGGGAATCACAGGGACAGCTGGGTGCACGGCGCTATCGACCCCAGCAGCGGGACGGCGGTGATGCTGGAGCTGACCCGAGTCCTGGGCGGGCTGGTCAGACAGGGTACTGACCGCGGCGCGCCGCCGCCTCGCCCCCCCCGCGCCCGCGCTCTGCCCGTCTGACCCCTCGTTCGCGCGCTGCTCTCTGGGGGGGTGTTGTGACAGGTGCGCGGTCCAGTCCAGTGCGTTTCCTCCACTGACCCCCCCCTCCATCCCGCAGGGAAGTGGCGCCCCCGCAGGTCCATCCTGTTCGGGAGCTGGGGAGCCGAGGAATTCGGGCTGATCGGCTCTACGGAGTTCACAGAGGTAACACCGTCGCTGGGGGGCAGCACGCCACACCCCTTCATCACTTCTTCTCCCCCCTATCCCAGCGAGCACCAGGAGCAGGGCAGGGTACACCCTGGACGGGACGCCAGTCCATCACGGGACACCCACTGGACACACACCAGGGCCAGTAGGTCCAGAGGCCAATTCACCCACCAGCACGTCGGCAGACTGTGGAGAAACCCACGTGAACACAGGGGGAACATACAGACTCCACACAGACAGCACCCCAGATCTGGAATCGAACCCCAAGGCCCCAGTGCTCACTCCCTGTAAAGTACAGTGAACTCCAGTTTCCTGTGTGTTATATAATGCATTGCACTGCAGTGCTGTGAAATGTCAGACATGGGAAAGCCTGTAGTCAGGCCAGTATTATGGGATGTGGCACAGGTACAGGTCACTCGCCCACGTTGAGTGCAACCCTTGCAGCTCCCTTATTGTAGTGCGCACCTTTACCACTAGAGGGCAGTGCAGCACCACCTTCAGAGCGCAGGAGCATCCAGACGAATGTGGTCCCCGTCAGTTTTGGTAACTTAAGCAAATAAAATGTTCCTGGTTTAGTGGTGGGGGGGGTTGCTGGAGCTGAACCAGATCGGCCTCTTTTTAAAAAAAAAAAAAAAAAACATCTGCTCTGAGCCATTTTCACCCACTGGAGCGGTTTCTGTTCAGGAGAACTACAGCGTGCTGAGAGACAGGGCCGTGGCCTACATCAACGTGGACATCTCTGTGTACGGTGAGGAGCAGCTCCTGTTCAAATCCTGCGGTTGGGCTGGACAGAGCTGTCCGGCTCTGTTTCTGTGCAGGGGGGGGGTCCTTGATGTTTAACACCAAAGTGGTGTTGGGGGTGTGGACCAGCAGGGGGCGCTCTTTCATCCGGATAAGATTTTCCAGTCCAACGTCTGTAAGGTCAGTGAGGGGTGCTCTGTAATCTGGGATCGTCTGGGATGAAAGGCGCTGTAAACGGGGAGTTGAATCTGCTCCCTTTGTACAGCGGATCAGCACCCGGTATCGGTATTGAACTGGGCACGGTATTGAACGTCTGTGATTCGGACCGGGGTGGGGGGGGGGGCGACAGGGGCCGGAGGGCTGCTTCTGCTCTGCCGTATTGGCTGTTGAAGGTTCTCTCTGCCTCCAGCGAACGCCACGCTGCAGGTGTCGGGGTCCCCAGCTGCCCAGGGGGTTGTCTTCGCTGCAGCCAAACAGGTCAGGCCGCGCGCGCGTGTGCGTGTGAGTGTGTGTGTGGTTGCAGACGAGCCCGTGGGGCTCTGATGCTCGGTGATGTCGGCCTGTGGCGTCACTGAGCATCAGAGCCCCATGTGTTCGTGAGCGAGGGTGCAGCCGTGCCCGTGTCGTGTCCGTGTCACTCTGATGCCCAGTGATGTGTGTGTGTGTCTCTCTCTCTCTCGTGTGTGTGTAGGTGCAGGCCCCTGGCCCAGGATCGCTGTCGGTCTACGAGAACTGGAAAAGATTCGCCAACCGCACCAGCCCCGCCCACGGGGTCATCCCAAGGTCAGCCCCGCCCCCCGACGCCCCTCCCCCTTTTGCTCCTCCCACTGCCGGCCCCCCCAGGTCCTCGTCTGGCCCCGCCCCCTGCCGGTACCCACTCCTGCCTCTCTTCCAGCATGGGCTACCTGACCGGGGCGGGCAGCGACTACGCCTCCTTCATGCACTTCCTGGGAATCACCTCCATGGACGTCTCCTACACCTACGACAAGGTGAGAGCCTGGGAGAGGGGGGGGGCGGCCGTTTCCAATGCCAACCTGCGGCTGGATGAATCCCTCCCACGACCACAGGGGGGCACTGTGGGTTCCTCAGCTTGGGCAGGAGTCGGTCATCCAGCCAGTCGTTTTAGTGCACAGCAGCTGTGCGTTATGTGATTTAACCCCATAGGAACAGCTAAAGCTAAGTGCTGTCCTTCCAAAGCACTGTCCAGCAGGTGGGATGTAAAACCGAGGTCCTGACTCTCTGTGGTCATTAAAAACCCCAGGGTGTTTCTCGAGAAGAGTAGGGGTGTTACCCCGGTGTCCTGGCCAAATTTCCCCCCTGGCCTTTACCCATCATGGCCTCCTAATAACCCCCCTCTCTGAACTGGCTCCATCACTCTGCTCTCCTCCCCACTGAGAGCTGGGGTGTGGGGAGCGGACTGGCGCCTCATCCAGGTGGGGGTACACACTGCTGGGGGTGGAGGGGATCCCCGTGACCTGCGAGGAGCTCCGAGTGCACTGTTCCGGGACCGGCATGAACTCCTCGGAGCCCAGACTCCGGGTGTATCCAGCACAGCGCTATTGAAATGGAAGGAATGAGGGTATCCGTTGCCGTAGTCCGGAAGGTTACTCCTCCTCCTCCTCTCCGCCCGCAGACGAAGACCAGAGCCCGGATCTACCCCGCCTACCACACCGCCTATGACACCTTCGACTACGCCTCGCGCTTCGTCGACCCCGGTAGGCCTGTGCCGCCCTCTCTCTCTCTCGGGCTTTCCTGTCCGACGGCGGCCCGGGCAGGGAGTAGATCGGGTCCCGCCGTACAGGTGGCCGGGACTGGGTGAGTTCCGGTCCAGGGCGGTGCCGCTCAGCGAGAGCGGAGATGGCCATCCCCACCCCGTGCAGTCGGGGGGGGGTGTGGCGCGTGCAGGGACCCCCGGTGTGGATCAGCCTGACGAGAGCACGCTTCGGAGGAGGAGAGCAGAGGGTCTCCCTCTCTCCTGTGCTCTCCTGAGCCTGGCCAGTACCTGGAGGGGAGACTCCTGGGAGAGCTGAGGCTGCTGCTGGAAGAGGTGTGAGTGGGGCCAGCAGGGGGCGCTCACCCTGCGGTCTGTGTGGGTCCTGATGCCCCAGTAGAGTGACGGGGGACACTAGACCGTAAACAGGCGCCGTCCTTCAGATGAGACGTCAAACCGAGGTCCTGACTCTCTGTGGTCATTAAAAACGCTTCGGAGGAGGAGAGCAGGGGTCTCCCTCTCTCCTGTGCTGATAAAGAGAATTGATCGGGGAGGGGGTTGCTGGCTCGGACTCCGAGGAGGCAGAGCAGTGCGCAAACTGGGCGTGGCTCTTTCCCAGGGTTCAGCAGCCACCAGGCGGTGGCGCGGACAGCGGGCGGGGTGCTGCTGCGGCTGGCCGACAGCCTGGTCCTGCCGTTCGGCCCCGGCGACTACGCGGAGAGCCTGGAGAGCTACCTGTCCGCGGCCGAGGAGGCGTTCGCCGGCGTGCTGAGGGAGAGGAACATCTCGCTGGGTGAGACACTGACGCGGGGCAGCGATACCGGCACGCCGACACTAACGCCAGCACCGATATCGGCACACCGACACCGACGCCAGCACGGATACCGGCACGCCGACACTGACACCAGCACCGATACCGGCACGCCGACACTAACGCCAGCACCGATATCAGCACACCGACACTAACACCAGCACCGATATCGGCACACCGACACCGACACTAACGCCAGCACCGATATCGGCACACCGACACCGACGCCAGCACCGATATCAGCACACCGACACTAACACCAGCACCGATATCAGCACACCGACACTAACACCAGCACCGATATCGGCACACCGACACCGACACTAACGCCAGCACCGATATCGGCACACCGACACCGACGCCAGCACCGATATCAGCACACCGACACTAACACCAGCACCGATATCAGCACACCGACACTAACACCAGCACCGATATCGGCACACCGACACCGACACTAACGCCAGCACCGATATCGGCACACCGACACCGACACTAACGCCAGCACCGATATCGGCACACCGACACCGACGCCAGCACCGATATCAGCACACCGACACTAACACCAGCACCGATATCGGCACACCGACACCGACACCAGCACCGATATCAGCACACCGACACTAACACCAGCACCGATATCGGCACACCGACACCGACACTAACGCCAGCACCGATATCGGCACACCGACACCGACGCCAGCACCGATATCAGCACACCGACACTAACACCAGCACCGATATCAGCACACCGACACTAACACCAGCACCGATATCGGCACACCGACACCGACACTAACGCCAGCACCGATATCGGCACACCGACACCGACGCCAGCACCGATATCAGCACACCGACACTAACACCAGCACCGATATCAGCACACCGACACTAACACCAGCACCGATATCGGCACACCGACACCGACACTAACGCCAGCACCGATATCGGCACACCGACACCGACACTAACGCCAGCACCGATATCGGCACACCGACACCGACGCCAGCACCGATATCAGCACACCGACACTAACACCAGCACCGATATCGGCACACCGACACCGACACCAGCACCGATATCAGCACACCGACACTAACACCAGCACCGATATCGGCACACCGACACCGACACTAACGCCAGCACCGATATCGGCACACCGACACCGACGCCAGCACCGATATCAGCACACCGACACCGACACCGACACCAGCACCGATATCGGCACACCGACACCGACACTAACGCCAGCACCGATATCGGCACACCGACACCGACGCCAGCACCGATATCAGCACACCGACACCGACACCGACACCAGCACCGATATCAGCACACCGACACCGACACCAGCACCGATATCAGCACACCGACACTAACGCCAGCACCGATATCGGCACACCGACACCGACACTAACGCCAGCACCGATATCAGCACACCGACACTGACACCGACACCAGCACCGATATCAGCACACCGACACCGACACTAACGCCAGCACTGATATCAGCACACCGACACCGACACCGACACCAACGCCAGCACTGATATCAGCACACCGACACCGACACCAGCACTGATATCAGCACACCGACACCGACACCAGCACTGATATCAGCACGCCGACACCGACACCAGCACCGATATCAGCACACCGACACCGACACCAGCACTGATATCAGCACACCGACACCGACACTAACGCCAGCACTGATATCAGCACACCGACACCGACACCAGCACTGATATCAGCACACCGACACCGACACCGACGCTAACGCCAGCACCGATATCGACCCTCAACTCTCATCCTTCCTCCTCTCATCCCACCCACCTGTTCCCCCCTGCAACGCCTCAGCCGGCCTGCAGGGGGCAGTGCGCAGGTTCCGGACCGCCGCCACCCAGCTGGACAAGCAGATCGCGGAGAAGGACTTCGCCAACACGAGGTGAGCTGGGCACCGCCCTGTGGAGAGAGTCCCTCTTGCTGCTCGCCTGCCAGGACTGCAGCCCACAGAAAAACGGGGGCAAATTTGTCTTGTTTTTCATGAACTGTGTATTTTCTGAGCTGTGTGCAGTTCTCACCTCGTATTGCCGGAATCACAGTCCTCTTGTTTCTCTCTCTGTCTCAGTCCTCTAAGGATACGCGGTATTAACGATCAGCTGATGCTGCTCGAACGGGCTTTCCTGGACCCTCTGGCCTTTCCGGACAAATACTACCTCTGGTGAGAATCTTGCCGTCTCTCTGCTGCTCACCGAAGACGAGGTGCCAATAGTCATTTAGAAAACACTTTGTGTACTGCTGTCCTCCCAGTCTGACAGGACTGGCCCAGCTGTCCTACTGGTCTGACAGGACTGGACCTGCTGTCCTCCCAGTCTGACAGGACTGGCCCAGCTGTCCTACTGGTCTGACAAGACTGGACCTGCTGTCCTCCTAGTCTGACAGGACTGGACCTGCTGTCCTCCCAGTCTGACAGGACTGGCCCAGCTGTCCTACTGGTCTGACAAGACTGGACCTGCTGTCCTCCCAGTCTGACAGGACTGGACCAGCTGTCCTCCCAGTCTGACAGGACTGGACCTGAACCACCGGACCAGCTGTCCTCCCAGTCTGACAGGACTGGACCTGAACCACTGGACCAGCTGTCGTCCCGGTCTGACAAGACCGGACCTGAACCACTGGACCAGCTGTCCTCTTCGACTGACAGGACTGGACCTGAACCACTGGACCAGCTGTCCTCCTGGTGTGACAGGACTGGACCTGAACTCCTGGACCAGCTGGCCTCCTGGTGTGACAGGACTGGACCTGAACCACTGGACCAGCTGTCCCCCTGGTCTAACAGGACTGGACCTGAACTCCTGGACCAGCTGTCCTCCTGGACTGACAGGACTGGACCTGAACCACCGGACCAGCTGTCCTCCCGGTGTGACAGGACTGGACCTGAACCACTGGACCAGCTGTCCTCCCAGTCTGACAGGACTGGACCTAAACCACTGGCCCAGCTGTCCTCCCAGTCTGACAGGACTGGACCTGAACCACTGGCCCAGCTGTCCTCCCAGTCTGACAGGACTGGACCTGAACCACTGGCCCAGCTGTCCTCCCAGTCTGCCAGGACTGGCCCAGGCCCTAGGCTGCCCCCGCTGTCCCTAACGCCAGGGTGCTGTGTCCGGCAGGCACGTGATCTGGGCGTCCCGGACCTCCCCCGTGGCGACCTTCCCCGGGCTGGCCGACGCAGTGGCACGGGCCGCGACGTCCCACCAGGACAGCGCCTGGCGCCTGGCCCACAAGCAGCTGACCATCGTCACCACGGCGATCGAGAGGGCGGCCATCGCCCTGGAAACCGTCTGACAGCACGTGCCCCGGTCCCCTAGAGTCGAGTTAGGCACCCCTCCACGCTGCACCGTACCCCTCTGCCCCCTGCACCCCTCCATCACGAGGGGGAGCAATCAATATATCTAACTGCACGGCCCAAGATCTTCCCAGTTTTGGGGGTTGCCAGAGTCTCGGCACGTTCTCCGCCGTCTCGATCTTCCCTGTGTCCGGAAACACGGCTGTGTGGATCTGCTGCTCCGAGTGTGTGCAGGACAGGAGCCGGCCCCCTGAGCTCCAGTGGGACAGGGGAGGAACAGCTGGACCAGCTGAGGGGGGCGCTAGTGAACTGATGTGCGTCGTCTCCCGAGGACGTGCGAGAGCTCAGGGGCGCTTGGACAGCAGAGCGTGGATGTGACGTCATGGTATCTGATGTCCCCCATATATAGATACAGGTATTGATTTACAACCCATTAGCAAAATCCAGCTCCCAGTATTGTTTCCAGAGTGACTTGGCCAGTAGCAGTACTGATGGGCCTGACGACCACCCCTTTAAACCCGTTTGGACGTAGATATGAAGCATGTGGGGCCTAAGAATTAAATGACTGCAATGAAATAGTTGTCTTTTTTTGTTTTTTAAGAGGAACACTTTTGTTTGTATTTCTGACTTCCCAATACTGTTCCACCCCCTACCTCCCACACAGAAAACACACACACACACACACACACACACACACACACACACACACACACACAAGCCTGTGCAAGTTCCACTTTCTGCTTCAAGCTGGAGGTTTTAATTTAAGAAACGCAGTAGTTTTCTCTCAGGAACTAAAAACAAAAAACCCAGTGCCCATTAAAGTCTGGTAAGTGTTTAGTCATTGAATTGTGTACATAGCTGCGTAGTCTGTGTGCCCAGTATAGTGACTTCCATTCTCAAGCACCCCAAAACTACACAGGCAGGAGGGGATTCAATTCAGTTCAGGGGCGCGTGGGAGCCTATCCCAGCAAGCATCGGGCGGAAGGCAGGGCACACACCCACTCACAGCAGGGCCAGTATTTCCCACAAGCCCATTCACCTCCGAACTGGTCTTTGCACGGTGTGGGTGGGGGGAATACCACCAGCACGCAAGAGAACATGCAGACTCCACACAGACAGCACCCCGAGTCCGGACTTGAACCCGGGGGGTCCCCAGAACGACCACAGGAAATGGAACGGTGTCTGCTGGGCTAATGGTGTGGTAGAGGGACCCCTACAGCGTCGAAACTCGGGAAGGGAGTTATCCGTCAGTTTTTCAGCATGGAATAAACCGATCACTTGTTCCTATCCGTCAGGATTGCAATCAGACCACGGGGGGGGGGAGAAATTAAGGAATGTTGGGTATTCTTTATTATTTAAATCCTGGCAAACGCCAAAAAAAAAGCTTCAAGCAGACGTGGGCGTGCGGCGGAGCGCGGGAGCCGGAGATCGAAGGAACGCGCCATCCGGAACCGCAGCGTGGGTAAGGACACCGATCCCGGACAGCCACGTGTATAATACAGGCCCCCCCCCCCCCCACATATTGAACATCCCGTCAGTTACCACGCCAACCCCACTGCAGAGTCCCCCACCCCCCCTGGGATGTGACCCAGAGCTCCATGCTGCCACCCAGTGGTGAGTGTGGGTATCCCACTTGTGAGGTCGACGTGATAAATGTGTCTTGTGCACTATCGCCCACCACCCCCTGTGTCTTCATGACGGCGTCCGGCTCGCTGGTGCCATTCCTGCAGGGCAGAGTTGCTCGGGACCTGGGGGGGGGAGACTTCGGAGTCAAAGAGGGGGTTCCCCAATGCTGATGCTCGAGGGCAGTTGTGCACTTTCAGTGTCTCGGGGTGTCCCGATGACCTGAGGAGAAGTGGTTGGTCTAATTGGCCTTGCAGAGGTATTTTTGGAGAAGGGGGGGGGGTGTTTATTTTTTTTTTTACAGGGTTGCTGGAGGGTCGGTCCACTTCCTGGAGGGGGCGGGCGGTAGGCCGGTCACTCCCGGCCGAGCTCCTGGGGGCAGCCGGGCGATTTGAAGGCCTCGGGGATCTCGCTGTCCAGCTTGCAGATGACCTTGTAGATGCCCTTCTTCCAGGACGGGTCCCCGTCCCGCCCGCCGCGGATGGCGCTGAAGAACTCGCGCAGCGTGACCTCCGCCACCTCCAGGAATCGGCTGGGCACCTGCACTCCCACACACGCACACAGGGGGGCGCCGTTACTCACGGGCACGCCGACCGGCCACCTGCAGAAAGCCTTCTCTCTGACCTCTCTTCCCCTCCCTCATGCTGCCTCACTTTCTCTCGCCATCAGTGAGCCACTGAAACTCAGACGCACCCAAGACCCTCAGCATCTATACTGCAATCAGTCTCGGCATCTGTACTGGCGTAGCATGCGTTTCAGTAGCTATACTCATATCAGTACCGGTGTGTTGTGATGATTAATACTGGTATCGGTGTCAGTATCAGTGCCGGTGTCCGTATCAGTGTGTTGTGGTGAGCAGTGCTGGTGTCAGTATTGGTGTGTTGTGGTGATGAACAGGGCTGGTGTCAGTATCAGTGTGTTGTGGTGAACAGTGCTGGTGTCAGTATTGGTGTGTTGTGGTGATGAACAGGGCTGGTGTCAGTATTGGTGTGTTGTGGTGAGCAGTGCTGGTGTCAGTATTGGTGTGTTGTGGTGAGCAGTGCTGGTGTCAGTATCGGTGTGTTGTGGTGATGAACAGGGCTGGTGTCAGTATTGGTGTGTTGTGGTGAGCAGTGCTGGTGTCAGTATTGGTGTGTTGTGGTGAGCAGTGCCAGTGTCAGTATTGGTGTGTTGTGGTGAGCAGGGCTGCTGTCAGTATCGGTGTGTTGTGGTGATGAACAGGGCTGGTGTCAGTATTGGTGTGTTGTGGTGAGCAGTGCTGGTGTCAGTATTGGTGTGTTGTGGTGATGAACAGGGCTGGTGTCAGTATTGGTGTGTTGTGGTGAGCAGTGCTGGTGTCAGTATTGGTGTGTTGTGGTGAGCAGTGCTGGTGTCAGTATCGGTGTGTTGTGGTGATGAACAGGGCTGGTGTCAGTATTGGTGTGTTGTGGTGAGCAGTGCCAGTGTCAGTATTGGTGTGTTGTGGTGAGCAGGGCTGCTGTCAGTATCGGTGTGTTGTGATGATGAACAGGGCTGGTGTCAGTATCGGTGTGTTGTGGTGATGAACAGTGCTGGTGTCAGTATCGGTGTGTTGTGGTGAGCAGTGCTGGTGTCAGTATCGGTGTGTTGTGGTGAGCAGTGCTGGTGTCAGTATCGGTGTGTTGTGATGATGAACAGGGCTGGTGTCAGTATCGGTGTGTTGTGGTGATGAACAGTGCTGGTGTCAGTATCGGTGTGTTGTGGTGAGCAGTGCTGGTGTCAGTATCGGTGTGTTGTGGTGAGCAGTGCCAGTGTCAGTATTGGTGTGTTGTGGTGAGCAGGGCTGCTGTCAGTATCGGTGTGTTGTGATGATGAACAGGGCTGGTGTCAGTATCGGTGTGTTGTGGTGATGAACAGTGCTGGTGTCAGTATCGGTGTGTTGTGGTGAGCAGTGCCGGTGTCAGTATCGGTGTGTTGTGGTGAGCAGTGCTGGTGTCAGTATCAGTGTGTTGTGGTGAACAGTGCTGGTGTCAGTATTGGTGTGTTGTGGTGAGCAGTGCTGGTGTCAGTATTGGTGTGTTGTGGTGATGAACAGTGCTGGTGTCAGTATCGGTGTGTTGTGGTGAGCAGTGCTGGTGTCAGTATCGGTGTGTTGTGGTGAGCAGTGCCGGTGTCAGTATTGGTGTGTTGTGGTGATGAACAGGGCTGGTGTCAGTATCGGTGTGTTGTGGTGAGCAGTGCCGGTGTCAGTATTGGTGTGTTGTGGTGATGAACAGGGCTGGTGTCAGTATCGGTGTGTTGTGGTGAGCAGTGCTGGTGTCAGTATCGGTGTGTTGTGGTGAGCAGTGCTGGTGTCAGTATCGGTGTGTTGTGGTGATGAACAGGGCTGGTGTCAGTATCGGTGTGTTGTGGTGAGCAGTGCTGGTGTCAGTATCGCTGTGTTGTGGTGATGAACAGGGCTGGTGTCAGTATCGGTGTGTTGTGGTGAGCAGTGCTGGTGTCAGTATCGGTGTGTTGTGGTGATGAACAGGGCTGGTGTCAGTATCGGTGTGTTGTGGTGAACAGTGCTGGTGTCAGTATTGGTGTGTTGTGGTGAGCAGTGCTGGTGTCAGTATTGGTGTGTTGTGGTGATGAACAGGGCTGGTGTCAGTATCGGTGTGTTGTGGTGAGCAGTGCTGGTGTCAGTATCGGTGTGTTGTGGTGAGCAGTGCTGGTGTCAGTATCGGTGTGTTGTGGTGATGAACAGGGCTGGTGTCAGTATCGGTGTGTTGTGGTGATGAACAGGGCTGGTGTCAGTATCAGTGTGTTGTGGTGAGCAGTGCCGGTGTCAGTATTGGTGTGTTGTGGTGATGAACAGGGCTGGTGTCAGTATCAGTGTGTTGTGGTGAGCAGTGCCGGTGTCAGTATCGGTGTGTTGTGGTGATGAACAGTGCTGGTGTCAGTATCGGTGTGTTGTGGTGAGCAGTGCTGGTGTCAGTATCGGTGTGTTGTGGTGAGCAGTGCTGGTGTCAGTATCGGTGTGTTGTGGTGATGAACAGGGCTGGTGTCAGTATCGGTGTGTTGTGGTGAGCAGTGCTGGTGTCAGTATCGGTGTGTTGTGGTGAGCAGTGCTGGTGTCAGTATCGGTGTGTTGTGGTGAGCAGTGCCGGTGTCAGTATCGGTGTGTTGTGGTGATGAACAGTGCTGGTGTCAGTATCGGTGTGTTGTGGTGAGCAGTGCTGGTGTCAGTATCGGTGTGTTGTGGTGAGCAGTGCTGGTGTCAGTATCGGTGTGTTGTGGTGATGAACAGGGCTGGTGTCAGTATCGGTGTGTTGTGGTGAGCAGTGCTGGTGTCAGTATCGGTGTGTTGTGGTGAGCAGTGCTGGTGTCAGTATCGGTGTGTTGTGGTGAGCAGTGCTGGTGTCAGTATCGGTGTGTTGTGGTGAGCAGGGCTGCTGTCAGTATTGGTGTGTTGTGGTGATGAACAGGGCTGGTGTCAGTATCAGTGTGTTGTGGTGAGCAGTGCCAGTGTCAGTATCGGTGTGTTGTGGTGAGCAGTGCTGGTGTCAGTATCGGTGTGTTGTGGTGAGCAGTGCTGGTGTCAGTATCGGTGTGTTGTGGTGAGCAGTGCTGGTGTCAGTATTGGTGTGTTGTGGTGAGCAGTGCTGGTGTCAGTATCGGTGTGTTGTGGTGAGCAGGGCTGCTGTCAGTATCGGTGTGTTGTGATGATGAACAGGGCTGGTGTCAGTATCGGTGTGTTGTGGTGATGAACAGTGCTGGTGTCAGTATCGGTGTGTTGTGGTGAGCAGTGCTGGTGTCAGTATCGGTGTGTTGTGGTGAGCAGTGCTGGTGTCAGTATCGGTGTGTTGTGGTGAGCAGTGCTGGTGTCAGTATCGGTGTGTTGTGGTGATGAACAGGGCTGGTGTCAGTATTGGTGTGTTGTGGTGAGCAGGGCTGGTGTCAGTATTGGTGTGTTGTGGTGAGCAGTGCCAGTGTCAGTATTGGTGTGTTGTGGTGAACAGTGCTGGTGTCAGTATTGGTGTGTTGTGGTGATGAGCAGGGCTGGTGTCAGTATCGGTGTGTTGTGATGATGAACAGGGCTGGTGTCAGTATTGGTGTGTTGTGGTGAACAGTGCCAGTGTCAGTATCGGTGTGTTGTGGTGAGCAGTGCTGGTGTCAGTATCGGTGTGTTGTGGTGATGAACAGTGCTGGTGTCAGTATCGGTGTGTTGTGGTGAGCAGTGCTGGTGTCAGTATCGGTGTGTTGTGGTGAGCAGTGCTGGTGTCAGTATCGGTGTGTTGTGGTGAGCAGTGCTGGTGTCAGTATTGGTGTGTTGTGGTGATGAACAGGGCTGGTGTCAGTATTGGTGTGTTGTGGTGATGAACAGTGCTGGTGTCAGTATCGGTGTGTTGTGGTGAGCAGTGCTGGTGTCAGTATCGGTGTGTTGTGGTGAGCAGTGCTGGTGTCAGTATCGGTGTGTTGTGGTGAGCAGGGCTGGTGTCAGTATTGGTGTGTTGTGGTGAACAGGGCCGGTGTCAGTATCGGTGTGTTGTGGTGAGCAGTGCTGCTGTCAGTATCGGTGTGTTGTGATGATTGGAATATTGGCGTTGGTGTACTGCGCCGCTCATTCTGACCTCGAAGTCGTTGGCCTTGTTGTAGTGCAGGTTGAGGATGCGGAAGAGCTCGGAGTCGCGGCTCATGCTCAGCTTGTCGGGGCTGGCCACGCCCTCGCCCGCCGCCTGCCGCGCAAACTTCTCCATCTGGATGTAGAAGAACTCCCGGAAGTTACTGAACCACTTGATCAGCTGGGAGGTGATGCAGCGATTGAACTGCGGAGAGAGAGGAGGAGAGCGTGTGAGAGAGAGAGAGAGAGAGAGGAGGAGAGCGTGTGAGAGAGGGAGAGAGAGGAGGAGAGCATGTGAGAGAGGGAGAGAGAGGAGGAGAGCGTGTGAGAGAGGGAGAGAGAGGAGGAGAGCGTGTGAGAGAGGGAGATAGAGAGAGAGGAGGAGAGCATGTGAGGGAGAGGAGAGAGAGGAGGAGAGCGTGTGAGGGAGAGGAGAGAGAGGAGGAGAGCGTGTGAGAGAGGGAGAGAGAGAGGAGGAGAGCGTGTGAGAGAGGGAGAGAGAGAGGAGGAGAGCGTGAGAGAGGAGGAGAGCATGTGAGGGAGACGAGAGAGAGAGAGGAGGAGAGCGTGTGTGAGAGAGAGAGGAGGAGAGCGTGTGTGAGAGAGAGAGAGAGGAGGAGAGTGTGTGAGAGAGAGAGAGGAGGAGAGCGTGTGAGAGGGAGAGAGAGGAGGAGAGCGTGTGAGAGAGGGAGAGAGAGGAGGAGAGCGTGTGAGAGAGGGAGATAGAGAGAGGAGAGCATGTGAGGGAGAGGAGAGAGAGGAGGAGAGCGTGTGAGAGAGGGAGAGAGAGAGAGGAGGAGAGCGTGAGAGAGGGAGGGAGAGAGAGAGGAGGAGAGCGTGTGAGGGAGACGAGAGAGAGAGAGGAGGAGAGCATGTGTGAGAGAGAGAGAGAGGAGAGCATGCGAGAGAGGGAGAGAGAGGAGGAGAGCGGGAGAGAGAGGGAGAGAGAGGAGGAGAGCGTGTGAGAGAGGGAGAGAGAGAGGAGGAGAGCGTGTGAGAGAGGGAGAGAGAGAGGAGGAGAGCGTGAGAGCGTGTGAGAGAGGGAGAGAGAGAGGAGGAGAACGTGTGAGGGAGGGAGAGAGAGACAGGAGGAGAGCGTGTGAGAGAGGGAGAGAGAGAGGAGGAGAACGTGTGAGGGAGGGAGAGAGAGACAGGAGGAGAGCGTGTGAGAGAGAGAGAGGAGAGAGGAGGAGAGCGTGTGAGAGAGGGCGAGAGAGCAGGAGAGCGTGAGAGAGAGAGAGAGAGAGAGAGAGAGGAGGAGAGCGTGTGAGAGAGGGAGAGAGAGAGGAGGAGAGCGTGAGAGAGAGGGAGAGAGGAGGAGAGCGAGGGCGTGGAGGGCTCTGTACCTTGACGTCGGGGAAGTAGGTCTTGAGCGTGTTGGAGCTGGGGTAGCGGCAGTAGAAGAACATGAGCTTGGCCTTCTTCAGGTGGCTGGGGGACAGCCCCTCCTGCGAGTGGCAGGCCGGTCAAGGAGAAACACGGGGACCGCAGGAGCCCGCTCATCCTGCCCCGAAACTCCTCCCGCCCGGTCCGAGTCCGGCTCGGGTTCAGAACCCCCCCCCCAAAAGAAATAAGGCGCTATATCCCAGGTATCGAAACCGTACTGACGAATGCGGCGGGGGGTTGCACAGTCTGTGCTGTTTGTCTGGGGGGCCAGCTGGGTTCAACGCCCCTTGAACTTTGGGGGTTCA
The DNA here is from genome assembly GCF_059453375.1 of Lepisosteus platostomus. Classification (NCBI taxonomy): domain Eukaryota; kingdom Metazoa; phylum Chordata; class Actinopteri; order Semionotiformes; family Lepisosteidae; genus Lepisosteus; species Lepisosteus platostomus. Next base: position 2,124,900 of record NC_142626.1, on the reverse strand, counting down.
AGGCCGGCGCAGGAAGCTGCTGGCCACCCCAAGAGCAAGGGGACAAGCTGAGGGGAACCCCGGGAAGGGTAGGGGCTCCCCAAGGTTGAGAGCTAGGAAACCTTGTTCTGACTGCGATCACCCCCCCACACCCCCCTTACCAACGGTGGAGGGGGTACCCCGCTTCCGACCGCAGCGAAAAAGGATATGGCCGACGAGGTCAGGTAGAGCGTGGGGTCGCCGGGTTCGGGGTACCCGCCGGGCCCCCCGTCCGCCTTCGCCATCTTGGGCGCCGAGCCCTCCAGCGCCCCCAGCAGGTGCAGGGCGGGGTAGGGGCCGTGGGGGGGCGGGGGCGGCGGCGGGGGGGGCAGCAGCTGGCTGAGCTCCAGGAAGGCGTCCGGGGAGAGTCTGTCCTCGCGGGGGGGGGCCGGTGGGGGGGCCGCGGCGCGGGCGGAGGCGAACATCTGCATGGTGTAGTGCAGCAGGGGCAGGGGCAGGGCCGGGGGGAAGGGGGCGCCCAGCAGGGAGGGGGGTTCCTTGCCCTGCGGGGGGGGCGGCGGGGGCAGGAGGCCGCCCGCGGGAGGAGGAGGAGGAGGAGGGGGGTGGGGGTGGTGGGAGTAGAGGGGGTGCCGCGGGGCGCGCGGATCCAGGGACTTCCGCACCACCAGGGGCAGGGCCTCCAGCTGCTCCGCCAGGAAATCCCGCCCCCGGCGCTGCGGCAGGGGGCCCCCCTGGTCCCGGGGGGCCGGGGAGGGGCGTGTCTCAGCGGGCAAGGGGGCGGGGCCGGGCGGCGGCGGCGGCTTCTGATTGGCCGCGTACATCCGGACCACCCCGTCGATCACCTGCGCCACCGCCGCCCCCAGCTCCTCCTTCAGGGCCTCGGCCAGCTTGCTCGCGGGCGGCCTGCTTCCTCCCTGCCCGTCCTCCTCCTCCTCCTCCTCGGAGAAGCGCTCGGCCCCCCTGCCCGCCGGCCCCGCCCCCGGCCCCGCCCCCGGCCCCGCCCTCCCGCTGTGCAGACGCAGTACCTTCTCCTGCAGCTGCAGCAGCTGCTCCCTCACGCTGTCCAGCTGGCTCTTCAGCTCCTGCCTCTCCTGCATCCGCCGCCGGCCCCCCCGGGCCCTCTTCACCCGCCGGCACTGCCGGTACAGCTCCTCCTCTTCCTCGCCCGCCGGGCGGCCCCTCTTGCTCGCCCTGGGGGGGCTCTGGAACTCGTCGTCCTCCTCCTCCTCCTCCTCGTCCTCCCCTTCTCCCACCTCCTCCTCCTCCTCCTCCTGCTCCGACGCCGAGCCTTCCAGACTCTCCTCCGCGGCGCCGCCCTGCTGGAAGCCCCCGGTACTGCAGCTGTGGTGCCCCTCGGTTTTCAGCAGCCGGGAGATGAGGGAGCTGGCGGGCAGGTGGTAGGGGTAGGGGTAGCTCCTCTCCTGGTAAGGCGGGCCCCTGGGGGGGCTCCCATAAAGACGATAGGGGCAGTTCTGGGGTGACTGGGGGCAGGACTGGTTCTCTGTGCAGTCCAGCTCCATCTCTCTCCTGATCCGGATTTTTTTATGGGAATGAAGTGTCTTCAATCAACTTTTTTTTTTCCTTTTCCTTCTGTTTAAAAATAGAACAAGAGGCAGAGAGATGATTTTAATGGGGGGGCTCTGCACCATGACCCCATCCCACCTCCCAAAATAAACCCCCCTGCTGCCCTGGTTCTCCCAGGACTCCCACGTCCTGCGACATGAGCCTTAGGCTTCTACGTCTACGTCTGGCTGCTGTTGGGTTGGAGCCTGCTCCCTTTTGTGCCTGGTGTTGTGCTGCCCACGCTACCTCTGGGGCAAGGGCCCCCAACACTCCCGATCCAGCCTGTTAAACCAGCTCCTTCGACGGACTGGAGACCGTTTATCACGGCGGTCGGTTTAGCCGGTGACTGCTCAAACAAAGCAGTTGAGAGATTTAGGAACCAAACACGTCGGAGGTACTGGATTGAACGTGAAGCACTGGGGGTTATAGGTCCCCCATCGCAAAATATTAACAAAACCTGCATAGTAGAGAGAGAAACTCGCAAGGAAAGTAAGAGGTTGAGCAGTTGCTTAGTAACCGGCAGGAGTGAGCGCCCAGGCACGCACACACACACACTCCCAGCTCTGGGCTGGATCTCTCTCTCTCCACTTCCTGCGCTTTTATCAGCGCCGACAGCCCTGAACGCTGTTTGTTCAGCGTGTTGACACGGCCGGCAGGCTGCGGTGATTACTGACCCCAGCGGCGGCTCCCTGCAGGCCCCGTGGGGCCGGTCCTGGGAGCCAGGCGGCTGCCCACCTGCCCCACCCTCACTGGTCACTTCACTGGGCCCATTCCAGTCACCCCGGGGGTCTCGGTCAGTCGGTCAGACAGTCGGCTTTGCAGCAGTGAGAGACTGCGGCGTTCAGTGCGTGTTCAGTCAGTTGGCTGTAGCGTTCAAATAGTCAGCCGTGGTGTTCAGCGAGTGGCGTGCAGTCAGCGGGCTGTGGTGTTCAGTGAGTGGCGTGCACTTAGCTGTGGTGTTCAGCGAGTGGCGTGCACTTAGCTGTGATCAGTGAGTGGAGAGCAGTCAGCTCGTTGTGGTATTCAGCGAGTGGAGTGTAGTCAGCTCGCTGTGGTGTTCAGCGAGTGGCGTGCTGTGGTGTTCAGCGAGTGGCGATGCACCAGTCTAGGTCGAGAGCCAGCCTGTGGAGAGCCTGCTGGCCAGAAGCCACAGCCCCAGTCACAGCCCTGTCTCCCAGTACACTCTCCCTCCTGAACCCTATGTCCAGACAGGCACACCACTGTCCTGGAGAGCCACCAGTCCGGGTGACAGTCTCCTGGAACCAGTCAACTGGCTGAACTGGTCAGGCCTGAGCTGGGTGTCTGGAGCAGATCTCGCGCTGAGCTCTTCCCCCGGTTGTGGTTAAGGAGCTGCGCGATCCGGACGCTGCCCCCTGGTGTCTAGTGTCATTAACTCCCAGAGGCGTCCGATTTTACACCACCCACGAGGTTAATTGGTTAATTGGCGGCGGGAGTTTCCCTGGGGCTCCAGCCCGGACAACCTGTACCAGCGATGGGAGGAGCTCTTTCCCTCTGTTTTATCGCGAGATTCTGCCAGGTTTCACATCGCGTGCGAAATCACGTCATTTAGCCGGTTTTTTTTTATCATACGAATGGCGAGGAAGGGAGCCTTCCTATTATGACAATATGGAGTCCGTTTAAAAAAAAAAAAGTTTTCCTCCCAGTTCCCCGCAGGCATGTAGGCGAGGGACGCAGTTAGCAGAAAGGACGTTAGGTGACGTCTGCTTATGCCCGAATTCGCCACAGCCAGGCTGTAAATCCGCACAACGGGCTCAGACGGTAAGATCGTCAGCGCCTGAAATCTGTCGCCCCTTTCCCGAGTGTACATAAACCCACGTCGCGCCTACTCGTAAACCGTGACGTGTCCAAGCTAGTTGCTAGTCCCCGCCGACCCCCAACACCACCACGGCGTGCGATCTGAAAAGGTAAAACGTCGGGAAAAGCAAACGAAAAGAATCGGATGGGTTCAGTTCGCGGGGCCGCTGTCTGTGTGGAGTCTGCATGTTGTTCGCGTGCATTTCCTCCGGGGGGGGGGTCTCCGGATAGTCTCTGGACTGGGGTTTCCTCCCACGGTCTAAAGCCATGCTGGGAGATTCATTCGCTTCTGGGGAAACCGAGTGTTTGTGGGTGGGTGGGTGTCCTGTGATGGACTGGCGTGTCCCGCCCGGGCGGTACGCTGCTTGCTCGCAGGTTTAGACTCCTGGATCAGCCGGTTGGAAACGGGGAGGGAGGGCGGGCCTTCGCGGAGTCTGTGACAGGAGAGGCGCTTCCGGCTCCAGGGACTCCTCCACGCAGGACAGCGGGCGTCGGTGGGTTGGAGGTTTTAATGATGGAATCGGGAAAAGTCCAGCTCGGGGGTTTGCAGCAGAGGGATGCGCACCTAAGCAGGGCGAACTGAGACTCAAATCAGAGCGGGATCGAAGCCGAGCCGAGCCGAGCCGAGCCGGTCCGCTCCAGCGCACCCGGCCGGAGACCCAGAGCGATCAATGCTTCCGACACGCGTGGGCTCGATGACTCTTTGCTGGCAGGAGGGGGGCGCAGGGTATGTGTGTGTGTGTGTTTCTGACACGTGAATAAAGATCCCCGAGAGATCGAACTCCCTCGCCTCGCGCTGTCCAGGGGCAGAGCCCGACCCGCGCGCGTGCCGCTCGCTCGCTCGCTGGCGCGAGGGCTGCTGGACCCCGCCGGACACTGACCCCCACTCCCCACACTCCCCCCCCCACGGACCGCCGGCCGGACCGAGCGGAGACCGAGACTAGAGGGCACCCGGAACGCTCCTGTCGACACAAAGAAATAATCAACAACGCCACCGCCAACAACGGACACACAACCCCGAACAAAGTTCTGGCTCGGTCGGAAAACGTCGGAGTTCGGGATCATTAAGAACAGCCCCGAAGCCCGCCTGTCCGTGTTGACACGGGTCCCGATCACTCTCACTCATTACCAACTGCGCGTTCACAGCCGGGGCGCTGCGGACAGATCCACGCACAACCCACGGGCTGAGGAGCCAGACGCCCGCAGCCTGAGAAAGAATTCACACTAAATAACGGCTCGGGTTCTCCCAGTTCTCCCAGTTCTCCCAGCTGCTACTCACTGCTCCGCCGAGCTGGTGCGCAGGACGGGCCGAACTTCTCCAAGCGAGCGGCCGCCCCCCGGCCGGACGAACCGCTGGTGTCCCGTGTCGGGGGAGCAGGATGCCGAGCAGCGCGTCCGCCTCGGTACCCGAATTTCCTGTTTTTGCCCGTCCGGACCGCTCTTCTGTCGCCCTGCTCTCACGCGCCGGAGCACTAGGACAACACCGGCCCGCCCCGCCCCCTCCCGCGGTGACGTCACCCCGGCGGCCCTCCCCACGTGGGGTCCGGAAGGAGCGGAGCCAATCGGAACCCGGCAGCTCTCCAGCCCTAAATCTGATTGGCCCGCTCTCTGCCCCCCCCTCCCCCTCCCCCTCCCCATACCTCCCCCCCCACCCCCACCGAGAGCCCGTCCTGACCGTGTACAGTATAATCATCCCATTTTAGTATTCATAATCATAGTCTATTAATTTAATTACTTTTTTTTTCCGGGCTGTTATACCGTATCGCCAGCAGTGCGATTGTGTCTCTTCTGTTGGCAACATGTGGACAGATTTGTATTATTGAAACCCGTCCGTCTCGATCACTTACACGTACCCGTATGTTTCACACGTTATCAGTCTCTCATCTGCTTACATCCAGCCATCGGGAGGCCGGATCGTCGATCAGCCCGGATGGCGTCTGAATTTTTGGGTTTCGGGACAGAAATTAAGAAGGCAGATTCAGTGTTGCCATTCGGGTGAGGGGGGGGGTACTTCGGGCGGGATGAAACTTCTGCTACTAGAACGGCCGACGACTCAAAACATTTACTCCCCACCTCATTAGCGAGAATGAACAGAGGCTCAGGCCTCACCTGACAGGCGGCGAGCGACAGAAGGCAGCGCACCGTCATAAAAACCTGGGCTCTGTGCTGCCCCCTGGCGGACAGATGCGACACCGCCCCCCCCCTCCCCGCCCACTCCGCCGTTAGTCCGACGGGAAGTACCGCAATTGTCCCCTTTCAGGAAAGCAGAAGTGACGATTTCCTCCCGAGCGCCGGTACCAGGAGGGCTCCGGGAGACGAGGTGTCTCTGTGAGAGCGCCGTGTGATTTACCCTACCCGCGCTGATAACATATCCAGCGTCTCGTCTCGGGAGTCATTGAGGGGAAAGACTTCTGCTTTTGTCTTCCATTCCCACAGTGCAAGGTTTCCACACAAACACCCCCCCCCGCCCCACTTGGCTTGTGTAAATATCAGCCTTTTTAACAAGGCCAGGCTCTTTAAGACAGAGAGTCGTTGTGTGTTTGCTGTGCTCCTCTGTGTGCCTGGTGTTGTGTGTTTGCTGTGCTCCCCTGTGTGCATGGTGTTGTGTGTTTGCTGTGTGCCCGGTGTTGTGTGTTTGCTGTGCTCCTCTGTGTGCCCGGTGTTGTGTGTTTGCTGTGCTCCTCTGTGTGCCCGGTGTTGTGTGTTTGCTGTGCTCCCCTGTGTGCCCGGTGTTGTGTGTTTGCTGTGCTCCCCTGTGTGCCCGGTGTTGTGTGTTTGCTGTGCTCCCCTGTGTGCCCGGTGTTGTGTGTTTGCTGTGCTCCTCTGTGTGCCCGGTGTTGTGTGTTTGCTGTGCTCCCCTGTGTGCCCGGTGTTGTGTGTTTGCTGTGCTCCCCTGTGTGCCCGGTGTTGTGTGTTTGCTGTGCTCCCCTGTGTGCCCGGTGTTGTGTGTTTGCTGTGCTCCTCTGTGTGCCTGGTGTTGTGTGTTTGCTGTGTGCCCGGTGTTGTGTGTTTGCAGTGCTCCTCTGTGTGCCCGGTGTTGTGTGTTTGCTGTGCTCCACTGTGTGCCCGGTGTTGTGTGTTTGCTGTGCTCCTCTGTGTGCCCGGTGTGGTGTGTTTGCTGTGCTCCTCTGTGTGCCCAGTGTTGTGTGTTTGCTGTGCTCCCCTGTGTGCCCGGTGTTGTGTGTTTGCTGTGCTCCCCTGTGTGCCCGGTGTTGTGTGTTTGCTGTGCTCCTCTGTGTGCCCGGTGTTGTGTGTTTGCTGTGCTCCTCTGTGTGCCCGGTGTTGTGTGTTTGCTGTGCTCCCCTGTGTGCCCGGTGTTGTGTGTTTTCTGTGCTCCCCTGTGTGCCTGGTGTTGTGTGTTTGCTGTGCTCCCCTGTGTGCCCGGTGTTGTGTGTTTGCTGTGCTCCCCTGTGTGCCTGGTGTTGTGTGTTTGCTGTGCTCCCCTGTGTGCATGGTGTTGTGTGTTTGCTGTGCTCTCCTGAGTGCCCGGTGTTGTGTGTTTGCTGTGCTCCTCTGTGTGCCCGGTGTTGTGTGTTTGCTGTGCTCCTCTGTGTACCCGGTGTTGTGTGTTTGCTGTGCTCCCCTGTGTGCCCGGTGTTGTGTGTTTGCTGTGCTCCCCTGAGTGCCCGGTGTTGTGTGTTTGCTGTGCTCCTCTGTGTGCCCGGTGTTGTGTGTTTGCTGTGCTCCTCTGTGTGCCCGGTGTTGTGTGTTTGCTGTGCTCCCCTGTGTGCCCGGTGTTGTGTGTTTGCTGTGCTCCCCTGTGTGCCCGGTGTTGTGTGTTTGCTGTGCTCCCCTGTGTGCCCGGTGTTGTGTGTTTGCTGTGCTCCCCTGTGTGCCCGGTGTTGTGTGTTTGCTGTGCTCCCCTGTGTGCCCAGTGTTGTGTGTTTGCTGTGCTCCCCTGTGTGCCCGGTGTTGTGTGTTTGCTGTGCTCCCCTGTGTGCCCGGTGTTGTGTGTTTGCTGTGTGCCCGGTGTTGTGTGTTTGCTGTGCTCCTCTGTGTGCCCGGTGTTGTGTGTTTGCTGTGCTCCCCTGTGTGCCCGGTGTTGTGTGTTTGCTGTGTGCCCGGTGTTGTGTGTTTGCTGTGTGCCTGGTGTTGTGTGTTTGCTGTGCTCCCCTGTGTGCCTGGTGTTGTGTGTTTGCTGTGTGCCTGGTGTTGTGTGTTTGCTGTGCTCCCCTGTGTGCCCAGTGTTGTGTGTTTGCTGTGCTCCTCTGTGTGCCCGGTGTTGTGTGTTTGCTGTGCTCCCCTGTGTGCCCGGTGTTGTGTGTTTGCTGTGCTCCTCTGTGTGCCCGGTGTTGTGTGTTTGCTGTGCTCCTCTGTGTGCCCGGTGTTGTGTGTTTGCTGTGCTCCTCTGTGTGCCCGGTGTTGTGTGTTTGCTGTGCTCCCCTGTGTGCCCGGTGTTGTGTGTTTGCTGTGCTCCCCTGTGTGCCCGGTGTTGTGTGTTTGCTGTGCTCCTCTGAGTGCCCGGTGTTGTGTGTTTGCTGTGCTCCCCTGTGTGCCCGGTGTTGTGTGTTTGCTGTGCTCCTCTGTGTGCCCGGTGTTGTGTGTTTGCTGTGCTCCCCTGTGTGCCCGGTGTTGTGTGTTTGCTGTGCTCCTCTGTGTGCCCGGTGTTGTGTGTTTGCTGTGCTCCCCTGTGTTGTGTGTTTGCTGTGCTCCTCTGTGTGCCCGGTGTTGTGTGTTTGCTGTGTGCCCGGTGTTGTGTGTTTGCTGTGCTCCTCTGTGTGCCCGGTGTTGTGTGTTTGCTGTGCTCCCCTGTGTGCCCGGTGTTGTGTGTTTGCTGTGTGCCCGGTGTTGTGTGTTTGCTGTGCTCCTCTGTGTGCCTGGTGTTGTGTGTTTGCTGTGCTCCTCTGTGTGCCCGGTGTTGTGTGTTTGCTGTGCTCCTCTGTGTGCCTGGTGTTGTGTGTTTGCTGTGCTCCTCTGTGTGCCCGGTGTTGTGTGTTTGCTGTGTGCCCGGTGTTGTGAGTTTGCTGTGCTCCCCTGTGTGCCCGGTGTTGTGTGTTTGCTGTGCTCCCCTGTGTGCCCGGTGTTGTGTGTTTGCTGTGCTCCCCTGTGTGCCCGGTGTTGTGTGTTTGCTGTGCTCCCCTGTGTGCCCGGTGTTGTGTGTTTGCTGTGCTCCTCTGTGTGCCCGGTGTTGTGTGTTTGCTGTGCTCCCCTGTGTGCCTGGTGTTGTGTGTTTGCTGTGCTCCTCTGTGTGCCCGGTGTTGTGTGTTTGCTGTGCTCCCCTGTGTGCCCGGTGTTGTGTGTTTGCTGTGCTCCCCTGTGTGCCCGGTGTTGTGTGTGTTCCCCTCTCCTGCCGGGGCTTCTCTGCAGCGTGCGGGGCCTCAGGAGGGCTGGGGGTGATGTCACCGCCCTGCGTGTGCCCTTTGTGACTGGGGCAGTGTGGGCCAGGGAGCTTGGGTGCTGCTGGTGCTGCTGCTGCTGGGGAGGGGAGGGCTGGGGGCTGTTGTGCTTGATCAGCGAGACCCGTGTCAGCTCCTGCATCCTGTGACACACACGCACACTCATCGCACAGGGGAAGGTGGTGGGAGGGGAGAAACTGAGGCACCCCATTCATGAGATAATCCCCCAGCACAGTGACACTGCCCCCCTTTCCTTCTGACACAGCAGGTCTACACAGAGAGATTAGAGAGGGAGAGAGACGCCCAGAGATCGCTATCTGGCTCGCAGGACCACAAGAAAGGATCACACAACTAAAGCACCCCCTCCATCCAGTTTCTGACCTCTGTCTCCAGCACAGCGTCGCTGGGGGGGAGCTGGACGCCATCCCAGCAAGCCACAGGCACAAGGCAGGGTACCCCCTGGACAGGACGCCAGTCCATCACAGGACACACACACACACTCGCGCCAGGGCCAGTTTTCCCAGCAGTCCGTTAACCTCCCAGCATGTCTTTGGGCTGTCTGGGAGGAAACCCACACAAACGGATGGAGAGCATGCAAACTCCACACAGACAGCACCCAGGGCCCCAGCGCTGTGTGCACTGCGCCAGCAGGCCGTCTGTCACGCGTTGAGTGTCTGCGTGGCCACATCACTGGATATTACTGGGTTTGCCGAGCTCTGTATCCGGTGACCCCACACTCAGTATTGACCCCTGACAGCCCGTGGATCTCTAACTAGCGGAATGCGCACGGCTTGTTTTCTAATTGGAATGGTTATCTTCACTGAACCTGGCAGAGATCACGCCCAGGCTTTTACAGTTGGAATCCGATTGGAATAACCCAGATGGAAAAGCTCGTGAAAGGCTTTTGAGAGCAGGATATGCCAGGAGATGTTTCCATTAGGGTGCACTTGACCATGGGTTTTAAACAGCAGAGAGACTGGGGGAGGGGAGAGACTGGAGCTCTGTCAGAATCTGATGCACTGGCTCACTTGCACACTGAATCATTGACACACTGAATCACTGAATCACTGACACACTGAATCACTGAATCACTGAATCACTGACACACTGAATCACTGATTCACTGATTCACTGAATTACTGACACACTGAATCACCGACTCACTGACACACTGAATTACTGACTCACTGACACACTGAATCACTGACGCAGTGAAGGATTGACACACTGACACACCGAATCACTGACTCACTGACACACTGAATCACTGAATTGCTGGCACACTGAATCACTGACACACTGAATCACTGACACACTGAATTACTGACTCACTGACACACTGAATCACTGACACAGTGAAGGATTGACACACTGACACACCGAATCACTGACTCGCTGACACAGTGCATCACTGAATCGCTGGCACACTGAATCACTGACACACTGAATGACTGACACACTGACCCACTCAGTCACTGACAGTGAATGAGACCGTACAGGGGCAGGACCAGGGAGGAGCGATCCCGATCGGTGCCAGGTAAGGACACAAAGAGTCCGGTGGCATTTGACCTATTTTACCTCTGTCGGCTCGTAATAGCTGCCAGATCTCCACCCGCAATCCTCCTCCACCAGCACCAAACACAGTCCCACGATGCTTTGCTCCGGACCAGGTTGGCCGCTGGGAGGGGAGGTGTAAGGTGCAGGGAGGGGGGAGGGGGTGGGGGGCACATTGCACAATCTGTTCTGGATCGTGACACTGGTTCCCACAGTTACTCAAGTTACCTGACAGTTTGCCCTCCCCCCCCGCAGGAATACCCACCCTAGGCTGCTGATAACAGCCTCCGCAGGACTGTGAGAACCCAAGGCCCTGCCACTCCAGCCAAGAGGGAAGAGTGTGCTGGAGGAAACAGCCCAGCGCCTGAGTGACACGAAAGAGGAACTGCAGGGAGAGAGGAGGCGTGGGCAGCGGTTCAAGGCTGCGATTCCCGGATTCATCGACCCCCTTCCTCGTCGGATCTCGGAACGGTGGCGGCTGCCCTTCGGAAAACCCGTAACCAGGGCTGGGAAGGGGGGTAAGTCATGGGGCGTACAGGGCGCCCTTCTGCCCCCTCTCCTGGAGACTGGGGAGAGGGAGGGATTAATATTAGCCGGCAGGTAATTGATTAAGTGGCGGATATTGCAGACGGACGGGTGAAGGTTTTGCAGCTTCTGCGCTGCGCAGCTCCCGCCGGTGTGGCCAAAGGACGTCGTGTCTCTGCTCTCCTCGGCACTGGAAGAACCCTTTACCTGCGCACGCGGGACCGCGGGCCCCCTGCTGGACAGAGAGCACCAACGGGGCGCGAGCCGTCCGTCGGGCTGGACGTCCGGGGCCTGGGTTTCTCCTGTTCGAACCGTGGGCCAGGACAGCGCGCGGCGCGGACTGGAGGGGACCAGCGAGCCGGAGAGCCAGCCAGGCGCGCCCAGTGTTCCTGGCTCCCTTCCGGACAGCACAACAACTCCTGTCCACCCCCCCCCCCCCCCCCCAGCCCTTCGCCAGATTGTCATGGAAACCCTGCAGGAAACTGGAGCAGAGCGCACTCCACACAAAGAGGCAGGATGAGTCTGGCTGGCCCTTGAAATGTTTCACTGTACGGCTCTCGCAGTGGCTAATGGGATTTTTTTTGTCTGAAAATGACATTATTTACCCGTATGAATTTATTTTTTTAGTATATCCCCCACCCCCCCCCAACTGAGGAACAAATCAGGCTTGTGGGCACAGGTCGTAGGCACGTGGGGGAGAGAACAGTGTAGCACCAGGCACAATATAGCCAGCAGCTGTATCTCCCTGCAGCCCCACTGGAGCCCAGCAGTGTGATCCTGGCCAGTACCTGGAGGGGAGACTCCTGGGAGAGCTGAGGCTGCTGCTGGGAGAGGTGTGAGTGGGGCCAGCAGGGGGCGCTCACCCTGCGGTCTGTGTGGGTCCTGATGCCCCAGTATAGTGACGGGGACACTAGACTGTAAACAGGCGCCGTCCTTCAGATGAGACGTCAAACCGAGGTCCTGACTCTCTGTGGTCATTAAAAACCCCAGGGCGTTTCTCGAGAAGAGTAGGGGTGTCACCCCAGTGTCCTGGCCAAATTCCCCCCTGGCCTTTACCCATCATGGCCTCCTGATAACCCCCCTCTCTGAACTGGCTCCATCACTCTGCTCTCCTCCCCACTGAGAGCTGGGGTGTGGGGAGCGGACTGGCGCCTCATCCAGGTGGGGGTACACACTGCTGGGATGAATAACTTCAGGACCAACACGAACTCCTCATAGAGCTTCTCCTGGTTTAGACAGGCTCGGGCGGCGTTGTTAAGTGGTGGGGGTGAGGGGAGATCCGCTGACCCGAATAACGTGCCCTGGGGAGAGGGCGTCTGAGGGTCAGGGGTCAGCGGTCGCGAGAGGGGGAGAGGAGACGAGGCTCAGAACCGGCTGGATGTCCCGTCTCGTGGCGTCAGGAACAAAGGGAGAGGGGCCCGTTGTTTTAGTGGCTCTGGTGTTGGTTTAGGTGCAATGAAACAACAGACTGGTAAGGAGCTGAGGCTGAGAGAGAGGAGAGAGAGAGGAGTGGTGGAGAGGAGAGAGAGGGGTGATGATGGAGGGAGAGGAGAGGGAGGGGTTTTTGAGAGAGAGGGATGATGATGATGGAGAGAGAGGAGAGGGAGGGGTTTTTGAGAGAGAGGGATGATGATGGAGGAAGAGGAGAGGGAGGGGTTTTTGAGAGAGAGGGGTGATGATGGAGAGAGAGGGGTATCGGAGAGAGGGATGATGATGGAGGGAGAGGAGAGAGAGGGGTGATGATGGAGGGAGAGGAGAGAGAGGGGTGACAGAGGAAGAGGAGAGAGAGAACCCCAGTGTGTCCGAGAGAGAACGAGGGAGAGGGGATCGTTGTGCTGTGAGTGTTTGGCCATTGATCTCACCTCGTGTGGACTGAGAGAGTGGGGAGAGAGAGAGAGAGGCCAGCCTCCGGCAAGGGCACGGAGACACAGGAACGCAGGGGGCAGGAGGCAGGAGGCTGGCCTGAGGGCAGAGAGAGGGAGGGAACAGAGCCCAGCCTGACCCAGACTCTGAGAGCCCGTCCTGTCACCCTGGGCAGCACAGACACTGGACAGTACAGGGCCCAGGCATCTACTGTAGGATTGTGTGACAGGATGTGTGTGCAGTTATATCTGTGGGTGGTGGTGAGTGCGTAGCTATGCGTGTGACTGTGGATGTGTAGCTTTAAGTCTTAAAATGATAAGGTTGTTAGCACACCATAGGCCAAATTGCAGCTTATTTACACTGTTTCCCTCTATCATCCTGAATGTGCTGCTGTCTTTTCACCTCTGAGGTCACCTAGAGAAGAACAAAACAGGAACGTGTTTCTGTGATCATTATCTTTCTGTGAGTCTGCCAAGGTCCCCATTGATGTGTGTGGCTGTAGCTGTGTGTGACAGTATTTGTGTCTGTGTGTGTAGATGTATCGGTCTGACTGTGTGTGATAGCTGTAAACCTGTGTGTGTAGTTGTAGCTGTATGATGGTGAATACAGCTGTAAACCTGTGTGTGTAGCTGTATCTGTATGATGGTGATTGTGAGTCTGTGTGTGACAGTGAGCATATCTGTAAATCTGTGTGTAGCTGTATGATAGTGACTGTGAGTCTGTGTGTTACGGGGAATGTAGCTGTAAATTTGTGTAGGTAGTTGTAGCTGTGTGTCAGTGTGTGATTGGTGACTGTATGCTGTGACAGATACAACTACACACACACAACTACAGCACGCAGACTTTCAACTGTAGTCTCTGTGTGACTGTAGCTGTGTGTCTGTGTATGACAGTGAATCTAACTGCGGGTCTGTGTGTGCAGTAGCAGCCTGGGTCTGTGTGTGCCAGTACCTGCGTGAGACTGAATCCATTAAAATGCTAAAAACAGCAGCAGTGATGTGAGATGACAGAGGTGTCTCCTGTCCTAATGACAGCCATTACTCTGTGCTGCAGATAATGACATGATCACAACTTTACTAGTTTTACTTTGCAAAAGCACTTTTCATCTCCCATATTTATCGCTCTCTTAAGGGAAAAAAAAACGGAAGCAAATTGGGCTTCAGAGCTGAAGTGCAAGAAACTCTTCTGAACCAGCAGGGATTGCACTGTAAAATTGAATAGTACGATGTCTGAACTAAGATAAGTTGGCTCTTTAACCCTGCCTCCTAATTAACATTCGCAGCCACCAGAAAGTCCGTGTATCTGTGTGCACGATCTGTGTGTGTATCTATTTGGGTTTTTGTGCATGTATGCGCTTCTGCGTATTTTTGCGCAAGTGTGTGTTTTTCTGTGCATGTGTTTGTTTGCACGTCTGGGTGCTTTATTTGTGAATACATGCCTCTGGGTGTGAATTTGTCTGCAATATTCTGTGCGTGTGCGCATGTATTTGCGTTTGTGTGTGGGCTTTTTTGTGTGCATGCACACATCGGCGTGCGTACGTTCCTGAGGTATTAGCACAGTGTCTGTGAAAATCTCCTCTTCCAGGCCAGTCTTCAGTCTTCAGTCTTCACTTTCGGGATCTGTCCCACGAGATTTGGTCACAGTTGGTTGCTGGTGGGGGGTGGGTGGGGAAGCACCTGGAAAACTCCGGCAGTTGAGGTTGGGGGTGGGGGTGAATCACCTGGCTGCATCGTGGGGTCACGGCTGAGAAAGAGGGGGTTCAGCAGCAGTGTGGGGGTTCAGAGAAGGCCTGGGGTTGCCTGCCCTTATCTTAAAGAAACTCCAAGTGTGTGTGTGTGTATATGTGTTAACTGCACATGCATTAGCTCAGTGTGTGTGTGTGTGTGTGTTTCTTCCAAGCGGTGTGTAAGCACAGCCCGATCTCTGTAGGCACCCCCCCCTTTTTCCAGAACAAACAGCGCCCCTCTCCTGTGCTGTGAACCCCTTGCTTCTCCCAGCGTCTGAGAGCCATCAGCGGCCGCACACACGCGCAGCCACTCCACACCGCCGCGCAGAGCGCAATTATCTCCCCGACAATGGCACTATTAACGCTGGAGTGCCATCACATAATTGGCTGGGGTCTGTGCGCGTACCGAGACGCAGGGAGCATACTAATGCACTTCGCTGCTCCGGCAGAGTGTGTGTGTGTGTGTGTGTGTGTGTGTGTGTGTGTGTGTGTGTGTGTGTGTGTGTGTGTGTGTGTGTGGAGCACCTGGGCTGCAGTCCCACCAGGCCAGCGTACGTATAGAGCAGGGGCTGGCAGGCACCGTGACCCTTGACCCCTGGTGGGACGTGGGGCTGGTTGCTCCGAGACCCGGAACATTGAAAGGGATCCAGCGCCAGGATTTTGGGGTATTTGGGACCCCATGATGCCCAAACCCACCCCCTGCTCCCCCTTCCCTACCTCTCGGACTCCGGACTTTTTTTATTTTTTGGATAAATAAATGGGCGAATGAGATCCATGGTTCGACAGATGGGGGATTGGCGTCACCAAATTGGTGGTGCGTCTTTTTTTTTTTTTTTTTTACACAAAGAGTGGTGGGGGCATGGAACAAGCTGAGGGAGCGTTCTGGGTGGCTGGGGCAGTGTTCAGAGAGAGAGAGAGGTCGTTGTGGCTGTTTCTGGAAACAAACAGGGGGCGGGGGATTGATCCTGCTGGATGCTGGTGTAATCTGCACAGAGTGACTCCCAGAAGCCCCTGCTGGCGCTGGTACACAGGCTTGTTGGAAGAAGATGGACTTCCTGTTTCTGGCTCTGCAGTCCGTTTTATAGGCTCGTTGCGCTCTGAGCTGCCGCCCGAACATCTGTCACAGCTGCTGGTCCTGAAGCAGGAGGGCCACTCTCCTCACAGCGAGACACAGCAGGGTGGGCTTGCTCTGGCCATGAGCTTGTAGAGAACAGACAGGCGCCCACAGTAAAACAAACACCAAAAACAAATACACACACACCCTGTCCTATATATACACAATACACACACACCCACTGTCACATATATACCCACTACACACACACCCAGTCACATATATACAAAATACACACACCCAGTGTCGCATATATACCCACTACACACACATTGTCCTGTTCATACACAATACACACACACTGTCACATATATACACAATACATACACATTGTCCTGCAGATACCCACTGTTCTATATATATACATATTATATACACATCCACTATACTATACACACACACACCCACTGTCCCATATATACACAACACACACACACACCCACTGTCACATATATACCCACTACACACACATTGTCCTGTTCATACACAATACACACACACTGTCACATATATACCAACTACACACACACACCCACTGTCACATATATACACAATACATGCAGCTACCCACTGTGCTATATATACATATTATATACACATCCACTATACTATATATATATACACACACACATACACAATACACACACCCACTGTCCCATATTGACACAATACACACAATTACTTAATTAGTTCAATTAGGGGCTTCATTAGTCCAGGTAATTAACATCTACACCCTCTTATGACAGAATGCTATAATCCCTGAAGCAGTAGGGCCTGGAATACGGTATGGTTATATTGATATTGATATAAGTAACATTGTTTTAAGGTTGGTTATTATTACTTCTACGACTGCATCTATGTGTCGGAGGGCTTAAGCTGTTAGTGCTTATGGCGAGTGTTGCCATCATTTCCAATAGCTAAATTTCCTTGGATGCAAACAGAGCCACTGAGTTAACAGAACTGTATGACAAGACTGCCCCCTGGTGGACAAGGTGCAGTGGAGCAGTGTATTCCTCTCCTGCAGGCCTCAGACCAGCACTCAGGTACAGCTAAGTACTCACTGACAGAGGCACTTGCAGGCTCACAGACGGACTGACAGACTGTCGTCGATACTGCTGAGTACCTGTGGAGGCTTAGTTATCACTCTACAGAATCTGACCAGCATGCTGACACACTGACTCATTCACACACTGACACACTGACTGGCATAACAACACTCCGTCTGATTGACACGCACACTGATACATTTGACTGACACACTGACAAATTAAAACAGTGTGACTGTCTGATGAAATCACACACATTTGTTGAAATCACATTTGTTTATTTATGTAAAAAGCCTTCGGGAATGTTTGCAAAGTCATTTACAGAAAAAACTGTCATGCAGATTTAAGGTCAGAAAACCAACAGCCCTATCATATCTGTGTTCATGTGTGCACAGCAGTGTCTACAAGCCACGCAGGTGTGTCTCAGTGTGTGAATTCAGGGGCAGTGTGAGAGGAGAGGGACAGCAGTGTCTCTAACAGTGTCTCCAGTCCAGTCAGGTGTGTCTCGGTGTGTGAATTCAGGGGCAGTGTGAGAGGAGAGGGACAGCAGTGTCTCCAGTCCAGTCAGGTGTGTCTCAGTGTGTGAATTCAGGGGCAGTGTGAGAGGAGAGGGACAGCAGTGTCTCCAGTCCAGTCAGTGTCTCAGTGTGTGAATTTAGGGGCAGTGTGAGAGGAGAGGGACAGCAGTGTCTCTAGCAGTGTCTCCAGTCCAGTCAGGAGTGTGTCAGTGTGTGAATTCGGGGGCAGTGTGAGAGGAGAGGGACAGCAGTGTCTCCAGTCCAGTCAGGAGTGTGTCAGTGTGTGAATTCAGGGGCAGTGTGAGAGGAGAGGGACAGCAGTGTCTCCAGTCCAGTCAGGAGTGTGTCAGTGTGTGAATTCAGGGGCAGTGTGAGAAGAGAGGGACAGCAGTGGCTCAGTGTGTTTGTGTGTGTGTAGTGTTGACTGCGGTAGTGTACATAGTGCAGTCAGTCACTAAAACAGCCTGGTCTCACAGATTTACCTGAACTAGAAGAGGACACCTGATACTATTCAGTTTTGGGGTCACAGGGAGGAGAGGGGCGTCTGATATTTCTACCTCTCCCATGTCCTCACCCACCCTTGTCCGTTGCTAGTGGGGGGGGGCGTCGCTCTGTTTTGCAGGGCTGGGAAGGGAGGCGCGATGCCGTCTCAGGAAAGCGGGGTACACCCCGCGCCCCGCCACTTCCTGCCTTCAGCCCGTGCTCGTGGGAGGGGGGCTCCGGGGGGGCTGGAGGGCCAGCAGGTCCTCGGCGTGCTGCAGGTACTGCGCCATCTTCCTCCTCGCCGCCTCCCTGCGCGGCGCGTCGGGGTCACCTGCGCCCCGGGGGAACAGAGACCGCCATGAGCGGGGAAGGAGAGGGGGGGCGGCGAGGAACAGGCTTGGGGCGAGACGAGGTCTTGACCCCGTGTTGAAGGTCTGGCCTTTCCAACATCACAGCCTCCCCGGCATTTTTTCCCCAACGTCTTGGCCACCCTCACCTTGAGCCCCCTTCAGCAGGATGTCCACCCCAGCCTCGTACTGCTGTACGGCGGCGCCATAATCCCCTGCCTCCTCCCTCTCCACCGCCAGGCGGAGATGAGCTGCTGCCTGAGCCAAGTAGTCAGCTGGCTCCCTGGCCACGCCCCCTCCCCCGCCTTTCCCCGCCCCCTCCTCCAGCCCCAGCGGGCCACGGGCTGCCTCGGCCACGCCCTCCGGAGGCGGCCCGCCAATTGCAGGAGGCCCGTCGGCGGAGGGGGAGGAGGGGTCCTGGGCGGCCAATGGGAAGGCGAGGAGCTCGGTGTGGGAGGGGCTGTGGGAGGAGCCCGGGTCGGACTGCTCCTCTGCAGAATGAGGAGAGAGGGGTTAGATGCAGGAAAAGGAACAGAGCAGCCTGCAGGCCAGGCCGGGTGATTCAGGCGGAGATGCACCAGTCAGGTGAGGAATGCAGCAGAATCTCAGAACGCCGATTCTGGATTGCAAGTGCTAATGCACAGTCAGTATGGCTGTAGTCCAGTACAGTCCTGGGATTTCTAGTGTGGCTGTGCCAATATTAATAATAATAATAATAATAATAATTGCTTACACTTATATAGCGCTTTTCTGGACACTCCACTCAAAGCGCTTTACAGGTCATGGGAACTCTACCAATATTCTTCTGGCGCAGGCAGCAGAAAGGTACCAGTTGAAACATGGCTGTAACAGGCTTACTAGGCTCGAAGCCGTATTGGAGAAGGCTTACTGAATAGTTGAACGGTAAAGGTGGTCTGCAGGAGGTGTCTTGAGTCCTCACCCTTTCTTGCGCAGGGGTCAAACAAGGCCAGATCGGTGTGGGTCAGCGGGCACTTAGGGGCCGGGGCCTGCTCAGACTGATCCTCCCCCATCGAGTCGAACAGCAAATCAAACTCGGAAGGCTCCGCGCCCAGGTCTGCCTGGGTCCGACTTTCACCTGCCAGACAGAGAGAGGGGGGAAGATAGGAGAAGGAGAGAGGGATGAGATCCTACTGTCTTTGTGACGGAAAAGACAGAGAGACAGACCTGCAAGACAAACGGAGAGAGGGAGAAGGCTTTAAACCAGTGGCAGTATTGACACCTTTTCGGGTAAACTGGATGAAACAGGGAAACCGATACGATTCCCTCTGCGCAGCAGTCTAGCCCACAGCAGGTCTCGCCAGCTGCCAGGCCTCTGTCCAAACAACGATACGGATGAACCGCAAAGTCAATACGCCTTCGCCCATTCCCGATTCGGTCTGGCCACCGGGGCTCTTGAACGGAAGAAGGGGAGAGCGGGATGGAACCGAGCCGCAGCGAAGGTTACCAAGCGAAACCTTCGAGTTAGCCAGCCGCACAGCGGACTGGGACCCGGGACAGATTCGGCTGGCGAGCGAGCCTGCTCCCTGCCCCGCGGCCCCGGTACCACCCACCTCTCGGCCTGGTCCGTTTTCCGTTCTGGAACGGTTTCAGGCTGGTTGACCGGAGAGGGAAAGTGCAGGCATCCGCTGGGCCCGGAGGAGGGATTCACGTCTGTTTTATGCGAGTACTGCGCAGCTGTTTGTTTTAGCTGATCCTTAGTTCGGTTTCAGCTCGTTTCATTTTCAATCTGTAAATTAGTTTGGCTAAGTTTCACCAACTTCAAGCCAATGCATCTATACTTTACCACTATAAGGGAGTGTTCTTATGTCAGTCAACCATCTGGCCTATATACTGCAGTACCTTATGCTACGGTATAGGGGTTTGCTAGGTTGTATGCGAATTTGGCTATTTGCAACCCTTCTCCGCCCTCGTGGCCATCGGGACCCTACTGTATTAACTATTATTTTAACTTCCCACGTCTTGATTTTGAGAACTGCCCAAGAGTAAGGTAGCAAGCCAGGTGGATACTGCACATTGGTGGTGGTGGAGGGGAGTCCCCATTACCTGTAAAGCGCTTTGAGTGGAGTGTCCAGAAAAAGCGCTATATAAGTGTAAGCAATTATTATTATTATTATTATATATATATATCGAACTGCTGCACACGGTTTTTATTACATACAGCCTTCACGGACTCCACGCTGATCCCTTTCGGCGCAACCTTGATCTTGATAGATGTTGGCAGAGTTCGGGGCTCCGTTACCGTGGCGATCCTCTCGCTCCGCGCAGGGGGGGGGGCTGCCCTCCAGGTCGCTGAAGGCCTCGCACGCAGCCTCGGGCTCGCCCGGTGTCGCCCCCCGGTCTCCTGCCTCATCCCGGGGCTGGCCGGCCTCGTCGCCGCCGCCGCCCTCGGCGGGGCCCTCCGGGAGGGGGATGAGGGGGGGGGGCAGGGTGCAGGTGGGCGGAGGGGGCGGGTCTAGGGGCCTCCTCACCTCGCCCCCCTGGAAAAGAGGAGGGGGGGCAGGAAGGGTTAAGAAAAAGGGGGAGGGATTGACAGAGGTGCCGATTGGCACAGTGACCACACTGAGCAGTTATAGAGCATAACAGGTTGTGCTGTTTTTGCCGTTACCAATTAGGCCATGTGATCCGATTAGCGATTCGGGAGCTTCTCCCTGTGATTGGCCGAGCCTTACAGGACGCCGCCCTGTGATTGGCCGAGCCTTACAAGACGCAGCCCTGTGATTGGCCGAGCCTTACAAGACGCCGCCCTGTGATTGGCCGAGCCTTACGAGATGCCGGCCTGTGATTGGCCGAACATTAAGTAAACATGCCTTATGACTATCCAGGTGTTCCCTGCCAACCTGCAGAGCTTTAACCTGCCGAGTGCTCTGACTGGCCGGGTGCACTGAGTGCCGTAACCGGGTGGGCGCCGATTGGCTACGGGTTTCGGCCGGCTGCGCGGCTCACCCGGAAGAAGTCCTTGAGCTGGGGGCTGTTGTAGAGCGCCGGGATGTTAGCGGCAAACACCAGCATGGCCTCCGCCGCCCGCCGTCGCTCCTCGATCACCCCGGCCTCGAACCGCCCTGCGGACGCAACAGCCAGGGTCACCACGGGGTGGGGGGCGTTGGGGTTTCGGGACAGAGGGGGTGAAGGATCGTGGTTGGAATAGCGGGAGGGAGGGGGGCTCTTACCGAAGATCTGCGCCCGGGGGAACGGGGGGAACTCCTCCTGCCGCCTGAAGAGGTTGCGGTGCGTGTAGGAGAGCTCGCCGTGCAGCTTCTTCAGCTCGCTGTAGCGCCGCCATACCGTCACCTGCACGACACAGTGCAACTCGACAGCACGCACGGCAGACAGGGCAGATAACATTACCGCACAGCATCCAGGCCAGGGTCACGGGGGGGGGAGCTGGAGTCTATCCCAGCAAGCAGCAGGCACAAGGCGGGCTACACCCTGGACAGGACGCCAGTCCATCACAGGACACACACACACACAGTCACACACCCTGGACAGGACACCAGTCCATCACAGGACACACACACACACAGTCACACACCCTGGACAGGACACACAGTCACACACCCTGGACAGGACACCAGTCCATCACAGGACACACACACACACAGTCACACACCCTGGACAGGACACCAGTCCATCACAGGACACACACACACAGTCACACACCCTGGACAGGACACACAGTCACACACCCTGGACAGGACGCCAGTCCATCACAGGACACACACACACACAGTCACACACCCTGGACAGGACACCAGTCCTATTAAAAGCATGGACAACAGCAAGGGGGCAGGGCTTGGCCAATCCAGCCCCAGGAGCCACTAGCTTGCATTGAGAAAAGGAGAATCGCACTTTTGTCCCTTTTAAGCAGAGCGTGGTCAGAGCCCCCTGTGCACACTCACCTCCTTAACATCCTCTGGTCTCCTCTTCGACACAAACTGTGGACCAAAAGAGAGGGGTTAATACAGCACAGCACACTGCGAGACATCACTGTACATACTGAGAGAGTCAGAGGGGTTAGCACAGCACACTGCGAGATATCACTGTACATACTGAGAGAGTCAGAGGGGTTAATACAGCACAGCACACTGCAAGATATCACTGTACATACTGAGAGAATCAGAGGGGTTAGCACAGCACACTGTGAGATATCACTGTACATACTGAGAGAGTCAGAGGGGTTAATACAGCACAGCACACTGCAAGATATCACTGTACATACTGAGAAAGTCAGAGGGGTTAGCACAGCACACTGTGAGATATCACTGTACATACTGAGAGAGTCAGAGGGGTTAGCACAGCACAGCACACTGCGAGATATCACTGTACATACTGAGAGAGTCAGAGGGGTTAGCACAGCACAGCACACTGCGAGATATCACCGTACATACTGAGAGAGTCAGAGGGGTTAGTACAGGGTATTGAACAAAAGTATTGTATATACTGAAAGAGAGGAATAAACACAGGGTGCTGAATGATACCACTATATGTACTGGGAGAGGGGTTAATACTGCATACTCAGAGGTACTGAGCAATACACTGTATATACTGGGAGAGACAGGTCACGCAGAGTACTGAGTGGTATCACTGAGAGAGGGGTTAACACAGGCTACTGAGTGATACCATCATATCTACTGTAAGAGAGAGGGGTTAACACAGGCTACTGAGTGATACCATCATATCTACTGTAAGAGAGAGGGGTTAACACAGGCTACTGAGTGATACCATCATATCTACTGTAAGAGAGAGGGGTTAACACAGGCTACTGAGTGATACCATCATATCTACTGTAAGAGAGAGGGGTTAACACAGGTTACTGAGTGATACCATCATATCTACTGTAAGAGAGAGGGGTTAACACAGGCTACTGAGTGATACCACTGTATGTACTGAGAGAGAACCACAAAAATCGCCCCCAAACCCCCAGACACTGACATCCCACCCAGGCAGTCATGGGACACACGGTGTCCACGCTCGTGATAACAAAAAAAACACGTGACGCGTTTTAAACGGGTGGGTCAATTCCCACGCCACCCGCTTCGTCGTTATTTCGTACGACTGTTGCCACAATAAGCGCTGTTGCGCCCCCCCAGTCCCGGACGGCGGACCAACAGCTGAGTGGGTCTCCCCGCGCCCTGTGCTCTAGCTGGTACCCACCCGCGCCGTGACTTTGTACTCCGTGTGCCCCTTTTCGTGACTCCTGTGCTCTGTCACCGAGAAACACCGGTTGTATTCCTCCTTCGCCTTCCGGGACATTCGTTTCGGAGGGCGGGGGGGGTGGGGGGCGACCGAAAAGGCGAGCAGACGGGTCGTTATGAGGGGAGCCTGAGCGACTGACTCTCCGGGCGACTCGCACGGTTTTCAACCTGGACTTCCTGTTATGGGGGCGGCGCCTGCGCCTGCGCCTGCGCATGGCTCCTCCTCCCGCAAGGGACCGTCGGAAAAGTTCACGCCGCGTCTTGGGGCAGACGGGCCGCCAGCTTCCTAAGGGACTATCTGCAAAGGTTCCCGTTTTCCTAACCGCTTGGAACAATTTTGGGTTGTGGTGGGGGGGCCGCTGTCCCCCTTAAAGGCAAACACAAACACGCACACTCGCACCAGGGCCAGTTTTCCCAGAAGCAATTTAACCTAACCGGCATGTCTCCGGACTGTGGGAGGAATCCGGAGCAGAGGAAACTCACGCCAACACAGATTTTAGATTTAAGATCACTTTATTGGCCATATACAATTTCTTGCATGAGGAATTTGTCTTTTTCGCAGACCCCAGCTTGATCTCCATGAGACACACAGACAGGGAGAGAAAAGCTGGGGGTCAGAGCGCAGGGTCGGCCATTTATACGGTGCCCCTGGAGCAGCTTGGGGTGAAGGGCCTGGCTCAGGGGCCCGGAGGAGTAGGATTCCTCTGCCGGCCGCGGGATTCGAACCGGCAACCTCCCAGCCACAGGCACAGATCCTCAGCCACAGGGGGGAACGTGCAAACTCCACACAGGCAGCACCCCAGGGCCATAGCACTGCAAGACAGCAATGCGACGTATCCCAACACATTTTTTTTGAAAGGTCCGCTAAACATTTGGCCAAAATCCAAATTTTCCTACACATCTGAGAGTTCACGTAAAAACAGGACCGTCCCGGAAGAAAATCTTTCATCAGACGAGCCAGCGACACCCTCTCGCGGAGTCACTATGACAACACAGCCATCCTGAACGGAAAGGACTCAGAGACAGGGACACTAAAAGCCAAACCCGACTTTATTACCGTCAAAAACGATCAAAATAAAAACCAACACGTAAGACAATATTTATACACTTATTCTTAGCTATGTACAGAGTCCTGCCATATTACAACAAACAGCACACATACCCCTTCCCACAGTGTAATTACCAGCCAGCAGCACGAGCATCTGCGTCTGGCCCTGCACCGGGCCAGGCTGTCTTGCCTGCTGTTCAGGTCTTGAGCTGCACGTGTGTGTCAGGTCTGCCACAGCTGCGCATTCGAGCAGACGATCCGCTGTACTGGAGATCGCGTCCCTGTCAGCGGATCAGGGTGCGGGGGTGTGTCGTAGTCACGGTATAGGTTTGTACTGTCACTGTGCATTAGGGTGTGTCAGTGTGGATCAGCATATGTTAGTGCGTCAGTGTGTGTCACTGTGGATCAGTGTATGTTAGTGTGTCTGTGCTGCAGTGTGGATCAGTGTATGTTAGTGTGTCTGTGTCGCAGTGTGGATCAGTGTATGTTAGTGGATCAGTGTATGTTAGTGTGTCTGTGTGTGTCACTGTGGATCAGTGTATGTTAGTGTGTCTGTGCTGCAGTGTGGATCAGTGTACAGTATGTTAGTGTGTCTGTGCTGCAGTGTGGATCAGTGTATGTTAGTGGATCAGTGTATGTTAGTGTGTCTGTGCTGCAGTGTGGATCAGTGTACAGTATGTTAGTGTGTCTGTGCTGCAGTGTGGATCAGTGTATGTTAGTGGATCAGTGTATGTTAGTGTGTCTGTGTGTGTCACTGTGGATCAGTGTATGTTAGTGTGTCTGTGCTGCAGTGTGGATCAGTGTACAGTATGTTAGTGTGTCTGTGCTGCAGTGTGGATCAGTGTATGTTAGTGGATCAGTGTATGTTAGTGTGTCTGTGCTGCAGTGTGGATCAGTGTGTTAGTGTGTCTGTACTGCAGTGTGGATCAGTGTATGTTAGTGTGTCTGTGTCGCAGTGTGGATCAGTGTATGTTAGTGTGTCTGTGTCGCAGTGTGGATCAGTGTATGTTAGTGTGTCTGTGCTGCAGTGTGGATCAGTGTATGTTAGTGGATCAGTGTATGTTAGTGTGTCTGTGCTGCAGTGTGGATCAGTGTATGTTAGTGGATCAGTGCATGTTAGTGTGTCTGTGCTGCAATGTGGATCAGTGTATGTTAGTGGATCAGTGTATGTTAGTGTGTCTGTGCTGCAGTGTGGATCAGTGTATGTTAGTGTGTCTGTGCTGCAGTGTGAATCAGTGTATGTTAGTGTGTCTGTGCTGCAGTGTGAATCAGTGTATGTTAGTGTGTCTGTGTCGCAGTGTGGATCAGTGTATGTTAGTGTGTCTGTCCTGCAGTGTGAATCAGTGTACAGTATGTTAGTGTGTCTGTGCTGCAGTGTGGATCAGTGTATGCCAGGAGTACAGGGGTGGGCCTCAGTCTGCAGTGAAGATCCTGGCGGCGATATCGTCCAACAGCCAGTCCACGCCGGCCAGCAGGCTCTCCCCCGTCACCGCGCTGCATCCCATGATGCACCAGTGGTGGCTCTTGATGGCGTCCAGTGCCAGCCCCTGCACAGACAGACAGGACAGCCAGTTCATGTCACGAGGACACACGTGGGACCCAAGGGGGGCGAGATTTAAGGACAGGGGGGTGGCTTCTCGCACAAAAGGGTGCAGAAGATCAGGAACAAGTTTGCCACATAGTTGATGCAGACCGACCAGGGACGCCACAGGAAACAAGCTGGATGAGATCCTGTGATCAATAAGCTACAGAGCAACCGAACTGAGCAAGACAGGCAGCTCCTGTCTCGTCGGGGACACGTTCTCATGTCCTGCACGTTTGTTTTGTTTTTGGCGTGCTTTGTCAGCGAGCTCTGGGCTGTGAAGGGAGGTCCTGGCTCATTCCTGCCAGGTGGGGTCAGGGGTCAGGGGTCAAAGGCCAAAGGCATGAGACTGACTGACGTGACCTGGGCGCAAAGCATGTGGAGATCTGTAGTCAGAACAGGTTTCCCCCTGGGTTGGTGGGCTGGGGCGGACGGGGCAGGGCGGCGGTGGCGCCCCCTTGTGGGCGCTCACTCACCTCACGGATGGCGTCCTTGGACAGCGCCCCCGGCAGGTCCTGCTTGTTGGCGAAAACCAGGAGGGTGGCTCCGGCCAGGCGCTGCCCCCGGAGAGAGAGGGAAACCGATGTGAACACGGGGAGAACGTGCAAACTCCACACAGACAGCACCCCAGGAATCGAACCCAGAGCTTTTGAGCCGGCGATGCTGGGCCCTGTGCCGCAGTGCTGAACCGTATCTCCCGCAGTGGCGAGGCTCCGGGCTCAGGCCTGCAGTGGGCAGCAGGAGAGCAGTGGGCGTGTAGCGAGCGAGCAGTGTGCTCGTACCTCCTCCAGGAGCAGGGAGCTGAGCTCCTGCCGGCAGTCCTCCAGTCTGAGGCGGTCAGCGCTGTCCACCACCCAGATCAGCCCGTCGGTGCTCTCGAAGTAATTCCTCCAGTAGGAGCGCAGGGACTTCTGCCCTCCCACATCCCAGATGTTCAGCTTGTACCTGCGGGGAGGGCGGAGGTGGTGGGAGACTTGGAGTGTCCCCTTACTCTGACCTGCCCCAACTCTCTCTGAACCCCCCCTCGCTCTCTGAACCCCCCCTCGCTCTCTCCGAACCCCCCTCCCTCTCTCTGAACCCCCCTTCAATCTCTCTGAACCCCCCCTCTCTATATCTCTCTAACCCCCTCCCTCTCTCTCTGAACCCCCCTTCAATCTCTCCGAACCCCCTTTCAATCTCTCCGAACCCCCCTCCCTCTCTCTCTGAACCCCCCTCCCTCTCTCTCTGAACCCCCCTTCAATCTCTCTGAACCCCCTCGCTCTCTCCGAACCCCCCTTCAATCTCTCTGAACCCCCCTCCCTCTCTCTCCGAACCCCCCTTCAATCTCTCTGAACCCCCCTCCCTCTCTCTCTGAACCCCCCTCCCTCTCTCTCTGAACCCCCCTTCAATCTCTCTGAACCCCCTCGCTCTCTCTCTGAACCCCCCTTCAATCTCTCTGAACCCCCTCGCTCTCTCCGAACCCCCCTTCAATCTCTCTGAACCCCCCTCCCTCTCTCTCCGAACCCCCCTTCAATCTCTCTGAACCCCCCTCCCTCTCTCTCTGGACCCCCCTCCCTCTCTCTCTGGACCCCCCTCCCTCTCTCTCTGAACCCCCCTCCCTCTCTCTCTGAACCCCCCTTCAATCTCTCTGAACCCCCCCTCTCTATATCTCTCTAACCCCCCTCCCTCTCTCTCCGAACCCCCCCTCAATCTCTCTGAACCCCCCTCTCTATATCTCTCTAACCCCCCTCCCTCTCTCTCTGAACCCCCCCCTCAATCTCTCTGAACCCCCCTTCAATCTCTCTGAACCCCCCCTCTCTATATCTCTCTAACCCCCCCCCGCTCACCCCCGGTGCTCCAGGGTCTTGATGTTGAACCCCAGGGTGGGCGAGACGGTGCTCACGTCCTCCCCGTTGAACTTCTTCAGGATGGTGGTCTTGCCCGCGTTGTCCAGGCCCCTGGGGGAACGCCTGCGTCAAGGAAACACGCTCCGGCTCCTCTGACGCCCCTGGTCTGTCCCAGGACCCCCCGCCCCGGGCGGACAGACCGACTCCCGCGGGCCAGTGTCATCGTCCTGATGAGGACGACGATGACGGCGGGGGTGTTAGTGAAGACCGGGCGGGTGGAGACAGACAGATGTCCACACAGCTGGGGGGAAACCGCGGGTCCATCCGTCCAGGCCCTGACCGCTGTATCCAGGGAGCCGGAGCCTATCCCAGCAGGCAACGGGAGCAAGGCAGGACACCAGTCCATCGCGGGACACATACTCACACCAGGGCCTGTTTTCCCAGAAGCCCACCAGCCCGTCTTTGGGCTGTGGGAGGAAACAGGAGTACCTGGAGGAAGCCCATGTGTGTGTGTGTGGTGGGGGGGGGGGGGAACACGCAAACTCCACACAGACAGCACCCCAGGAATCGAACCCAGGGCCCCCTCAGTGCTGAACCGCAGAAGCACGCACGTACAGGAGGACCTGACACACAGAGGGCCAGAGACGGACACGCCAGCACAGCAGATGCGCGACGGGCTTCCGTGTCGCCGAGAGAACCGAAGACCGAGGGAGAAGAGTCGCCCGGTCATCTCTTCCGAAAAATAACTTGCACACAAGGGCAAGCACAGAACGACTGCGTGTGTGTGTGTGTGTGCGCGATGATGTCAGGAGAAGACGTTCATTCCAGATGAGCTCTCGAGTATTCAGGGCAACTGCCGCGATTTTCGGGGAACCCCTTAAACAGCTGAGCTATCCAGTGGGGACACCCCCCCCTCCCCCACAAATCTCCTGACCTCCGCCGGTATTGCAAAGGATACAGCATGAGCAAGCGCATCTCCCTCTCCTTCTGTTTCATCTTCTTCAGGATCGTCAGCAAACCCATTAAGTAAACGAATTGAACACCAGCCCCGGCTCTCTCGGTCTCCCCGCAACGCAACCAGACCAGACCAGGAAGAGGGCGCTCCCCCGGGCCCCGCCCCCACACGGCTCCTATTGGTTGATTCTGAGTCGCGGCCCGCGGGAAGGAGCTCTCTGGTTGGCCCATCAGTCACGTTGACGTCCCCCTCCCTCCCCCCTTCGGCTTCGCTGCGGGAAGAGGGGTGTCCGGGGCGCGAGGAGGTTCTCGTCGGCATTTCTCACAGCGCCGCCGTGCGGGCGCTACAGGAACAGACCACGAATGGCCGTTTAACCTGTAATTGTAGTCCCAGCGCCAAAGGGGAAAAGGACTATTGTCGTACAAAACACAAATTACTTCCCCACGATGTTTTTGCGTTGCTTGTGGCGTCACCATGGTCGTACTGTTCGGGGTTCGTTTGTCATACAAAAAAAACCAAGCCTGGGGTTTTTTTTTTCTTTCAAAACAGACGCTGAAACGCTGTTCAGCTCCGATCGTCGCTCTATAGAAATTCTATGTCTATAGGAACAAGTAATCTTCCAGGCTGAAAAGAGAAGAAGGAAAACACAACGTTTCGGCCGCGGAGCCTTCTTCAGGTGCGAGAAAGATAAGAGAAGATCACTGTATCGGCCCTATACGATTTCTTGCATGAGGAATTTGTCTTTTCGCAGACCCCAGCTTGCTCTCCGTGAGTCACACAGACAGGGAGAGAGAAGCTGGGGGTCAGAGCACAGGGTCGGCCATTTACACGGCCCCCTGGAGCAGCTGGGGTGAAGGGGCCTCGCTCAGGGGCCCAACGGAGTAGGATTCCTCTGCCGGCCACGGGATTTGAACCGGCAACCTCCCAGCCACAGGTGCAGATCCTGAGCCACAGAGAGAACGGACTGCCACCACGGAGAGGGCAGTCCAATATACAGTATGTTCTCTGTATTTGTAGTCCAAATATACTGATGGGGAAAAAGAAACGCACCACCTCCTCCTCCTCCACACTCTGGCCCTCCCGTCTGCGTGGGACAGGCTGAGGAGTGACCCGATGCCACTGCTGACGCGTCCATCGCCGCCCCTGTCTGGCCCCGGCCAGTGGCCTGTCACTCAGCGGTGCGGGTGGCGGATCTGAAACCACCTCTCAGACGGACCGATGTCTGACGTGTTGCGGCCGATGTCTTTTACCTCGTTGGGTAAAAGCGCGCCTCACGAGCTGCATGGCTGGTCAGGGGGCCGAACACGGATGAACAACTTTCTGTGAAAGTCCGTCAGCTGTAAGCATAGTACTCTCATTCCAGGACATGTTGCGTTTCTTTTTTCCCCATCAATAATAATAATAATAATAATAATAATAATTGCTTACACTTATATAGCGCTTTTCTGGACACTCCACTCAAAGCGCTTTACAGGTCATGGGGACTCCCCTCCACCCCCACCAGTGTGCAGCCCCACCTGGATGAGGCAACGGCAGCCATAGTGCGCCAGAACGCTCCCCACACCCCAGCTCTCAGTGGGGAGGAGAGCAGAGTGATGGAGCCAGTTTAGAGAGGGGGGTTATTAGGAGGCCATGATGGGTGAAGGCCAGGGGGGAATTTGGCCAGGACACTGGGGTAACACCCCTACTCTTCTCGAGAAACACCCTGGGGTTTTTAATGACCACAGAGAGTCAGCACCTCGGTTTGACGTCTCATCCGAAGGACATGTGTATATGTGTGTATAGGAACAAGTAAAGGTTTATTCCAGGCGAAGAAGGCTCCACAGCGGAAACACTGTGTTTCCTATCCTCTCATGTCAGCCTGGAATAAACCTTTACTTGTGTGTGTGTGTGTTCGTGTTTGTGTTTGTGTGTGCGTGTGGTGGGGGGGTGGGGGCGCGCGCGCGACGGCGGTCCTCCTGCCCGCGGGCGGCGCTCCTCGTGCGAGCCCGGCGCCCCCCCCCGCGCGAGGGACAAAGGGCACGAGCCGGCCGCCATCTTGCCGTCGCGCAGCCCAGAGAGGAGCGGGGGGCGCCATTACTGCGAGTCTCTCCGTCAGAACACAAAAAAGGGAGAGAGAGAGAATAAAACAGACCTCCTCCGCCTCCTTCTTCTTCTTCTTCTCCTCCTCGACACCGAAAGCCGGCTCCCCTCCTCTCCCCCCCCGCCCCCCCCAAGTGAGTCTTACGTCGCACTCCTTCGCGCTCGGTAGCTCCGGAACTCGGGTCCGGGTTCGTGTGGGAGAAATGGGGCCGTTTCTGCTCTTGCCCGCCCACCCTCCCTCTCCCGAGCCGCGACGGTAAAATGGAGGCGGTATTTAATAGGCCGTTGTGATATTTTGCCGACTGCTGGGCGCCGTGTGAGTGAGATTCCGGGGTGGGCGGGCGGGGTCTCAGTTCGGTTCGGTTCGGCCCGCAGCCCAAGAATTTATCCCGACGGGTCGCTTCACGCCGGGGGTGGAGCAGCAAGCAGGACGGTCTTTCCAGTCCCGGCGCGGTGCAGGGAGAGACGGCACCCGGGCGTGCGGAGGGGGGAGGCAGGCGGATCTGTAGTGGCGGCTTCGGTTGTGTAGTTTGTCCGGCAGACAAGGGGGTCACCAGCCCCGAAGATCGGTGGTGGTGAAGGGGGGACGCCCAGTTAGTCGTGGATCGATCGCTCGATCAGGCCTCAACCTTCGCTTGTCCTCGTCCCCAAGTGTTGTCTCGCTGGGCGGTGTGTCACCTGGACCCTGGACGTCGGAGAATTTATTGGTGACCCCTACGGTCTGCTGGGTTGGGGCTCCCCAGGAACAGGGGTCGGCGGGGGACCCCTGATGTTTAGCAGCCCTGAACCTGCAGCTGGTAAACACTGGCCATCCTGCAAGTGGGTCAGACCGATCTTCAGGGGTCAGAGGTCGTGTCAGGTACTTAAACACAAACAGAAGCAAGGAAATCGCAGTTGATTTTAGCAAGAAATGTTCTTTTTTCCCCCCTGTGATCCTTGTAAGCGTTAAAGGAACTGATATTGAAACGGTAAAGGAATGCAGGTACCTGGCATGGTTATCAACTGAGAGAAGATTTGAGCCGCCCGCATGCAAACAGTGCATCTGAAAGCACAACAGAAGTTGTGTTTCTCAAGGAGTATCGATGTGGAAAGCACAACTCTCTTCCTAAGAGTTCTGTTCGGGGCACTCTGAAGGTGGGTACTCGGAGCTGGGGAGGTGGGGGTGCCCTGTCCTTGCAGAACAGAAACGAGCTGAAGGAAGCGATCAGGACCGGTCGCTGGCGAGATCGCTGGCCCAAGCTTGGACTGAGCCAGACGTCCACCAGAGCGACATCTTACCCGCCTGGCACATTCCCTCTTAGATGAGCCCTCTCATCCCCTCTTTTTAGGGTACAGTCTCCTGCCCTCTGGGAGCCCCTGTGTCAAGACTCAGAGAGCCTCTGCTTCCTTCAGACCCAGGAGCAGTCAGTAGCTGAACAATGAAAAACCTGTTTGCGGGTCGTTAATAATAATCTTGTTGTTGTCATAAGACTCCTCACAAGCTAATTTTCTGTTGTTTTTTTTTTAAAACCTTTTGGCACTGTAAGAGTTCTGATTAAGTGCGTTTGATGAAGATTGTTTTGTATCGTGGTACTGTCAGGTGGCTGTTTTGTGTCACCGTTGCGTATGTGACATCTTTACAAGCTCGTAATGTGCTTCCCTTGTGGCAATAAAAGGTTTGTTTGCTTCAATCAGTTCAGTTGGACTGTGGCGCACCAGGAGTCTGAATTGTGTGTGCTCTGTTCTCTTCCTTAGCTTTTGCGCCAGTATGTGTGTCTGTCTGAGGTTGTTCAGTCGATTTTCTCACTGCTGGTGGAACGGGACCTGTGAGAGATTTATTTGTTAATGGGATGTTGTTGGTGGTTTTAAGTCATGTGTTTGCCAAAGAGAGTTAAATCTGTATGTTTCCAAAGACTGCAATGGTTCAGCTTGCGAGGTGAAGATGTCGCCCTGTTACAAGTGAAGGCTTAGTTTGCAGGAGACCCCAACTGTTCACATGGGATCTGTTGGACAGGGCTGTCCGGTCCCAGTCCTGGAGGGTCAGCGTGTCTAGAGCAGGGCTGTCCAGTCCCTGTCCTGGAGGGTCAGCGTGTCTAGAGCAGGGCTGTCCAGTCCCTGTCCTGGAGGGTCAGCGTGTCTAGAGCAGGGCTGTCCAGTCCCTGTCCTGGAGGGTTAGTGTGTCTAGAGCAGGGCTGTCCAGTCCTGGAGAGTCAGTGTGTCTAGAGCAGGGCTGTCCAGTCCCGGTCCTGGAGGGTCAGTGTGTCTGGAATAGGACTGTCCAGTTCTGGTTCTGGAGGGTCAGTGTGTCTGGAACAGGGCTGTCCGGTCCCAGTCCTGGAGGGTTAGTGTGTTTAGAACAGGGCTGTCCAGTTCCGGTTCTGTAGGGTCAGTGTGTCTGGAATAGGACTGTCCATTTCCGGTTCTGGAGGGTCAGTGTGTCTGGAACAGGGCTGTCCAGTCCCTGTCCTGGAGGGTCAGTGTGTCTAGAGCAGAGCTGTCCAGTGCTGGTCCTGGAGGGTCAGTGTGTCTAGAACTGGGCTGTCCAGTCCCTGTCCTGGAGGGTCAGTGTGTCTGGAACTGGGCTGTCCAGTCCCGGTTCTGGAGGGTCAGTGTGTCTGGAACCGGGCTGTCTTGCCCTGTTGGGTCAATGTCTAGAGCAGGGCTGTCCAATCCTGGTCCAGGAGGGGGCGCTGTCTCTGTATGTTTTCCAGGTCCAGCTGTTCTATAAAACAGCCCCACCTGAAGAACTGGGATAAGCTGTTAAATTGTTCCAAACACCCTGGTAACGAATAATCCAGGTCTTTTAAGAACTGAGTTGGACAGCAGGAGGAACTGAACCAGACAAAGCTGACCACTGCACCACCGCCTGAATTGAATATTTTTTTTATTTTTGCAGTCTGGTAATTTTTTTTTCAGTTCTCATGATGTGGCAAAAATCAGAAATTTCAGTTGTTCTCCGCTGGGGATGGGCACCAGCTTCAGTACTCTGCGGAGCGCAGCAGCTGATTGGTTTGGTGGTGACTTGGACTGTGCTCTGCGCGTTTCAAGACCTTTGTGCATTTTACAAGTCAAAATCGTTTCTCCAGGCCCTGAAATCTCTTATCTGTCGTAAGCTAAGCTCTGCTGCTTGTATAAATAATTGCAATCGAGCCATGCATGCAGTTTAGCTGGAAAATGCAGAAAATGGCGACCCCGCTGAGTTCAACTAGGTCTGTGGCGTTGTCAGTATTTCTTACACTTACTGTTTAGTAAGTGTAAGGATTATTATTGTCTGTCAGGGGTTGCCAAAACCTGTTTTGTTTTTTTTCTGGGCTAACTGTGTTTTTCATCGTGCCTTTAATTGATGAGACACTTTGCGTGATTGGAACCTTTGCTTTGAGATGAAG
Organism: Lepisosteus platostomus; assembly: GCF_059453375.1. Taxonomy (NCBI): domain Eukaryota; kingdom Metazoa; phylum Chordata; class Actinopteri; order Semionotiformes; family Lepisosteidae; genus Lepisosteus; species Lepisosteus platostomus. The sequence continues at coordinate 2,090,960 of NC_142626.1, read as the reverse complement.
AGCCAGGCGTTTCCACCTAGAAAATGGACCACGGTTGTAGTTCCAGTCAAACCAGTCTCGTTATTGGGTCAATGAAAGGGGGCCCGTTTATGTGACTGAGCTCAGCTGGTGTAAAAATTGGCAGGCGAGTGAGAGAGCGCGCCCTCACCCCACCCCACCCCCCCAGGACCGGCATGGGGATCCCCTCTCTCCTTTGCGTTTGTGGAAGTCGCCGCTGACCTGGGTGTGCACTGGTGTCACGCTGGTGCGCTCCTGCGCTCCTGCGGCGTCGCTGGTGTCACACTGGTGTTACGCTGGTGCGCTCCTGCGGCGTCGCTGGTGTCACACTGGTGTCTCGCTGGTGCGCTCCTGCGGCGTCGCTGGTGTCACACTGGTGTCTCGCTGGTGCGCTCCTGCGGCGTCGCTGTTGTCACACTGGTGCGCTCCTGCGGCGTCGCTGTGCGCTGGTGTCTCGCTGGTGCGCTCCTGCGGCGTCACTGGTGTCACACTGGTGTCTCGCTGGTGCGCTCCTGCGGCGTCGCTGTGCACTGGTGTCACACTGGTGTCACACTGGTGTCACACTGGTGTCACACTGGTGTCACACTGGTGCGCTCCTGCGGCGTGGCTGTGCGCTGGTGTCTCGCTGGTGCGCTCCTGCGGCGTCGCTGTGCACTGGTGTCTCGCTGGTGCGCTCCTGCGGCGTCGCTGTGCGCTGGTGTCTCGCTGGTGCGCTCCTGCGGCGTCGCTGTGCGCTGGTGTCTCGCTGGTGCGCTCCTGTGGGCGTCGCTGTGCACTGGTGTCTCGCTGGTGCGCTCCTGTGGGCGTCGCTGTGCACTGGTGTCTCGCTGGTGCGCTCCTGTGGGCGTCGCTGTGCGCTGGTGTCTCGCTGGTGCGCTCCTGCGGCGTCGCTGTGCGCTGGTGTCACACTGGTGTCTCGCTGGTGCGCTCCTGCGGCGTCGCTGTGCACCTGCGGCGTCACTGTTATCGCTGGCCAAGCAGAGGGGGGGACAAGTTTCCTCACTCTCATTTTCTTTTTCAGGAGGCACGAGCTCCCCCTCCGCGCGCCGGAGAGAGAGAGAGAAACCGAGAGAAGGGAATCGGAGGGGGGGGTGTCGTCACACCTGCCTGAGCCCCCGGACTCCCAGCCGTCCTCCCTCCCCCACACCTGCTCCCCCCCCCCGCCTCCCCCCCCACCGACCGCCAGGATGGTGAAGATCTTCGTGGGCAACCTGAGCTCCACCACGACGGAGGAGGAGCTGCGGGCGCTGTTCGAGGAGCACGGCGAGGTGACGGACTGCGACATCCTCAAGAACTACGGCTTCGTGCACATGGAGCAGGAGGAGGCGGCCCAGCGGGCCATCGCCGCCCTGCACAAGCGCGAGCTGGGCGGCTCCTGCGTCACCGTGGAGTACGCCACCACCAAGATGCACAAGGCCACCAAGATCTACGTGGGCAACGTGCCCGAGGGCGTGACGGCGGCCAAGATCAAGGAGCTCTTCAAGCGCTACGGCAAGGTGGCGGAGTGCGACATCGTGAAGAACTACGCCTTCGTGCACATGCAGCGCGAGAAGGAGGCGCTGGTGGCCATCGCCGAGCTCAACCACTCCAAGCTGGAGGGCCAGAAGATCTTCGTCTCCCTCTCCCGCAGCAACCCGGTCAAGAACGGGCGCGAGGAGTTCCCCCCCCCTCCCCCGCACCCCCCCTACCCCCACCCCCACCACCCCCCGCCGCACCACCCCCACTACCTGCCCCCGCCGCCCCCCCCGGGGGACTGGAGGCGCCTGCCCCCGCCCCCGCCCCCCCCGCTGCCCCCGCCCCGGGCCTACTACGAGCGCGAGCTGTACGAGCGGGGGGCCGCCCGCTACGACCCCTACGCCTCCCGCTACTACGCCCGGGACGCCTACGACCGCCGCCTGCCCCCGCCGCCCCCCCGGCCCCCCTCGCCCCCCCTCACCTACTACCGCGACCGCAGCCCCCTGGGCAGCCGGCGCGCCCTCCTGCCGCCCCCCCCGCCCCCGCCCTCCCCCGGCGCCTACGGCCGGAGCTACGGGCGCAGCCGCGAGTTCGGGGGCCCCGGCGCCGCGCCCTCGCGCTACTCCCTGGGCTCCGGGTTCGACAAGGACGACTACTTCGACAAGTACAGCAACGGCTTCGGCAGAGGCTATTAAAGAGCAGGGCGGCGGCGGCGGGGGGGGGAATGGGGGTTAGGCTGTGGCGGGGGGGGGGGTGGGATCGCGCTGGAAGGGCCGGGACCGGCGGGGCGGCTGATCGGCTCGGACCGGTGTTGAGGAGACGCGGGAGGGGAGCCCACAGTCCCACGGCGCAGGCCCTCCCCTCCGCCGCGGCCCCGGTCCCCCCCCCACCCCCCCTCTCGTTTCTTGTGTGCCCGCTCGGCGGGGTGGGGGGGGGAGCGGTGCATGCTGGGAGCCCGCGCCGCGGGCGGAACGGGGGGGGGGGGGGCGATCGGCGCTCCCGCTGGGTCCCGCTCGAACCCGCCGCCCCGGCCAGCTCCCCCTTTTTAATAGCCTCTCGCTCGTCTGGGCCAGTCCGGGGGGGGGGGGGGGAGGCCGGAACGCTCCCGGATGCGGCTGATGCCCCCCCCCTCTCCTCTCCTCTCCTCTCCTCTCCTCCCTCTCCCTCTCTCTCTTCCCTGTTCCCGCCGCCGCCGCCGAAACCCCGGAGGAGACGTCCCGGCCGAGCCGAGAGACCGCCCCGCCAGGGGGAGAGGGGGGCTTGTGGGAACCGGGGTGGTGGTGGTGGTGGTGGGGGGTTTCCAGTAAACGCATTCTTTAACGAAACACCCCGAGAAAACAACAAACGAAATCCGTCGCCCCGCCCTACAAAGCCCACTCCACCCGGCAGATTTTCGGATACGGCGCTTCTCCGGACCGGACCAAAACGACCCGACACGAACGAACGAACGCACGAACGAACGAACGGTTACAGAGGGGGACGATAACGTAGGACGACGATGGCAAACGACCACGCCGAACCCCCGCCCCCCCACCCCCGCAAACGAAACGAACTCTTCGACCCCAGCGGCCTGCGTGGGCTGGTCCGTCCGTCCCGTCCCGTCCCGTCCCGTCCCGTCTCGTCTCGTCTCGTCCCGGAGCACGCCGGTCCGGACGTTTTAGACGGCTGCGGCCCCCGGCGAAGGTTTTCCTTCGAGTCCCTGTTGGTCCGGGAGGGGTCTGTGTTCTGTCTCGGGGGGGGGGTAGTTTTCCTCGACCTCTCCCACGCGTTGCTCTGTAACCTCCTGTTCCTGGCAGCTTCTGCGCCGCCTGTGTCGACTGTCTGACTGCTGTTGCTGTTCAGTTTTATTCTCTTTTTTTTTTTTACCTTTTAATATAAGTTGATTTTTTTTAACCTCCCTCCCCCGTGCCGCCGCCGCTTAAAAAAAAAAACAACAACAAAAAAAAACCTGCAGTAGTGTCTTGTCTGAACGGACCGTTTTTTTTTCCATCTTAAAGTGTCATTTTGTCTCCTCCTCCTCTTCGCGGCGGCGGCCCCTGTTGGGGGGGGGTCGATCAGTCGCTTCGGTTTTTTTTATCGCTCTTTCTCCCCCACCCTTTTTAAAAAAAAAAACAAATAAAAAAAATCTTGTGCCACCCAGCCGTTGTTCTCCCTTTTCCCGGCTTAAATAAAACCGATTTCTTTTTAATTTCCTTCTTTTTTTCCTTTACCTGGGCGTCTTGGCTCGCCCGCGTTTTCCTTGGCGGAGCCGCACGTCCGCCGCCGCCGCCGCCCGTAGGCAGCAGGGGGCGCTCTGTCTCTTGTGTGCTTGTGCGTGCGACCTCGTCGGCCTCCCTCCTCACGCTGGGTGAAGTGTTCGACCTGTTTTAATAAAAAGTAGAGCCTTCCTCCCTCTCTCTCTCTCTCTCTCGTTGTCATTCCGAGTTAGACCGGTTGGGTGAGGTCATGTCGTGGGTGTTTCTGGGAGGGAGGTGGTTGGGGTGGGGGGGGGGGTTTGTTTGGGTTGGGTTGGAGGAGGGAGGGATAAAAGGGGGACAAATTAGGTCTTTTCCGCCTGCTGCATTTGGACAAAATACCCCTCGGCTGCCCCCCCCTTTCCCCTACCCCCCACTCCCACGTCCTGTCCCCTTGTCCTGCCCCCCACCCCCTCCCCACACCACCACCACCGCCGCCACCACCGTCAGCCCTGCTCGGTGGGGCAGGAGGAGGAACGGTGAGGATGGACCCCCCCCCACTAGATGAGAGGGAGAGAAACCGAGGGCGACGACATGGCGTAGAGAGAGGTGTGTAGGAACAGGACGGTGAGTGACCCAGAGAGAGACAGGAGGTAAGTCACCTTCCCCACCTCGGACTTCGCACGGGCTTCCTGTACCCACCCCCCGGGGGGGGTTTGCTCAAAAAGCCGGCGCTCCCCAGGGGAGGGGGGTCTGCTCGCTGCCCGAGACCACTCGCTCCAGCCCGTGCGCGCTCAGTCCTGCGGGGAAGTCCGGTCCGACATGGGACTGAAATGACACTGGAGCGCGAGAGCCAGCCCAGTGAGTAAACACCGCCCGTGTCCCGAAATACTCTCGTTCAGGGTCAGGCAGGGGGGGGAATGAAAAATGAAATAATGAAATTAATGGCTCACGGACTGGGAGTTCCCACTTTCTAGACGGAAGTAAATCACTGCAAATCACTGTGATTTGTACAGGTCAGCGGTCCCCAGAACTCGGTTTTCGAGCGCCCCAGTCTGCCATGTTTTAATGTTAAGAGAGGGGTTTGTTAAAATGAGTCATTGAGAGGTCGTTCAGGACATAGTTCCTTACACTTGCGTAGCACTTCACAGGTTATGGGGATCCCCTCCACCCCCAAGCTGGGGGATGCGCCAGTCCGCTCCCCGCACCCCAGCTCACAGTGATGGAGCCAGTTCAGAGAGGGGGGGTTATTAAGAGACCGGGGTAACACTCCTAACTCACCCCTAATCTAGCACATGAATCTTGAAATCCTCTACTCCCGAAAGTGTGGATTAAGTGTTTATAGTGTTTGAAAACGAGAACTTTAGGGTGACCTGTAAGATTTACTGGACTGGGACATGAACCATCCAGAATCCCAGTCAGTCTCCCGCATCAGTTGTCTTCTATCCTGTCTGTCTTTCCTGCTGTTAACGCCAGTGTTGCGATTTAGCAGTTCTCTAAAGCAGGGGTGTCCAGTCCTGCTCCTGGGGGGGCCTCAGTCCTGGAGGGTCAGAGTGTCTGTAGTTGGGGTGTCCAGTCCTGCTCCTGGGGGGGCCTCAGTCCTGGAGGGTCAGAGTGTCTGTAGTTGGGGTGTCCAGTCCTGGTCCTGGGGGGGTCAGTGTCTTTATAGCAGGGCAGCCCAGTCCTGGAGGGTCAGAGTGTCTTAGCTGGGGTGTCCAGTCCTGCTCCTGGGGGGGCCTCAGTCCTGGAGGGTCAGAGTGTCTTAGCTGGGGTGTCCAGTCCTGCTCCTGGGGGGGCCTCAGTCCTGGAGGGTCAGAGTGTCTTAGCTGGGGTGTCCAGTCCTGCTCCTGGGGGGGTCAGTGTCTTTATAGGAAGGCAGCCCAGTCCTGGAGGGTCAGAGTGTCTGTAGTTGGGGTGTCCAGTCCTGGTCCTGGGGGGGTCAGTGTCTTTATAGCAGGGCAGCCCAGTCCTGGAGGGTCAGAGTGTCTTAGCTGGGGTGTCCAGTCCTGCTCCTGGGGGGGTCAGTGTCTTTATAGCAGGGCAGCCCAGTCCTGGAGGGTCAGAGTGTCTTAGCTGGGGTGTCCAGTCCTGGTCCTGGGGGGGTCAGTGTCTTTATAGGAAGGCAGCCCAGTCCTGGAGGGTCAGAGTGTCTGTAGTTGGGGTGTCCAGTCCTGGTCCTGGGGGGGTCAGTGTCTTTATAGCAGGGCAGCCCAGTCCTGGAGGGTCAGAGTGTCTTAGCTGGGGTGTCCAGTCCTGCTCCTGGGGGGGTCAGTGTCTTTATAGCAGGGCAGCCCAGTCCTGGAGGGTCAGAGTGTCTTAGCTGGAGTGTCCAGTCCTGGTCCTGGGGGGGTCAGTCCTGGAGGGTCAGAGTGTCCTAGCTGGGGTGTCCAGTCCTGCTCCTGGTCCTGGGGGGGTCAGTGTCTTTATAGCAGGGCAGCCCAGTCCTGGAGGGTCAGAGTGTCTGTAGCTGGGGTGTCCAGTCCTGCTCCTGGGGGGGTCAGTGTCTTTATAGGAAGGCAGCCCAGTCCTGGAGGGTCAGAGTGTCTGTAGTTGGGGTGTCCAGTCCTGGTCCTGGGGGGGTCAGTGTCTTTATAGCAGGGCAGCCCAGTCCTGGAGGGTCAGAGTGTCTTAGCTGGGGTGTCCAGTCCTGCTCCTGGGGGGGTCAGTGTCTTTATAGCAGGGCAGCCCAGTCCTGGAGGGTCAGAGTGTCTTAGCTGGGGTGTCCAGTCCTGGTCCTGGGGGGGTCAGTGTCTTTATAGGAAGGCAGCCCAGTCCTGGAGGGTCAGAGTGTCTGTAGTTGGGGTGTCCAGTCCTGGTCCTGGGGGGGTCAGTGTCTTTATAGCAGGGCAGCCCAGTCCTGGAGGGTCAGAGTGTCTTAGCTGGGGTGTCCAGTCGTGCTCCTGGGGGGGTCAGTGTCTTTATAGCAGGGCAGCCCAGTCCTGGAGGGTCAGAGTGTCTTAGCTGGAGTGTCCAGTCCTGGTCCTGGGGGGGTCAGTCCTGGAGGGTCAGAGTGTCCTAGCTGGGGTGTCCAGTCCTGCTCCTGGTCCTGGGGGGGTCAGTGTCTTTATAGCAGGGCAGCCCAGTCCTGGAGGGTCAGAGTGTCTGTAGCTGGGGTGTCCAGTCCTGGTCCTGGGGGGGTCAGTGTCTTTATAGCAGGGCAGCCCAGTCCTGGAGGGTCAGAGTGTCTGTAGCTGGGGTGTCCAGTCCTGGTCCTGGGGGGGTCAGTGTCTTTATAGCAGGGCAGCCCAGTCCTGGAGGGTCAGAGTGTCTTAGCTGGGGTGTCCAGTCCTGGTCCTGGGGGGGTCAGTGTCTTTATAGCAGGGCAGCCCAGTCCTGGAGGGTCAGAGTGTCTTAGCTGGGGTGTCCAGTCCTGCTCCTGGAGAGGGTGCTGGCGTCTGCAGGTTTTTTAACATGTTTTTGAAAACGTCGACACACGAGTGCGGCTGTTAAGTTCGTCCTGTTAACCCAGGAGCCCGCTGGTTTCGTTCGTCGAGAGCGAACGAGTCGGAAGGAAAGGCCGCACGCGCCCCAGCCCTCCGAAAGGGAGCAGCCCTTCTCTAGAGACGCCGACAGCTCCTGGTGGGCACAACCTGGGTCAGGCAACTCCCACTCCCACGGTTGTCGGCGCCGGGTCACGAGAGACCACCCTTGACCTCCGCCCTCGCAGGGCCTCACGCCGGCAGTTCAGCGACGGGCCGATCACGATTCAGGGAATCCCGGTCGTCACCGGCGCGCGGCGTGACCCGGGCTCGGGCCTAGGCCGTCTTCGATCGTGAGCGCCCTCTGATCTCTGGGGGCGGGGGGGGGGAGGGAGCCCCTTTCCTGTTTGAGCCGCGTGGGAAGACCCTAAAAACATCCCTTTTCTACTAAGAGGTTAGGAGATTGTGCTGCACCGGGGTTACAAGCCACTGTGTGGTTCTGGGTCTCTTAGCATAGTGATGCAGAACTTTTATGGTGGGTGGGGGGGAGAGATAAGCATGAGTGAATTCCTTTCAGAATAAAACGGCACTGGATCAGTACTTTTAAAAAAAAAAAACCCCGTTTGATAAGGTTAAAGCATTACGAGAGGTTATGGTATCCCACAAAATACCACGGTATACTGGCCTTCTGCCAGGGCTGCTGTCCTGCGCGGTTCTGGTATTATTCTTCGGCAGTGGCAGAAACTGGTCTCCGGCCGACGAGCCCGAACCCGTATTTTCTTCGGATTCGGTTTGGTGGGCGACAGATTTTCACCTTTCTTTCCCCTTGTTGTTTTCAGCAGCCCGAGTGGGAGTGGGAGGAATCGGGAAGTCCCTATGCCCCCCCCCCCACACCCCACCCCCTTCTCCTAGGACCTTCCTACGCACAGAGACCCTGTCTGTTCCCTGCTGTTCCTACCAGTTTAATATCCGATTGAAACGGATTTTGAGAACGGGGAGCTGGATCAGGAGCTTGCTCCGTCCTCTCCGGGCACCGGCCCGGTCCTGCAGCGCCTCCGGGAGCGGTGCACTACCGTGAAAAGACGGACGCGGCCTGTTCCCTGCTGTCTGTCACCTCTCTGCCCTGTTCGCTGCCAACTTGGAAGATATCTCCCCAGCCCCAGCCCTGTCCTGTGCTTAACTATTATCTGGCAGTCGGGGGATCTCTTTTATCTGTGCAAAATCGCCACATTTGCACAGATAACGTATATAAGGAGTCGGGTAGAATGCGTAGGGATAGCCGAAAACGTTTTCACTCATGTATGAAGGAATGAAACCGCCCTGGGTGCGGGCCTCTGTCTCCAGCTGTGATGCTCTCTCCGGCTGGGTGACTGCGGTGCTTCTGCGCGGCGAAGCTCTCCGAGAAGCCTAGGGCCCGGTGTCTTCTGGTTGTGGTCCCACCCCCGGCCATCAGTTAAAACAGTTCGCCTCATCGTGGTCTGGGTTCGGACCTGCGCGCGGATTTTTCTCGGCGTCTCTTCTGGCGGACGACGCGCTCGGAACATTCGCCCGATCAGAAGCTCGGCGGCTTATGAGCTGGCTCCGAGCCCCGCTCCGCGAGCTTGCACCGGCGTCCTGGCGGGTGTGGGGCAGGCTTCGGGATGGGGCTGTCGCCTTGCGCTTGACCGATCCCTCTCCTGCTGTGCCTGACGGCTGTGGCCCCCTCTTGCCCCCCTGCTCGGAAGTCGCTCCTTTACAGGGAAGGGCATTGGAAAAGAGTAGGGGTGTAACCACGGCGTCCTGGCCAAATTCCCCCCTGGCCCTTACCCATCATGGCCTCCTAATAACCCCCCTCTCTGAACTGGCTCCATCACTCTGCTCTCCTCCCCACTGAGAGCTGGGGTGTGGGGAGCGGACTGGCGCCTCACCCAGGTGGGGGGACACACTGCTGGGGGCGGAGGGGATCCCCAAAACCTGTAAAGCGCTTTGAGTGGAGTGTCCAGAAAAGCGCTATATAAGTGTAAGCAATTATTATTATTAATATTATTCTGACTTTGTTTGGGTGTGATCTTTCCGTTTCGTCTTGGGCGGCACCAGGGTGAGAACGCGTTTGTGATCTCTGGCGGCAGGCGAGAGACGACGGCGATGGTTTCAAACGTTTTCACGCATTTAAAAATGAATAAAACGGCTCTGGGTCCAGGGCCTCTTGAAAACAGCATTGCGTTTCACGTTGGTGGAGGCACAGTCGCAGGCACGGACAGGGTGACGCAGGACTCGGAACGGGCGCAGTGCAGAGATCAGAGGAATGATGCAAACACCCTGCAGGGATTTAGACCCCGTTGGCACCGGAGGTGAGCGATGAGCGGTGTCCGTCCCCACTCTGACCAAGACAGGCAGGCCGATCTGGGGATTCCTACGGGATTCCTTCCCACACCTGGAGGGCGGAGAGGGGGGCGCAGGGAGCCAGCCGGAAGAGGGGGCGCAGTCGTCTCTGAAGGAGGGGTCCGGGGGCCGGCCCTGCAGTGGTGTTGGCTGAGGGAGGGGAGGCAGAGTGTCTGGAGAAACGGCGGTGGTGAAGCCTCTTTCCTTCTCTAGCGTTGCCAAGTCCCCGTCTCTAGGAGCGCGGCGGGCGAGACCCGTTTTCAGCTCGGGGCAAGTTGAGGTGGCTGACTGTCCGGCCCGGCCCAGCCCGGAGGACCTCATGTCCAGCACCGGGGTCGCAGGGGTCAGCCTGCGCCCGGTGGCGGGCGCCCGGACTGGCCGAACCCCTGGGGACCCCCCGCCCCAGCTGCTCCGAAAGCTGTGGCCTTTTTTTCCCCGAGGTTGTTCCATGCACCCGCGGCTCTGCGTGTAAAGGGCCCGCGCGCGTCTCTTCATCTTCCCGTTGGGGGAAAAGCCTCTGTCCTCGGTGGGCCAGGAGCTGTGAGTTTGGGGCTCCCCCCTCTTCTCTCGACAAAAAATAAGACCAGCCATCGAGTTCTCTAGCAGTCCCAGACCCGTGTAGTTCAGTTGAATAAATCGGATTATAAAGCTGTTCCGTCACCTAGTTTATATCCCCTGTGCCTAGACGACGCTTTATTTTTCTGTCTTTGTTTTGGGGGGGGCAGGTTGTGGTATCCTAATTATTAATTATATAAGCCCCAGTCCAAGCTTGGAAGATCACAGCTGACCGTTGGCGGGTGTCTTTCCAAAAACTGATTCACAAGAAAACCCGTGGTTGTAAGTGGGGTGGCGTCACGAGGGCGCGGCCACTGGTCAGGACTGCTGCCTTAAAGCGAAGGGTCCCCAGGTTCCGTTCCTGGGAGTATCCGTGTGGAGTTTGCATGTTCTCCTTAGGTTCCCCCCCCCCTCAGACTAGCAGCAATCGCCTAGCTTTGTCAGAACTGGAATCTTCATCATTTTGCTTAATTCTCAAAGATATTTAACTTCATTGTTATGATTACGTCTTAACAGCTACTTAACATAAACTGGAAGACTGTTTTTATTGAAATGTCCTGTGGGGGGGAGGTTTAAAAATGGACAAAGTGGAGAGGAAAAAAGCATTTATTTTAGTGCTATTTATTTTCTTATTGAACTGGCTCCTGGGAGCACGTGTGGGCGTGCATATCTCTGCCCTGGGATGGACTGGTGTCCGGTCCAGGGTGTAGCCTGCCCTGCGCCAGTGTGTTGTGTGCTGGGCTGAAATCGGGCTCCCTTGTGACCCTGTACTGGAAGAAGTGGTTCGACAGGGGATGATGGGTGGGTGTTTTTTTTGTTGTGTGGCTTGACGAATGGCGATGAGCAGATCTCGGGCAGAGTCTCGATCCTGAAACTCGTTTTAAATCCCCCCCACCTCCCCCAGGGCTGGTACCAACTATCCGCACTGCCGGGCCGATCAGGTCTGATCCAAAAGCTGGAACGGTTTGCCGGGGGGTGGGGTGGTCTCGTCTCGTGGGGTACAGTTCACGCCGCGCGCCCCAGCTTCTCTTCTGCAAATGCAGGGGGCCATTCCACTTTCTACTGCGTGATTGAGATCTACCCCCCCACCCCCACCACGCGTTGATCAGCGCTGAAGCGTGGAGCCCAGCGTCGCGCCGGGGGGGGGGGTGTGCATTCCAGTTTCTCCAGGTTTCCCCCGCGCCGCTCCGTTTCTCCGAAGGCAGCCCGTTCCAGGAAGAGACACGCCAGGTGTGTCTGCAGGGCCGGCCGTTCCCAGGAAGAAGGGGAAGAGGGAGGGAGGGAGGGAGTGTGGGAGGATGGGCGTTGGGGAGGGAGGGAGGGCACTGCGGAGGTGAAAGGGTCAAGGAGAGGAGGCAGGGAGCTTGGCTCCGTTCCCTGTCTTCCCGTTTCACTTTCAATCCCTCTCCCGCCCCGCCCTGCCCTTCGGTGTGGGAGGGCTCCCTGCCGAGGGGAGGGCCAGAATCAAGCAGCAGCAGCAGCAGCAGCAGCAGCGTCGTCCTTCGCTCAGGGGCGGCAGGGATGAGCCAGGTGCTCGGGGTGCTCCGTCCCCATGTGGCTGCTGTCTGGGGGTACACTGCCTCAGGCACAGGGGGGAGCAGGGAGCAGGGAGCCGGGGGTAGGCTGCTCTCAGGAGAGAGCAGACTAGAACACGCTGGGGGGGGGCATGATTTCAGCTTTCCTTTGCCCAGGCTAAGACCTTTCATGTTGTCCTGGACAGGGGTAAAGTGGGTATTTCACCTCTCTCACCACACACACACACATTCAGCTTGGGGGCTCGGGGCTTCTGGCTTGATCACAACGCCTTGCCCTGCTCCTGCTGGTTTCGGGGTGACGTGGGAGGGGCACAAGCCGACGTAGGGGCCACACCCCTCCCCTCTCCCCCTTCGAGACCGGATCCGCCCGGACTCTGCTTGGCGGGGGGGGACCCGATCGCGGGCTGGCCTGTAAGAGGGGTCACAGCTTCCGTTCTGGGGCTCATCGTAGGTCACGCCCCAGTCCCGACCACCTCTTGCCAGAATTTTGGGAAGAGAATTCTGTGTCTTGCTCCCCTTCCTGTCCCCTCTGTCTCTCCCTCTCTCTTCATCTCTCCCTCTCTCTCCATCCCTACCCTTCCCGCCTCTTGATCTCTTACTTGGACTCGTCGCCTGACGGTTTTCCTGACTTTCTGCCTCTCCCCTCCTCTCCTACTCCCTCCTCTCTGTCGTTCGGGATGGCCATGTAATCCAAGCCGCTGGGCTGCTGAAGGTAAGTGGATTCCGGCAGAGATGTCGACAACAACAACAACAAAAACGGCTCTTTGTTCCTGCCTTGTCCACAGGTGGGAAGGCAGCTGCTGTTTTGTTTTTTTGGGGTTAGGGAATCTCGTCCCAGACTGACACTGGGAGAATCCAGTCAGCCCCCAAATCTGCTCACCCTGCTGTCTAATGGGCACGATAGGGTCACCCCACAGGCTGGGTGCACCTGACACCCCAAACGTGCCGGTAGCAGGCACCCAGGAGTGTGCCAACTCTGGTGCTCACACATGGCGCCTCTGCTAAGACGGGAAGAAATATCCCTTCGGCCGGATATAATAGTCCCTGTGACGCTAGTCTGCCTCAGGGGCAGGCCGACGAGGTCTCAAGAGCACGCTTGTGTTCAAGGAAGCTCGGTGTGGATAGGGAAGTTATTCCCTGAATGTAAGAACCCGGGTTACGAACCAGAGGAGTGTGTGCAGCCTGTCTGGCCTGTTTGGTAGTTAGTCGCGAATTGATCCCAGGATCTGGTCTCGTTTTGAGCTATGTCAAAAAAAAAAAAAAAAAACAGCTTCAACCTCATGGCTGGTCGTCTCGTCCCACGCCCCCGCCGCCCTTCGCGTAAAGTGGTGCCTCCTGCGCTGGCTTCCAGCTGCGTCCTGAGGCCTGCTCCGGTCCCCCACAGCTCGTTGTGTGGAGAAGCTGCCTCCTGTGCCCAGATTTGAATGAGGGCTGCCGTGTGGTTTCCCCACTTGCCCCCCCCCTCCCCCCCTGGTTTGCGTTTAAATTGTTCAACCTGATGTCCCGAACGGGGGGTCCCCTCGTGGTCCACTCCGCTCGAGGGCTGATGAGAATGTAGTTCCCCCCACCTCTTGGTCTAGGCCTCTTCTTTCAGACCGGGGTGTCTGGAGGCTGTGGAGGGTCGGCTGGAGCCGCGATCGATCTGATGCCCGACGTCCTTGAGGAAGGGGGGGTCCCCGGTATCCGTAATAGCCGCCGGGGGTGAGTCGCCTCGCCGGATCACGGGAGACGGATTTCCGCCTTCGGTGCTTCCTGGAACATCGGTATTCCCTGACCTGCTAACCTGCTCATGCAGCAGTGATTGTTGGAAACAGGTACAGGTGAACCCCAACACTGCAGTGTGCTCGTTCCTGTCCGAGTGTTTTGAGGTACAGCTACGCTTGAATTGTGGGTGAACCCCAACACTGTGCAGTGTGCTCGTTCCTGTCCGAGTGTTTTGAGGTACAGCTACGCTTGAATTGTGGGTGAACCCCAACACTGTGCAGTGTGCTCATTGCTGTCTTGACTGTTTTGAGGTACAGCTATGCTTGAATTGCGGGTGAACCCCAACACTGTGCAGTGTGCTTGTACCTGTCTTGAGTGTTTTGAGGTACAGGTGAACTTGACCCGCAGGTGTACCCCCACATTGCCCGGTGTGCTCATTCCTTAGTGTTTTGAGGTACGAGTATGCTTGAACCGCAGGTGAACCCCAGCACAGCTCAACATGTCCAGACCTGTCTGCTTTGAGGTACAGCGACACTTGACCTGCAAGCGAACCCCAACATTGTTCAGCGTACTCATTCCCGAGAGTTTTAAGAGGTGCAGCGAAGTGTGACCGGCAGTTGAACCCCAGCTCTGCGCAGCGTGCTCGTTTCTGAGTGTTTTGAGGTACAGCTTCACCTTACCAGCAGCAGAACCCCAGCTCTGCGCAGCGTGCTCGTTCCTGAGTGTTTTGAGGTACAGCTTCACCGTACCAGCAGGAGAACCCCAGCTCTGCGCAGCGTGCTCGTTCCTGAGTGTTTTGAGGTACAGCTTCACCGTACCAGCAGGAGAACCCCAGCTCTGCGCAGCGTGCTCGTTTCTGAGTGTCTTGGGGTACAGCTTCACCTTACCAGCAGCAGAACCCCAGCTCTGCGCAGCGTGCTCGTTCCCGAGTGTCTTGGGGTACAGCTTCACCGTACCAGCAGGAGAACCCCAGCTCTGCGCAGCGTGCTCGTTCCTGAGTGTCTTGGGGTACAGCTTCACCGTACCAGCAGGAGAACCCCAGCTCTGCGCAGCGTGCTCATTCCTGAGTGTCTTGGGGTACAGCTTCACCGTACCAGCAGGAGAACCCCAGCTCTGCGCAGCGTGCTCGTTCCCGAGTGTCTTGGGGTACAGCTTCACCGTACCAGCAGGAGAACCCCAGCTCTGCGCAGCGTGCTCGTTCCCGAGTGTCTTGGGCAGTAAGCAGTCTTCTGCGCCTGGTGCAACATGCCTCCTTTATAAAACTGTTAAAATATAGAACGAGTTTGTGTTCGCCCCGGTTTAAAACACTCGAGTTCCTCCGTGACCCAGTGGTTTTGGATTAAGGGAAGGCAGGGGAGAGCAGTCTGTCCTTTCTCTCTGTGCTACAGAGAGGGGGAGCTGGTTTCTGACAAAGAGATGTGTTCCATTTGTAGAGTGCTCCGATCCAGGAATTCCGGTTTTCATTACCTGGGAATCGGGACGCGTTTTATGGGGGAGGGAGGGGGGCCGCACTTTGACTGTGCTGTGTAGGCAGAAGAGGGATGGGCCTCTCAGAAACCGTGACTGTTGTTGCCTCCGTAACCTTCATTAACCTGGGAGTCAAGGCCACATGTAGAGCCGACAGGCGTGGTGGAGGGCGATGGGCGTGCTGATACGAGCACAGAGGCGCAGAAGACTGGCTTCAGCTCAGCTGAGGAGAGGTGGCATTCCTCGAAACACTCGCCCCCCCGGCGTCCCTCCCTCCCTCTCTTCCCGTCTCCTCGTCTCTGAAGTCCGGGCAGAGCAGGGTGAGAGCACTGTAAAAGAACCGCCCAGCGCGGTAAAGCCCAGTGAGAGCAGGGTAAAAACACAGCCATGCAATAAAGCAGTAAAGCCCAGTGAGATCAGGGTAAAAGCACATTCCAGTGCAGAAAAGCCCAGTGAGAGCAGGGTAAAGGCACAGTACAGCCCAATAAAGCCCAGTGAGATCAGGGTAAAAGCACAGTGCAGTGAAGCCCAGTGAGATCAGGCAGCACGGTACAGTGCAGTAAAGCCCAGTGAGAGCAGGGTAAAAGCACAGTCCAGTGCAGAAAAGCCCAGTGAGAGCAGGGTAAAAGCACAGTCCAGTGCAGTAAAGTTCAGTGAGATCATGGTAAAAGCACAGTCCAGTGCAGCAAATCCCAGTGAGATCAGGCAGCACAGTCCAGTGCAGTAAAGCCCAGTGAGATCAGGGTAAAAGCACAGTCCAGCACAGTAAAGCCCAGTGAGATCAGGGTAAAAGCACAGTCCAGGGCAGTAAAGGCCAGTGAGATCAGGGTAAAAGCACAGAGTAAAAGCTTCCTAAAATACACCTTGCCCATGTACCCTAATTAAGTTAACAGAGGATACCTTAAAACAACAGAACCTACACACGGAGCGCTGTGTACAAACGATGACTGATCGAGGGCGGCGCGGCTACACTGAAGCCGAAGAGCGATGGACTTCAATTTCGGGGGTCGGTCTTGAACTGACCAATCCAATCTTGGGGTATGGGGAAAAGGTGTTGGGGGCGGCGATGATCCAGGAATGAGCGTTTTCCATCCTGGAAAGCAGGAGGTGGCCGGCGGCGGGGGGGGTCTTTTCATGAAGTTAGCGAGCGAGGTTGCAACAGCGCTGTGCAATGCGCCGCCTCCCTCCGGGGCCCCGGCGAATTTCCCCAGCATGTGATCGACAAGAAGGGCCCTTCCTCTCGCCCGGCCTTCCCCGCAGAGGAGCCGTTTCGAATAAAGCGAAACTGAAAAAAAAAACAACAACAGCAGCGGAGTCGCAGGGAGGTCGGGGGTGGGCCCGTATAAGAGGAGTCGCTCTGCGGCTGCCAGCGCACAGACTGGGAGACAGGGAGCGGGTGTGTGTGTGTGTATATGTGTGTGCGCTGCTGCAGTCTCGCCCGGCCGCGGAGCTGCTCCAAAACACGGGCTGCGAGCGGGGCTCGTTGGCGTCCCCGCCGCGGAGGTGCGTGTCCGGGTGAGAGGGGAAAGAGAGACAGGCGCAGGGGGGGGGTCCGCGCTGCGTGAGACCAGCCCAGAGCTGGCACTCGGAGTGGACTGAGAGCCATCTCGCCCCCCCACACCCCTGCCCCACGATATGCTGCTGCTCAGACTCGGCTCGCCGGCTGCGGAGAGCTCGCTGCTCCTGTCGGGCGAAGACAGCTCCCCAGGGACGTCGGACTCGGTAATGAAGGGGCTGACTTGGTGGTGGTGAACTAATAGGCGTGCATCTTTTTTTGTTTTGTTTTTGTTGTTTTAAAGAAAACTAAAGCGTCGCTCGTGCATCGACCCCGGCAACTTCTCGCGACCCCGTTGCTAAGTCTTTAACGTTTTATTATATATATATATTTTAAAACACCCATCTTTCCGAAGCAAGCTGCAGATCGTGGATGATCCAGCGGTTGTTCTGTGTGATGTTTCGTTCAAGGCGTTTTTCCAAAAATCCATGGAGTTTGTTTTTATTTCCCCTGAACACAAGGTTTGTGCAACTGACTGACCAAACCACCCGGCGCGGGGTGGTTAAAAACCGGCTCCGGGGCAGGAGCCGAGAGTCGGCTTTGCCTGTGTTGGGTGGGTTTGTTCCCCCCACTCTCCCTGGCTCTCTCCTCACGCGTGGTGTGTTTCTGTCCACAGAGCTGCAACCAGCCGGACCGGAGAACGAGGAGGCGAGAGAAGAACCGGGAAGCGGCTCAGAAGAGTCGCAAAAAGCAGACGGAGAGAGCCGACACTCTGCACAAGGTAACGGACAGCCGCCCTGTTCGACTAATCGATAGGTCTAGGTGGGTTATCGGGGGGGGGTGGCCTGAGACGCAGATCCGAGAGAGACTTTTCCTGGACTCTGTCATTCGGCTGTGACCTCGTCTTTTCCTTTCTCCTTCCTGAGAAGTTACTTTTACGGGCGCTCGGGAAAGGCAAAGTTGTTCTCTTATCATCGTCATCTTCTTCATCATCATCATCATCATCATCATCTCTCCTCTCCTCCCTCTGCGGCCGCACGCTGACATTTCTGGCGGGGGGCGGGGGTTGCGCAACAGGCGCGGGGGCTCCGGTTGAGCAACCGAGGCGCCGGCTGACATCAGGTCGCGCTACTCCTCCGCAATCCCCCCCTTCCTCTCTCCCTCTCCTCCTCCTCCTCCTCCTGCTCCTCTCCTGTCGAGAGCCACCGGCGTCGCGCGCTTGCCTCCCCGGCGAGGGAGATTCCCAGCAGGAAGCGGGCCAGCACCCTCCCTCCCCCCTGATCCCGGAGATTAGGAAAGACACGCCGGGCCACCCGCGTCCTGTCCGAGGCTCCGTCGTCGCCTTCTTGTCGGTCAAGAATTCAAGGCGAAGGAACACCCGGGGCTTTTTATTAATATGAAAACGACTTCAGTCACGGGCGGCCGGTTGAGAGCCAGTGGTCGGGGTGGAGATCGGGAGTCTGAGCGCATGTGGGCAGAGACCGTCTCTGCATCTGGAAGTCCATGCCTTTGTGCTCCTCTGTATCGGCGGCGGGGGGGGGGGGGGCGTGTTTCTGTGGAGGCAGACGAGCCACGCTGACCCCTGAGTGGAGGCGTGGCGCTAGGGGCCGGGGTCAGGGGTCAGGGGTCAGGGGTCGGGGGGGGTCAGGAGTCCCCTCCTGCAGGCCGATGCAGCAGAGGGACCGCCTGCGACACCTGCGCAGGTGTGAGGCGCTGGAGCAGGTCAAGCAGTCATCCAGCCACCAGCCATTCCACCCAGTTCATCCAGCCCGGGGTCGCGGGTGGGGGGGGGGGGCGGAGCCTATCCCAGCATGCACTGGGCACAAGGCGGGACGCCAGTCCATCACAGGACACACACACACACACACACCCGCTGGCTGGGTGGGTTCTGTGAGAAACCGGCCCTTCCGCGAGGCAAGTGGACTGCCGGAAGTGAACCTCCCGGGGGGAGAACATGCGGACTCCACACAGACCGCGGCGACGCTCACCCACGGCGCCGCGGTGCTGCCCTTAGGGTGAGCCTTCCATCCTCTGCTGCGCCCCCGGCAGGGTGACAATCATAGTTCATGTGTTCATCGGCAGCCAGGATCCTGACCAGCTCCAGTGCAAGGTGTCACATGACTCCTGTCTGAGCTGCCACTGCCCTACACCCCAGCCCTCAGCCTTCGCTCTTCGAATTCCGGTCTCGTCTCCACTCTGGGGGTGACAGGGTCTTCTCCTGCTGCGCCCCCGAGCTCTGGAACTCTCCCCCCCAGGATATCCGAGAGTCGCCTTCTCCGAACTCCTTCAGATCCCGACTCTACACCTTCGTCTTTAGAGGAGCCTGTGCTGACCCGGTTCTGTGCTGCACCCCTCTGCTCCTGCTAGACTTGGCACCACCATCTGCTCTCACTGTGTGTTCTCACCGGGCAGATCTTGTGTATTTTTTATCGTCGTTGTTGTCGTCGTTGTCGTTCTGGAAAGCGCTTTGGGAAGCCCCCTTTGAAGGCGCACTATAGAATGAAGTTTCTGAAGTTTATGATTCATGGTTTATTTCGCGTAGCGCCTTTCGAAAGCCTCTTCTCGCTGCGCCTACGTGTCTGTAGCCCTGGCCAGGCCCTGAGGTGTTTGGGACCCCTCCGCTCCGTGCCGGGTGATGTGTCCCGGGCGGCGGCAGCGGCGGCTGTGGCGGTGACCTTCTCCTCCTCCTCCTCCTCTTCCCCCCCCCCCCCTGCAGGAGCTGGAGCTGCTGGAGAGGGCGAACGCCGCCTTCGCCAAGGAGATCGCCGGGCTGCGCCGCGAGCTGCAGCACTACGCCGCCGCCCTGCGCGCCCACGAGCCGCTCTGCGCCCTGCGGGTGCCCCCCGCCCCCGCCGCCGCCCCCCCGCCGGGCCCCGGCCCCTCCGCGCCCCCCCCGGACCCAGACCTCGACCTCCTCCTGGGGCCCCCCGGCGCCGGCCAGCCCGCCGGCGAGCTCCTGGACTCCGAGTGGCAGGAATTCCTCCTGACTCTTTACACCCCGGATACCGCTTGACCCCACAACCCCCGGCACAGGGAATATCCGGGACCTCGGGGGTTCTCCTCCCTCTGGATCTGGAGACCAGGGCTTTCCCGGCACCAGAGGCCCCGAAGACCAGTACGCTACCAGGGACTGGGACAGGGACAAGAGAGAGGGGCGTCTCCCGGTCCAGCCCATCCTGTCATAAACGTTTTTCTGTCTTGCGATGCTGCTACGGGGAAGATTCACACTTTGTTTACTGTTGTTATCGGACACGGAGATGTCCGGACTATCCAGGGAACTAGCAGAGGCGAGGAGCCTGTGGACTTGTTGAGACTGGGTGCTGGAGGGGGGTGGGGGGAAGGGATTGAGTGTGGCACCGCTGGAGGGTCGCCCCTTCGTGGCCATGGGCCGGCGAGGTGCTAAGGGCGCCCTCTGGTGGACAGTGGCGGTATCGGCGCGGAGGAACACCCGAGCCCTGCTCGTCCACAGCTGGCCCAGCCTGGGTCTCGACTGGGGAATGAACGTGCACTCGAACCCGACGGCACGACGGCCGGGGGTTGGTCTGGCTCCGGCCAGCGAGCCGTTGCGCGGCGGTGTAACGCTCAAATGCCTCCCCCCTCCCCTGGGCCACTTCCTGTCCTTAGGTTGCGCTGGGTGAGCTTCGGCCCGGATGCCGGCAGGGATGAAAATGGGGCTGATTCTTTTGTTCCAGCTTGCAGTACCCCGGTGGTACCGGTCCGGTTCTGCAGACGTGCAGCAGTGGGCCGGGCTGAGAGCCGTATGGGCGAAGAGGCAAAGGGCATCGTTCAGACGTCTCCCTTCAGCTCTTTAACACACTAAACTGTAAATACAGATACACACACATGTACGAGTATATTTTTCTAAAATCATCTAATATATTCTGCACAGAGACGGGAGTGTGCGGTGTGCTCTTTGCTTGGCGTCGTTGTGTGGGGGTGGGGGTGGGCAATTGAGAATCGGCCACAGTTGCAGCTGGTCTGGACCGCGCGCTGTCAGGGTCCTGTCTGGGGGTGGTGACCCCCCAGACCCAGAGGTTCAGCACTCGCTGGCAGGACAGCGCCGCCTGCCTGCAAGCCCTCGGGAGTCCACCAGGGGGCGCCGAGGGCTGCAGGGCCTGACGGCTCCCTCCCACGTCAAGCCGCGCGGTCGCCGTGGCGATCCCTCCTGGGGGAGAGGAGGGAGGCCTGGTTCTTGTCCCCAGCGGCTGAGGGGAGTGTCTCCTCGTGGTGCGGCGCAGACGTGGGGGAGCTGTTTATCTCCCACAGTCCCCCTCCCGCTCTCTGACTGTCACTGCCTCTCTCCTCTCTCCTTCACTGCCTCTCTCCTCTCCTCCCTCCTTCGCTGCCTCTCCCCTCTCCTCTCCTCTCTCCTTCACTGCCTCTCCCCTCTCCTCTCCCTCCTTCGCTGCCTCTCTCCTCTCCTCTCCTCCCTCGCTGCCTCTCTCCTCTCCTCCCTCCTTCGCTGCCTCTCTCCTCTCCTCTGTCCTTCGCTGCCTCTCTCCTCTCCTCTCTCCTTCACTGCCTCTCTCCTCTCTCCTGTCCTCCCTCCTTCGCTGCCTCTCTCCTCTCCTCTCTCCTTCGCTGCCTCTCTCCTCCCTCCTTCGCTGCCTCTCTCCTCTCCTCTCTCCTTCGCTGCCTCTCTCCTCTCTCCTTCACTGCCTCTCTCCTCTCTCCTGTCCTCCCTCCTTCGCTGCCTCTCTCCTCTCCTCTCTCCTTCGCTGCCTCTCTCCTCCCTCCTTCGCTGCCTCTCTCCTCTCCTCCCTCCTTCGCTGCCTCTCTCCTCTCCTCTCTCCTTCGCTGCCTCTCCTCTCCCTCCTTCGCTGCCTCTCTCCTCTCCTCTCCTCCCTCCTTCGCTGCCTCTCTCCTCTCCTCTCCTCTCTCCTTCGCTGCCTCTCTCCTCTCTCCTTCACTGCCTCTCCCCTCTCCTCCCTCCTTCACTGCCTCTCTCCTCTCCTCCCTCCTTCACTGCCTCTCCTCTCCTCTCCTCCCTCCTTCACTGCCTCTCTCCTCTCCTCTCCTCTCCTTCGCTGCCTCTCTCCTCTCCTCTCCTTCGCTGCCTCTCTCCTCTCCTCTGTCCTTCGCTGCCTCTCTCCTCTCCTCTGTCCTTCGCTGCCTCTCTCCTCTCCCTCCTTCGCTGCCTCTCTCCTCTCCTCCCTCCTTTGCTGCCTCTCTCCTCTCCTCTCCCTCCTTCACTGCCTCTCTCCTTTCTCCTCTCCTTTCATTTCCTCAGCTCAGTGCTGAAACTCCTGCCCTCCTTTCTCCTCTCTCCTCTCCTCTCTCCTTCACTGCCTCTCTCCTCTCTCCTCTCCTTTCATTTCCTCAGCTCAGTGCTGAAACTCCTGCCCTCCTTTCTCCTCTCTCCTCTCTCCTTCACTGCCTCTCTCCTCTCTCCTCTCCTTTCATTTCCTCAGCTCAGTGCTGAAACTCCTGCCCTCCTGCCCTCCTCTCTCCTCTCTCCTCTCTCTCTCCTCTCTCGCCCTCGAAGGCCTTTGTCTGCATGCCTGAGGAATCCCAGCAGTAACTGCTGCAGCACCTGTGCTGTTGTCACCCACCCCTCCATCATCTCACCAGCTCTTCCACCCCAGGGCCGCGGGGGAGCCGAGCCTATCCCAGCAAGCACTGGGCACCAGGCAGGGTACACCCTGGAGAGGACACCAGTCCTTCACAGGGCACACACACACACACACTCGCACCAGGGCCAGTTTTCACACAGGCCAGTTAACCCACCAAACTGTCCTTGCACTGGGGGAGGAAGCCCATGCAAACCTGAGGAGAACATGCAAACTCCACACAGACAGCACCTCATCCATAGGACTGGAAGCTGGCAGGTGTGGGGATGCTGGGATTAGACTTATTCTTTTAGGGAAGAATGTCTGATCCCAGAGTATCTGTCACAGTACAGTAGGAAGTGCACCTCTGTCTCTATTTCACCCTGCTGGCAGTGGGAGCACAGCCTGTCCTCTCTGGACAGCCAGGTCTGCCTGTGTCCAGTCTGTGTGTCCAGGCTGTGGTCACTGAGCCTGTCCTCTCTGGACAGCCAGGTCTGCCTGTGTCCAGTCTGTCTGTCCAGGCTGTGGTCACTGAGCCTGTCCTCTCTGGGCAGCCAGGTCTGCCTGTGTCACTCACACAGTGAGGACAGCTGGTCCGGTGGTTCAGGTCCAGTCCTGTGAGACCAGGAGGACAGCTGGTCCGGTGGTTCAGGTCCAGTCCTGTGAGACCAGGAGGACAGCTGGTCCGGTGGTTCAGGTCCAGTCTTGTTAGACCAGGGGGACAGCTGGTCCGGTGGTTCAGGTCCGGTCCTGTCAGACCAGGAGGACAGCTGGTCCAGTGGTTCAGGTCCAGTCCTGTGAGACCAGGAGGACAGCTGGTCCAGTGGTTCAGGTCCAGTCCTGTCACACCAGTAGGACAGCTGGTCCAGTGGTTCAGGTCCAGTCCTGTCACACCAGGAGGACAGCTGGTCCAGTGGTTCAGGTCCAGTCCTGTCACACCAGTAGGACAGCTGGTCCAGTGGTTCAGGTCCAGTCCTGTCACACCAGGAGGACAGCTGGTCCAGTGGTTCAGGTCCAGTCTTGTCAGACCAGGAGGACAGCTGGTCCGGTGGTTCAGGTCCGGTCCTGTCACACCAGGAGGACAGCTGGTCCGGTGGTTCAGGTCCGGTCCTGTCACACCAGGAGGACAGCTGGTCCAGTGGTTCAGGTCTCTGGGTGATTATCTCCCAGTGGAATCCTTCGGGAACAGAGCGGGACGAGAAGTCCTGCGCGCTCCTCGTGTGTGCCGGGGAGGAGAGAGAGAGAGAGAGGGAGAGAGAGAGAGGGAGGAGGAGAAGAGAGAGAGAGAGAGAGAGAGAGAGAGAGAGAGAGAGAGAGTCAGTGCGCGACACTTGCCCGCTCGCTCGGCATGACGTCACACCGGTTCCTACATCAGCACCCGGACCCGGCGCGCGCGGCGCAGCGGCGGAGGAGAACAATGGGGCTGCGGCAGCGCGCGCCCGCCCGTTCCGTCTGTTGACGCGCGTGCAAGGTGGGACCCCGTCCGGTGACGACCGCGAGCGACGAGGCGGCGGGCGACGTGTGAAGGAGGGAGGGAGACGCGCTGGGGGTGGGAGACGCGCTCCACGTCGGGCTTGATTCGTCCGCGCTGGTGCTGATGGAGGAGGAGGAGGCGGTGGGGACCTGACTCCGTGCATCTCCGCAGTCCGCACACAGCCAGACACAGCAGCCAGCCAGCCGCCCAACGAATTGGACCGGACCGGACCGAACCGCACCGCGCCGCGCCGCCGGGGGAGGGCAAGCTTTCGGGTCCGGGTCCGGCCGCGAGGGACCGAGTCGGGCCGGGCCGGAGGAGAGGAGGAGGAGGAGAGGAGTCGCCTGGCGGGCGTACGCTATCCCCTTCACGCTAGAGGACTGGGACCCCCGGAGCCCCGGACCCCCGCCCCTGCAGAGGGGGGGTCGCTTCCCGGCATCACGGCGCAGGGAGAGAGGCGCAGATCTCAGCATCGAGTATTCCTCCTCTGAAGCGGGGGGGAGGAGGAGGAGGAGGAGGAGGGGGGGGGGGCGCATCTGCACGGGTTTTTAGCCCCGATGGCGGTCCGGCCGGCCCGTCCGCTCGGGATGAGCTTCTAGCGCCGCGTCCGTGAGCCAAGCCGAGCCGGCGTGACGGGCTGCAGCGGACAGGAAACCGGGCGATTTTCCGAGCGCCGGACATTTTCTGCCGTTTCAAACCGACCAACAAAACAAGAGCAGGAGACAGACGGACGCGTTCGGGGTTCGCAGGGACGAGAGGAGCCCGTGTCGGATCCAGGGGGGAGGAAGACGTCCGGAGGGTGAAGACGGGACTCTAACCTTCCTCCATCATCATCATCATCATCATCATCATCATCTCTCTCTCTCCTTCCGGGCTTCTGAAACCTTCCTCTCTGATCCTTTTTTAAAAAAATAGCGTTAACCCCCAACCCCCCCCCCCAAAACCAACACCCACCCCCCGCCCCCCGCCCCCCGCCCCCCCCGCGATGGAGACCAAGCTTCCCTCGTCCGGCCCGTCGTCCCCGACCTCCGGCTTCTCCGTGCCCAGCGCGGACAAAGTAGACGGCTTCCCGCGCCGGTCCATGCGCCGGGCCCGGCAGCGCCGGTCCCACAGCTCCTCCCAGTTCCGCTACCAGAGCTCGCAGGTGGAGCTCGCACCCCTGCCGCTGCTGAAAGGTAAGGGCTCGGGTCCGGGTCCGGTCCGGTCCGGGGCTGCCGCCGCCGCCGCCGCCGCCTCCTCCTCCGAGCCCCCGGCCCGGTGACGTCACCGAGCCGCGACCTGACACGCTCTCCTCCCGGACAGCCGCTTGCAGGACTGATCCCGAGACCCCCCGCACTCACGCACCCCCCAAAATCCGATTGTGCCTCGCTGTAGCCCGACCTGAGTGGGGAGGAGGAGGAGGAGGAGGGGGGGGGCTGGGTTCAGCGGGTCTCCGGTTCGGAGGAAAGCGGTAGGCGAGGCAGTTGTCACCGGCGGCGCAGGGCGGGTGAGCCGAACCGGGCCGGGTCGGTCCAGGTGCGACTCCGTTTCGACATCGTTCCTGGTACCGGCGGGAGAGCCGCCGCCGGTACCCGCGCGTCCTGAGCCCCACTCAAGACAGGGGTCCGAGTTGCTCCGTGTGAATGTGTCGCCGACGTGAACGGGGCGCCCCCTACGCTCATACCCGCCGCCCAGCCAGGTGGGTGAGCGGTATCCGTCTGGCCACGGTCGTGCGTGTGTGAGCCCAGCTCCCGATGGAGAGGCGGTCTCCTCCTGTTTCTCTCTGTCCCAGTGATATCCCTGGTCCCCGAGGAGCCCAGTGTCTCCATCCCAGTGTCTCCAGGCCCTTGGCCTTTTCCTGCCCGGGACGGGATTAGTAAACTTGCTTTCAGCTCTAGTCAGGTCCACTGGGACCTGTAATGGGCATTCACGCTGTGCCAGATCAGTGCTGCTTGCACTACAACTGTACAATGAAATTAGACCGTGCCGTGGGCGTGTCCGAGAAACACACCACACCCACAGTGGGCGTGGTCGACACACGGCGACTCCCGCCTGCGTCTGATCCATTTGATCCACTAGTAGGGAATAAGGAACAAGTAATAGGTTTATTCCAGGCTGAAAAGAGAGGAGAGGAAACACGTGGAATACCTGTTCCTTTGCAGCTGCCCACCTGAACTACTAGTCAGAAATAAAAACAGCAAGTCGAGGACAGGCTGAGTAGGTTTCTGATATTCGGGACCGGAAAAAAAAAACCCCCGAACAAGTTCAGTGTGAAATTATCAATAAAGTTCCCAGTTAGCAGAGAGGGGGGGACGCAGAGCTCAGCTGGAACAAAGACGAGCAGAGACAGTGTTCGCGCAGGAGCAGGGCTGGGAGCTACAGTATAGCTCTGAACACATGCACACAAGAGGTGGCGTTGAACGGAGTGATTTCACACCCTGTCCTTCAGGAACAGCCTGCTCGCTCCCACACAGGGGTCCAGAACCCGTGTCCTTAGCGCTACAGCTGTTAAGAGAAGGGGCATCACTGACAGTCTAGCTCAAGGTGGCACAAAGTGTTAACACACTTTCTAAATAGTTAGGTGAGAGAGCAGTATGTCACTAGGTGCATTCTTGCACCTGTGACATGACCCAGAATTGTCTACTAAATCCCTTCATTGTCTAACAGCTTTGTCCAGTTTGGGACCACTGGGGAGCCAGAGCTGATCCCAGCATCCAATGGGCACAAGGCAGGGCACACCTTGGGCAGGACCCCAGTCCATCACAGGACACCCACACAAACGGACACACACACACACACACTCACACCAGGGCCAGTTTCCCCAGAAGCCAGTTTCCCACCAGCATGTTTTTGGACTGTGCACCCGGAGGACATCCGCACAAACACGGGGAGAACATGCAGACTCCACCCACACAGCACCCCAGGAATTTGGCCCATAGTCTCAGCGCTGCCAGGCAGCAACGCTGACCACAGTGCCATGCTTGTCTACTACAGACAAGCTTAAAACTTCACACTCAGTCCCCACAGCGCGCCCAGTGTCTTCTGGTTTCTGTTCCATCTATCGCATAGCTGGACTGATTATTTAATTAATTCGTAGGTTAAAAACTCAAGTGATGCTTCTACTGACCAGGTTGTCGGATGCCTTTTGGAATTGCACCTCTGATGGTGCAAATAGGCTTGAGCAATCGGCTGTAAAAGCCATGACCAAACATGGTTGTCTAAGAATGCAGTGAGGGTAATGGTTTGATTGACTTCGCCGAGGCTGTGGGCTCCAGGAGTGTGACGATGTCAGAGGTTGCAGGCAGGGAGGTGATCCATTGGTCCTGCCTGGCAGGCTGGCCAGCCGATCCCAGAGCCAGGGCCCGGAAAAGCATGGCAGGGGGCAGCTTTTGTTGCAGGCACCCACCACTCTCGTTGTAAAGGAAGCTGTGGCTGATGGCGGTGGGGCGTTTGTGTGGGTCAGAGTGGGGATGATCTGGGAGCTGGAGGAGGCCCCAGCACACCTGGATGGGAAGCCCAGGCCTGTCTGGGATGGGTTACCTCCTGCTGCTGGCCCTGATTCCATTGTGCAGCACGGCAGGTTTGAGTTCGGCGCACGGCGTGTTCAGTTCTGGTAGTGAAGTGGTGTGTCTAGTCCGCGGCGTGTTCACCTGGACCCGTGGACGCGTTCAGTTCCCTCCGAGGCGTGCTTGGCTTGGGCTGTTCTGTGGGGTGTTCAGTTTGGTCAGTTCAGTCCGTGGCGCGTCCTGGTGGGACCTGCGGTGCGTTCGGGCGGGTTGTAGTGAGGTGTGTTCAGCGGGGCCTATGGTGTGTTCAGTTCGGTCTGTGGCCAGTTCAGCAGGGCCGGTGGTGAGGGGTGTTCAGTGTGAGTGAGTGTGCCGGGATTCAGGGCACTGGGACGAGCCGGGCCCCCCCAGCGGTCCCTCTCCTGTCATGGGGCGCGAGTCTCAGAGCAGGGCGTCTGCCGGAAATCTCTCTCTCTCTGTCTGTCTCTCCATGTGGCGGCCAGCTCCCTCCTCACAGAGCTTCTGGACTGAGAGGCTGCCGCAGGTCCGGGTTCTTAAATAAAATATTACGTGCCTGTGGTCCTGTCCCTCAGGGGCTTGCGTCAGGAGACCCAAGTCTATTAGATGCAAGTATGTCCTGCAGCAGGATAAAACCTGGAGCGCATCAGGCTGCTGTGTGATGGGAGTCTGATTGACAACACTGTAAAACCTGGAGCGGATCAGGCTGCTGTGCGGGTGGGATTCTGATTGACAGCACTGTAAAACCTGGAGCGGATCAGGCTGCTGTGCGGGTGGGATTCTGAGTGACAGCACTGTAAAACCTGGAGCGGATCAGGCTGCTGTGCAGTGGGAGTCTGATTGAGGACACTGTAAAACCCGGAGCGGATCAGGCTGCTGCGCCATCTGGTACTTGAAAGATCGATGTGTATGATAGGAAGGAAACTTAAGCAGGCAGCAGGAGAGGCCCAACCAGCTTTCCAGGGTAAGGTTACAGCCGACCACAGCTCCCATTATCCCGAGCCGCTCCCTGGAATCAATAAGGAGCGTGCTGCTGAGCCGGGAGATGAAAGGTCCGCCTCTACCGCAGCAGGACGGGAGGCTGGAGGGATGGAGGGACAGAGAGGGAGGGAGAAAGAGGGAATCTGGGAGGAGGGGAGAGAGGTTTCACCCCTGATCCTGGAGAGATGGGGGAAATGCAGAGGGTAATTAGAAGGGGGGGGGATGGGAAGAGGAGGAGGGAGAGGAGAGAGGGATGGAGGGACAGAGAGGAGGAGATAGAGAAGGAATCGGGGAGGAGGGGAGAGAGGGATGGAGAGATGGAGGAAGGCTGGGAGAGAATGGCACAGGGAAACAGCGAGAGAGAGAGAGAGGAGGTGCCAGCAATATTCCCCCTTTCGGATGGGATACAGCAGGTCCAGACACCTCCTGCAGGCTGTGGCTCGTGGGGCCTTGTCTCTGCTGGTTGATCTGTCTGGGAGTGGAGAGAAACACACACACACAGCCAGCAGCTGTATCGCCCTGCAGCTCTCCTCCAGCCCCACTGGAGCCCAGCAGTGTGAGCCTGGTCAGTACCTGGAGAGGAGACTCCTGGGAGAGCTGAGGCTGCTGCTGGAAGAGGTGTTAGTGGGACCAGCAGGGGGCGCTCACCCTGCGGTCTGTGTGGGTCCTGATGCCCCAGTATAGTGACGGGGACACTAGACTGTAAACAGGCGCTGTCCTTCGGATGAGACGTAAAACCGAGGTCCTGACTCTCTGTGGTCATTAAAAACCCCAGGGTGTCTCTCGAGAAGAGTAGGGGTGTTACCCCGGTGTCCTGGCCAAATTCCCCCCCTGGCCTTGACCCATCACGGCCTCCTAATAACCCCCCTCTCTGAACGGGCTCCATCACTCTGCTCTCCTCCCCACTGAGAGCTGGGGTGTGGGGAGCGGACTGGCGCCTCATCCAGGTGGGGTACACACTGGTGGGGGTGGAGGGGATCCCCATGACCTGTACAGAGCTCTGAGTGGAGGGTCCAGGAAAGAGCTATAGAAGTGTAAGCAATTATTATTATTATTATTATTATTATTATTATTATTATTATTATTATTATCATTATGAGGGCAGGGACCTCAGCTTCCTGTCCGCCCAGACTGTTTTCCCAATCGACAGGGCTCCTGTGATCTCAGCGCACACAGAGTAGTGCCCAGGGACAGCAGTCCGGCTCCGGCTGCGCAGCAGTCTTGATCCATCTCCAGGTTTTTATCAGCTGGCACGAAGTGTGCAGCATGATGGAGCAGAAAAGCTCATAGGCCTTTGATATCCCTTATTTTCCTGCACGTCTGTTGCTACCTGCTCGAATCACGGTGGAGCCATGAGTGATGGATATATGTTGAAATCCGGAGGGGATCTGTCTGCCGTGCAATCCTCTAACACCTGGAGCGGATCAGACCGCCCTGCGATGGGATTCTGACTGCCACTGCTGGTCCAAAACCCTGGGTCCCGAATTCTTGAGAAAGTGCAGAGCGAGAGGGATCGGGGGTTTTGTTCCTGCGGGCGGATGGAGAGGAGGAAGAGACAGGGAGCGATCTCTGAAGGGAGGTGAGGGATGGCAGGCAGAGCCAGAGGAGGGATGATGTCATGGTTCCGCTCGGCTCCCGCCCCCCCTCCTCTCCCTCCCTCCCCTCGCGCTGCGCTGCGCTATATTTAGCCCAGACTGGTAGGTGATGTCACCAGAAGCCTCTTCCTCTGCCTCTCGGTGGTGTTTTATTCGGCCCGTAAAAGCCACAGTCTGAGGAGCAGCTCGTTCACAGGGTCGCACGCGAACCCCCCTCTTCTCTCTGTGGCCCCCATCCGCCCTCCACCCCCCGTCTCGCTGTTCACCTTCCTCTCTTCTCCTCTCCCTTCTGTCATGTCTCTCCCTGGTGTGCTCCCCATCATCAGCCGTCTAGATTCTCACCCTCATCCCTCTAGATCCTCACCCTCCTCCCTCTAGATCCTCACCCTCCTCCCTCTAGATCCTCATTCCTGTAGATCCTCACCCTCATCCCTCTAGATACACACCCTCCTCCCTCTAGATCCACACCTTCCTCCCTCTAGATCCTCATCCCTCTAGATCCTCACCCTCCTCCCTCTAGATCCTCATTCCTGTAGAACCTCACCCTCATCCCTCTAGATCCTCACTCTCATCCCTCTAGATCCTCACCCCTCTAGATCTTCATCCCTCTAGATCCTCACCCTCCTCCCTCTAGATCCTCATTCCTGTAGATCCTCACCCTCATCCCTCTAGATCCTCACCCTCATCCCTCTAGATCCTCACCCCTCACCCCTCTAGATCCTCATTCCTCTGATCCTCACCCTCATCCCTCTAAATCCTCACCCCTCTAGATCTTCTCTCTTATCCCTCTAGATCCTCACCCTCATCCCTTCTCTTCTCTTCTCCTTCCTCATTCCTCCAGATCTTTACCTCTTACCCCTATATTCTCACCCCTCACCCCTCCAGTTCCACACTCCTCTCCTCACTCCACCCCTCTCTCCTCACTGTTCCTCGTCTCTAATACAAGGCTCTCAGTCCTGGCTGCCAGTCCTCACTTCCTGTGTTCAGATTAGTTTGGCACGAATGAAGTATCGATTAGCATTAACCTTTAGCATTGCCTCCAGGAGCCTTCCTGATTGCCCAGCATTTAGTTCTGAACGTCTCCCGTCTCATGTATCACGCGGGTGTCTGTTCATTCCCTTCTTTCAGAGCAGGACTGAACCTCACGCGCGCGCACTGCAAAACCTCTGCAAAGTGTCATCTGTACAATTCCCTGTTCAGTCAAGAGCACCTGATGTGCCCTCATGAGCTGCGCGTGGTAAAAGCACAGTAAAAGCAGCATGAAAGGAGTTGTGTGTTTCTACTTGGCTTCTGGCAGACTCATAAATCTCTTCAGCTGTTCGAATTCCATTTCTCGTGGTCTGATACCCCTGTCCTGAATTTGCATTTAAAGCACAATCCAAAATATCGGATACTGCACAGTGCTGCTCTACCCTGCAAGATCTTAGCCCCAAACTGGAAGTGGACTTGGCACTGTAAGCACCTGACCTCTGACCCTGAAAGGGTCACCTTGACTGAGTGTAACCTCATTAATGAGTGATCCCGACTTCCAATCCTGACTGCGCTTGACCTCTGATGTGACCCTAGCTGCATGTGGCATTTGACCCCGACTGTTCTTGACCTCTGACCCTGACTATGCCTGACCGTTGATCCTGACTGCATGTGACCTCTGACCCTGACTACACCTGACCTTTGAGGCTGACTGCACATGACCTCTGCCCCCCCCGACCTTATGTGACCTCTGACCCTGAGTACACCCGACCTTTGATCCTGTCTGCACATGACCTCTGACCCCCCGACCACACGTGACCTCTGACCTCGGCCTGACAGAAGTGATTTACCGCCTGCCTGTCTGCCCGCCCAGATGCCCCGGTGGCGGAGCTGCACGACCTGTTCTGCAAGAAACTGCAGCAGTGCTGCGTGCTCTTCGACTTCCTGGACTGCGTGGCCGACCTGAAGGGGAAGGAGATCAAGAGGGGGGCGCTGAACGAGCTGGTGGAGTGCGTGGCCACGAGTCGAGGGGTGCTCATCGAGCCACTGTACCCCGAGGCCATCAAGATGGTGAGCAGGGGCCATGGAGGGGAGGTGGGGCGGGGGGATAAACTGACTCTCCTCCCTCATCCCTCTAGATCCTCACTTCTCATCTCTCCTTCTCCCTCGTTCCTCTAGATCCTCACCCCTGAACCCCTCTCCTCTCTCCTCCCTCTAGATCCTCACCCCTGAACCCCTCTCCTCTCTCCTCCCTCTAGATCCTCACCCCTGAACCCCTCTCCTCTCTCCTCCCTCTAGATCCTCACCCCTGAACCCCTCTCCTCTCTCCTCCCTCTAGATCCTCACCCCTGAACCCCTCTCCTCTCTCCTCCCTCTAGACCCTCACCCCTGAACCCCTCTCCTCTCTCCTCCCTCTAGACCCTCACCCCTGAACCCCTCTCCTCTCTCCTCCCTCTAGACCCTCACCCCTGAACCCCTCTCCTCTCTCCTCCCTCTAGATCCTCACCCCTGAACCCCTCTCCTCTCTCCTCCCTCTAGACCCTCACCCCTGAACCCCTCTCCTCTCTCCTCCCTCTAGATCCTCACCCCTGAACCCCTCTCCTCTCTCCTCCCTCTAGATCCTCACCCCTGAACCCCTCTCCTCTCTCCTCCTTCTAGATCCTCACCCCTGAACCCCTCTCCTCTCTCCTCCCTCTAGATCCTCACCCCTGAACCCCCCCTCCTCTCTCCTCCCTCTAGATCCTCACCCCTGAACCCCTCTCCTCTCTCCTCCCTCTAGATCCTCACCCCTGAACCCCTCTCCTCTCTCCTCCCTCTAGATCCTCACCCCTGAACCCCTCTCCTCTCTCCTCCCTCTAGACCCTCACCCCTGAACCCCTCTCCTCTCTCCTCCCTCTAGACCCTCACCCCTGAACCCCCCTCCTCTCTCCTCCCTCTAGACCCTCACCCCTGAACCCCTCTCCTCTCTCCTCCCTCTAGACCCTCACCCCTGAACCCCCCTCCTCTCTCCTCCCTCTAGATCCTCACCCCTGAACCCCCCTCCTCTCTCCTCCCTCTAGACCCTCACCCCTGAACCCCCCTCCTCTCTCCTCCCTCTAGATCCTCACCCCTGAACCCCCCTCCTCTCTCCTCCCTCTAGATCCTCACCCCTGAACCCCTCTCCTCTCTCCTCCCTCTAGATCCTCACCCCTGAACCCCTCTCCTCTCTCCTCCCTCTAGATCCTCACCCCTGAACCCCTCTCCTCTCTCCTCCCTCTAGACCCTCACCCCTGAACCCCTCTCCTCTCTCCTCCCTCTAGATCCTCACCCCTGAACCCCCCTCCTCTCTCCTCCCTCTAGATCCTCACCCCTGAACCCCTCTCCTCTCTCCTCTCTCTAGATCCTCACCCCTGAACCCCTCTCCTCTCTCCTCCCTCTAGATCCTCACCCCTGAACCCCTCTCCTCTCTCCTCCCTCTAGACCCTCACCCCTGAACCCCTCTCCTCTCTCCTCTCTCTAGATCCTCACCCCTGAACCCCCCTCCTTTCCTCCCTCTAGATCCTCACCCCTGAACCCCCCTCCTCTCTCCTCCCTCTAGATCCTCACCCCTGAACCCCTCTCCTCTCTCCTCTCTCTAGATCCTCACCCCTGAACCCCTCTACTTCACTCTGTCTGGTTTGCAGAAATGTGGCTGAATTCTATTCTAGGAAGGTTTTTTTTAAAAAGCACGGAGAACCACATTTAAGACTGAGAACTGGAGGCCGGTCTTTTCACAAAGAGTGGTGGGAGCCGTCCAATCAGTCCAATTAAGGACCTAACGAGCCAGCAGTGAAGAAAATTCTATAGAGACATGAACTTGAACTTGAACTTTATTGCCATATGTAACCGGTACTGGTACAATGGAATTCTTACTGACAGAAAGTCTCTCGATTGTAAAACAAGTGTAAAAAACAAGACAAAGTGCAAACAGTGCATCAAGACAGTGTACAAACAAACAATAGACAATGTGCAAGTAAACATGTAGACAGTTTGAATGTAAACAATACAGATGTGTAAACAATGACTGGAGATGTGCAATAGATAAGAAATCATAAAGAGGTAGATGGTGATGGTGTAGGTGTGGTCCGAGGGGGGTGGCTAAATGTGTTCGCCAGTCTCACGTCTTGTGGGTAGGAGCTATTGAAGAATCTGGTGGTCAGTGTCCGGCTTCCCAGCGGCCAGTCATGCCCTCTGGTACGTGCTGTGTGCCTGGAAACATGTTAATGGCGTGTGTACCTTGTTTCGGGCTCTGTCAGATCTCCATCAATATCTTCCGCACCTTGCCGCCCAGCGAGAACCCCGAGTTCGACCCGGAAGAGGACGAACCCACTCTGGAAGCCTCCTGGCCACACCTACAGGTACACCTGGCCCACGCCTGCGTCTGCTGGGAATCAGACTCCCAGTGCACAGCAAGCCTGATCCACTCCAGGTTTTACAATGCTGTCGATCAGGATCCCAGTGCACAGCAAGCCTGATCCACTCCAGGTTTTACAATGCTGTCGACTAGACTCCCAGTGCACAGCAAGCCTGATCCACTCCAGGTTTTACAATGCTGTCGATCAGGATCCCAGTGCACAGCAAGCCTGATCCACTCCAGGTTTTACAATGCTGTCGACTAGACTCCCAGTGCACAGCAAGCCTGATCCACTCCAGGTTTTACAATGCTGTCGATTAGACTCCCAGTGCACAGCAAGCCTGATCCGCTCCAGGTTTTACAACGCTGTCAATTAGACTCCCAGTGCACAGCAAGCCTGATCCACTCCAGGTTTTACAATGCTGTCAATTAGACTCCCAGCGCACAGCAAGCCTGATCCACTCCAGGTTTTACAACGCTGTCAATTAGACTCCCAGTGCACAGCAAGCCTGATCCGCTCCAGGTTTTACAACGCTGTCAATTAGACTCCCAGTGCACAGCAAGCCTGATCCGCTCCAGGTTTTACAATGATGTCGACTAGACTCCCAGCGCACAGCAAGCCTGATCCACTCCAGGTTTTACAACGCTGTCGATCAGGTTCCCAGTGCACAGCAAGCCTGATCCACTCCAGGTTTTACAATGCTGTCGATCAGGATCCCAGTGCACAGCAAGCCTGATCCACTCCAGGTTTTACAATGCTGTCGACTAGACTCCCAGTG
Source organism: Lepisosteus platostomus (assembly GCF_059453375.1). Lineage (NCBI taxonomy): Eukaryota > Metazoa > Chordata > Actinopteri > Semionotiformes > Lepisosteidae > Lepisosteus > Lepisosteus platostomus. The sequence goes on along the minus strand of NC_142626.1, from coordinate 2,056,575 downwards.
CACAGCAAGCCTGATCCACTCCAGGTTTTACAATGCTGTCGATCAGGATCCCAGTGCACAGCAAGCCTGATCCACTCCAGGTTTTACAATGCTGTCGATTAGACTCCCAGTGCACAGCAAGCCTGATCCACTCCAGGTTTTACAATGCTGTCAATTAGACTCCCAGTGCACAGCAAGTCTGATCCACTCCAGGTTTTACAATGCTGTCAATTAGACTCCCAGTGCACAGCAAGCCTGATCCACTCCAGGTTTTACAATGCTGTCGATTAGACTCCCAGTGCACAGCAAGCCTGATCCACTCCAGGTTTTACAATGCTGTCAACTAGACTCCCAGTGCACAGCAAGTCTGATCCACTCCAGGTTTTACAATGCTGTCGACTAGACTCCCAGTGCACAGCAAGTCTGATCCACTCCAGGTTTTACAATGCTGTCGATCAGGTTCCCAGTGCACAGCAAGCCTGATCCACTCCAGGTTTTACAATGCTGTCGACTAGACTCCCAGTGCACAGCAACTCTGATCCACTCCAGGTTTTACAATGCTGTCCACTAGACTCCCAGTGCACAGCAAGTCTGATCCGCTCCAGGTTTTACAATGCTGTCAATTAGACTCCCAGTGCACAGCAAGCCTGATCCGCTCCAGGTTTTACAATGCTGTCGACTAGACTCCCAGTGCACAGCAAGTCTGATCCACTCCAGGTTTTACAATGCTGTCGATCAGGTTCCCAGTGCACAGCAAGCCTGATCCACTCCAGGTTTTACAATGCTGTCGATTAGACTCCCAGTGCACAGCAAGCCTGATCCACTCCAGGTTTTACAACGCTGTCAATTAGACTCCCAGTGCACAGCAAGCCTGATCCACTCCAGGTTTTACAAAGCTGTCGATCAGGTTCCCAGTGCACAGCAAGCCTGATCCACTCCAGGTTTTACAATGCTGTCGATTAGACTCCCAGTGCACAGCAAGCCTGATCCACTCCAGGTTTTACAACGCTGTCAATTAGACTCCCAGTGCACAGCAAGCCTGATCCGCTCCAGGTTTTACAATGCTGTCGATCAGGTTCCCAGTGCACAGCAAGCCTGATCCACTCCAGGTTTTACAACGCTGTCGATTAGACTCCCAGTGCACAGCAAGCCTGATCCACTCCAGGTTTTACAACGCTGTCAATTAGACTCCCAGTGCACAGCAAGCCTGATCCACTCCAGGTTTTACAATGCTGTCAATTAGACTCCCAGTGCACAGCAAGCCTGATCCGCTCCAGGTTTTACAATGCTGTCAATTAGACTCCCAGTGCACAGCAAGTCTGATCCGCTCCAGGTTTTACAATGCTGTTGACTAGACTCCCAGTGCACAGCAACTCTGATCCACTCCAGGTTTTACAATGCTGTCCACTAGACTCCCAGTGCACAGCAAGCCTGATCCGCTCCAGGTTCTACAATGCTGTCAATTAGACTCCCAGTGCACAGCAAGCCTGATCCGCTCCAGGTTTTACAATGCTGTCAATTAGACTCCCAGTGCACAGCAAGCCTGATCCGCTCCAGGTTTTACAATGCTGTTGACTAGACTCCCAGTGCACAGCAAGTCTGATCCACTCCAGGTTTTACAATGCTGTTGACTAGACTCCCAGTGCACAGCAAGCCTGATCCACTCCAGGTTTTACAGCAGAAGTGGAAGTTTCCTGCTCCTCAAGCCCAACCACCCAATTGCTAGGCACTGACATAGGGTTCCTTACATTTTGGCCTGCGGGGGAGTCTTGGAGAACCAGTAGCCCTGTTACCCCTCATCCGGCCTCATCAGGAAAGCGCTGAGCTCCCCTCTCCCCCCAGCTGGTGTACGAGTTTTTCCTGCGGTTCCTGGAGAGCCCAGACTTCCAGCCCTCGATGGCCAAGCGATACGTGGACCAGAAGTTCGTCCTGCAGGTATGGCTGCGACAGACCCGGATCGCTCCGGTCCTCTTCCGGCTTCCCGACGGCGGGGAGATATCGCGTTCCCTGTGTTTCCTGCTGACGTTTCCGTCTCCGCAGCTGCTGGAGCTGTTCGACAGTGAGGACCCTCGGGAGAGGGAGTACCTGAAGACCATCCTGCACCGCGTCTATGGAAAACTCCTGGGGCTCCGGGCCTACATCCGCAAGCAGATCAACAACATCTTCCTGAGGTCAGCCTGCAGGAACACACACACACACACACACACAAACACACACACACACACACACATCCGCAAGCAGATCAACAACATCTTCCTGAGGTCAGCCTGCAGGAACTCACACACACACACACACACACACACACACACACTCACACACACACACATCCGCAAGCAGATCAACAACATCTTCCTGAGGTCAGCCTGCAGGAACTCACACACACACACACACACACACACACACTCACACACACACACATCCGCAAGCAGATCAACAACATCTTCCTGAGGTCAGCCTGCAGGAACACACACACAAACACACACACACTCACACACACACACATCCGCAAGCAGATCAACAACATCTTCCTGAGGTCAGCCTGCAGGAACACACACACACACACACACACACACACACACACACACATCCGCAAGCAGATCAACAACATCTTCCTGAGGTCAGCCTGCAGGAACACACACACACACACACACACACACACACACACACACACACTCACACACACACACATCCGCAAGCAGATCAACAACATCTTCCTGAGGTCAGCCTGCAGGAACACACACACACACACACACACACACACACACACACACACACACACACACACACACACACACACATCCGCAAGCAGATCAACAACATCTTCCTGAGGTCAGCCTGCAGGAACTCACACACACACACACACACACACACACACACACACACACACACACATCCGCAAGCAGATCAACAACATCTTCCTGAGGTCAGCCTGCAGGAACACACACACACACACACACACACACACACACACACACACACACACACACACATCCGCAAGCAGATCAACAACATCTTCCTGAGGTCAGCCTGCAGGAACTCACACACACACACACACACACACACACACACACACACACACACACACACACACACACATACACACACACATCCGCAAGCAGATCAACAACATCTTCCTGAGGTCAGCCTGCAGGAACTCACACACACACACACACACACACACACACACACACACACACACACACACACACACACACACACAACCGCAGGCAGATCAACAACATCTTCCTGAGGTCAGCCTGCAGGAACACACACACACACACACACACACACACACACACACACACATCCGCAAGCAGATCAACAACATCTTCCTGAGGTCAGCCTGCAGGAACACACACACACACACACACACACACACACACACACACACATCCGCAAGCAGATCAACAACATCTTCCTGAGGTCAGCCTGCAGGAACACACACACACACACACACACACACACACATCCGCAAGCAGATCAACAACATCTTCCTGAGGTCAGCCTGCAGGAACTTACACACACACACTCACACACACACACACACACACACACACACACACACACACACACACACATCCGCAAGCAGATCAACAACATCTTCCTGAGGTCAGCCTGCAGGAACTCACACACACACACACACACACACACACACACACACACACACACACACACATCCGCAAGCAGATCAACAACATCTTCCTGAGGTCAGCCTGCAGGAACTTACACACACACACTCACACACACACACACACACACACACACAAACACACACACACACACACACACACACACACACATCCGCAAGCAGATCAACAACATCTTCCTGAGGTCAGCCGGCAGGAACTTACACACACACACTCACACACACACACACACACACACTCACACTCACACATACACACACACACACACACACACACACACACACACACACACACACACACTCACACACACACACATCCGCAAGCAGATCAACAACATCTTCCTGAGGTCAGCCTGCAGGAACACACACACACACATATATACACACTCACACACATATACACAGATATACACTCACACACATTGACACACTCATATACACTCACACACTCATGTACACAGATATACACTCACACACTCACGCACACTCACTCCCTGGCTGGCGGGTCCGCGGGGGAATGACTGGACCGGGCCCAGGTGCCTCTCCTGGGGGACCCCTGTGGAGCAGACTAACGCCCCGCTGTGTGCCGCAGGTTCATCTATGAAACGGAGCACTTCAACGGAGTAGCCGAGCTGCTGGAGATCCTGGGCAGGTACAGTGCGCCTCTCTCTCAGGCCACTTCACACTCCCTCTCAGGATACAGGACAGGGGGACACAGCACCTAGCACGACGGGGAGCAGACACTAACACCACCCACGCGGGGCCCGACGCAGACGCCATTCGGGAGCGGAAGGGGAGATATAATTTGGCCAGGACATTGGGGTCCCACTCCTACTCTTTTCGAGAAACACCCTGGGATGTTTAATCCCAGGAATCAAGACCACAGTTTCTGTCTCATCCAAAGGATGGCGCCTTTTTACACTGTAGCGTCCCAGTCACTATACTGGGGCATCAGGACCCACACAGACCGCAGGGTGAGCGCCCCCTGCTGGCCCCACTCACACCTCTTCCAGCAGCAGCCTCAGCTCTCCCAGGAGTCTCCCCTCCAGGTACTGGCCAGGCTCACACTGCTGGGCTCCAGTGGGGCTGCCAGTGGCCAGACGCATGGTCATATGCTGAAATAGCTCAGTTTTCCCCCTGCTGTGCTGTAGATTAGGAGCAAGCCAGGAACAGAAGGAGGAGATGATTCCTGCTTGATTCAGACATTCTGATTAGAATCCAGGAAAGCACTTTATCTCCCAGTTTCCAGTGCCTGGAAACGCTGCTCCCAGCAGCCGCGGCACTCCTACGTCACTGGGGGACGGTAGGGCCCATCGCCAGTGCGTGTTTCCGCACAGTGGAGGAGGCAGGCCTCAGCGAGAGTGACTCAGGTCTATTATCGTCGCCTGTTATTTATAGCACCCACCCACAGATCCCCTGATCAAGAGTGAAGAGCTTTCTCCAGGGAGAGAGGGAGAGAGAGACAGAGGGGGGACAGAGGGAGGGAGGGAGAGACAGACACTGGGATAGAGGGAGAGAGAGAGAGACACTGGGACAGAGGGAGGGAGAGACAGACACTGGGATAGAGGGAGAAAGAGACAGACACTGGGAGGGGGAAAGACAGACACTGGGATAGAGGGAGAGAGAGACAGAGGGGGGACAGAGGGAGGTGGAGAGACAGAGCCTGGGACGGAGGGAGGGAGAGACAGACACTGGGACAGAGGGAGGGAGAGACAGAGGGGGAACAGAGGGAGGGAGAGACAGACACTGGGACAGAGGGAGGGAGAGACAGAGGGGGGACAGAGGGAGGGAGAGACAGACACTGGGACAGAGGGAGGGAGAGACAGACACTGGGACAGAGGGAGGGAGAGGGACACTGGGACAGAGAGAGGTGGAGAGACAGAGCCTGGGACGGAGGGAGGGAGAGACCGACACTGTTAATAGTGCAAGAAACAGATCAGTGGTGCCAATCACATTCCCATTCCAGAGCAGGACTCATCCACTCCAGGTTTCTCAGCTAATCCACTCCAGGTCCTACTTGTTGCAGGGGCTCTGGTATCTGATGTAAGCCAGCAGCAGGGGCTGGACATGTGCACGAGCCTGGTTGCGCTGAGCGGAAGGGCGATCGTTTGTAAAGATGCAGCGTTTTTTCTCATTGTGCTGCAGGAGTGGTATAGCCTGGAATACACTGACCCCTCTCCCCCTCCCCCACCTCCCGTGTCTTCACAGCATCATCAATGGCTTCGCCCTCCCTCTGAAGGCAGAACACAAGCAGTTCCTGGTCCGGGTCCTGATCCCACTGCACACTGCGAAGTCCCTCTCCATCTTCCATGCCCAGGTCAGGAGAAGGAACTGCACGCCTGGGTTCTGTACACTGTCTCTCTCCTTCCTGCCTTGGTGTATGTTCCTGGACTGGCCTGTGGGGCTGCAGGTTTTCCAGTGTTTCCAGTCAGTCTCCCATTGCGTAGCAGCCTGATCCGCTGCAGGTTTTCCGGCGTTTCCAGCCATTCTCCCATTGCATAGCAGCCTGATCCACTGCAGGTTTTCCGGTGTTTCCAGTCATTCTCCCATTGCATAGCAGCCTGATCCGCTGCAGGTTTTCCGGCGTTTCCAGTCATTCTCCCATTGCATAGCAGCCTGATCCGCTCCAGGTGATTCCAGTGTTTCCAGTCATTCTCCCATTGCATAGCAGCCTGATCCGCTCCAGGTGATTCCAGTGTTTCCAGCCATTCTCCCATTGCATAGCTGCCTGCTCCACTCCAGGTTTTCCGTTACAGCTCCAGGGGCAGAGTCGTCTGATCCATTCCAGGTTTTCCCAGCTTCAGGGCTCCTTTATATAATGGATCTGGAGGTTTGGGGCTTAGTGTAAGGAACATCCGAGGCCTTTTAAACATCAAAAGCTTCAACTCCAGTATCTGACCCTAAACTTGCCCTGAGCCTTGAGTGTGCCCCCTTGCCCTGACCTTGTACTTGTGCCCCCAGTCCTTCCTGCCCCCCCCCACCCCCAGGCTGATACACTGCTGTTGCATCAGTCTTTGGAAAATCACAGGGAAGGCAGCCGGATCGTAGAGGGAATCAGGTAACATCACCCCTCCTCCTCCCCTCCGCCGCTGGGTACCGCGCGTCGCCGCCGGCAACCCCTCTCCCCCAGCTCCTCCATCACAGCAACAGTCGTCAGGGCAACCGCGGAGCACAACACCAGCCCTGGGACCTGATCCTCCTCCTGACTCTTGTGCGGGATCCAGGGGGGATTTGCGGCAAATGTTCAGCCAGGGATCTCTTGCGAGTGTCTCTGTGAAGGACCCCCCGGGCACAGCTGGGCGGCTTAATCCAGACACCCACCACTCTTTGTGTAATGCCCAGCTGCCCTGACCCGTGTCTCCTTGTGCTGTTGCAGCTGGCGTATTGCGTGGTGCAGTTCATGGAGAAGGACGCCACCGTCACAGAATTCGTGAGTATTCCCCTTTCTCCTCCTCCTCCTCCTCCTCCCCCTCGCTGTGGAAAATAAACCGGTTTTCCTATCCCAAGTGGCAGCAGCCCGAGTTCCTGTCCGGTTGTGTTTTCCAGATCATCAGAGGGCTGCTGAAGTTCTGGCCCAAGACCTGCACCCAGAAAGAGGTGAGCTGCGGTTGTTTTGTAAGAAAATAAGATGGTAGGTTAAAAAAAACAAAAAAACAAACCCGATTGGCTTGGTTTGCAGTTCAAGCCTGTTTGAAGTTCCCGGCTCCTTCAGTTTTAAACCGACCGGTTCTGTGTCAAACCCCTTAAACTTCATCGCACTCTGAGTCTCCACAGCGCAGGTCAGGCATTCAGGTGGACAGAGGGACCAGCTCAGACAGGACCAGCAATCTGTAGGCTGTCAAGTTACAATCTGACCCAGACCGGACCGGCGGACTCTGGACTGTAGGGGTACTGCGTGACCCAGACTGGACCGGTGGGCTCTGGACTGTAGGGGTACAGCGTGACCCAGACTGGACCAGTGAGCTCTGGACTGTAGGGGTACAGTGTGACCCAGACTGGACCAGTGAGCTCTGGACTGTAGGGGTACAGTGTGACCCAGACTGGACCGGCGGGCTCTGGACTGTAGGGGTACAGTGTGACCCAGACTGGACCGGCGAGCTCTGGACTGTAGGGGTACAGCGTGACCCACACTGGACCGGCGATTTCTGGACAGCAGGGTTACAGTGTGACCCAGACTGGACCTGTGATCTGCAGACTGGACTGGACAAGTGTTTTAATATTATCATCAAGATTCAGTGTGATGTTTTTTCATTCTTGATTCTACACCTACGGAGTCTCGCTCTGCGTCTTCACTGACTCAGTGTCCTGTAGGCAGCTCTGGCTCCGCAGGGATATCTGCCTCCTGCTGAGTTTGAGGGCAGTGTTACTCACTAGGGCCCCGGGCGTCTCCCTCCCCCCCTCCCTCCACCCGGCAGGTGATGTTCCTGGGAGAAATCGAGGAGATCCTGGACGTCATCGAGCCGTCTCAGTTCGTCAAGATGCAGGAGGCCCTGTTCAAGCAGATCGCCTGCTGTATCTCCAGCCCTCACTTCCAGGTGTGTTTCTCTCTCTCTACACTCTCTCCCTCTCCTCCTCTCTAGCCATTTCTCTTTCTCTCCTCTGTCTCCACCTCTGTCCACCTCTCCCCCTCTCTCTGGTAAGCCTGCTCTTCCTCTTATTTACATCTGTTCTCTCCTCCTCCTCATAGGCCCGGTGTCTCTTTCTGCTCTGTCTGCCTCCTGTTCCTGACCCCCCTCTCCTCTCTACCCCCCTCTCCTCCTCTCTCTCCTCTCTCTCCTCTCTCCTCCCTCTCCCTCCTCTCTCCTCTCTCTCCTCTCTCCTCTCTATCCCTCCTCTCTCCTCTCTCTCCCTCTCCCTCCTCTCTCCTCTCTCTCATCTCCCTCCTCTCTCCTCTCTCTCCTCTCTCCTCCCCCTCCTCTCTCCTCTCTATCCCTCCTCTCTCCTCTCTCTCCCTCTCTCTCCCTCTCCCTCCTCCTGCTCCTAACCCCTCTCTCCTCTCTATCCCTCCTCTCTCCTCTCTCCTCTCTCTCCTCTCTATCCCTCCTCTCTCCTCTCTCCTCCCTCTCCCTCCTCTCTCTCCTCTCTATCCCTCCTCTCTCCTCTCTATCCCTCCTCTCTCCCTCCTCTCTCCTCTCCTCTCTCTCCCTCCTCTCTCCCCTCTCTCCTAACCCCTCTCTCCCTCTCCCTCGCTCCGTCTCTCCCAGGTAGCAGAGCGGGCTCTGTACTTCTGGAACAACGAATACATCCTCAGCCTGATCGAGGAGAACTGCGCCGTCATCCTACCCCTGGTCTTCTCCACACTGTACCGGGTCTCCAAGGAGCACTGGAACCAGTGAGTCAGCACGGCTGAGGGCAGGAGCAGGGGGGGGTCAGGTTAGGGTCAGGAGGACTGACTGGAGTACGAGTAGGGGTAAGATTAGGAGGAGAGGTGGAGTATGAGTAGGGGTAAGACCAGAGGGGGGGTCAGGTCAGGGTCAGGAGGAGAGGTGGAGTATGAGTAGGGGTAGGAGGAGAGGGGGGGTCAGGTTAGGGTCAGGAGGACTGACTGGAGTACGAGTAGGGGTAGGGGTAGGAGGAGAGGAGGAGTATGAGTAGGGGTAGGAGCAGAGGGGGGGTCAGGTTAGGGTCAGAAGGAGAGGTGGAGTATGAGTAGGGGTAGGAGCAGAGGGGGGGTCAGGTTAGGGTTAGGAGGACTGACTGGAGTACGAGTAGGGGTAGGGTTAGGAGGAGAGGTGGAGTATGAGTAGGGTTAGGAGTAGAGGGGGAGTAAGGTTAGGGTTAGGAGGAGAGGTGGAGTATGAGTAGGGTTAGGAGTAGAGGGGGAGTAAGGTTAGGGTTAGGAGGGCTGACTGGAGTACGAGTAGGGGTAGGAGGAGAGGTGGAGTATGAGTAAGGTTAGGAGTAGAGGGGGAGTAAGGTTAGGGTCAGGACGGAGAGGTGGAGTATGAGTAGGGGTAGGAGCAGAGGGGGAGTAAGGTTAGGGTTAGGAGGAGAGGTGGAGTATGAGTAGGGTTAGGAGCAGAGGGGGAGTAAGGTTAGGGTTAGGAGGAGAGCTGGAGTAAGGAAAGGGTTAGATCTAAGTTCGCGTTCAGGACTGTGCTGAAGCTGGTGAAAGGTGACCAGAGTGTGCTCCTGCTTCTTTCAGGAAGCCCTTCAGGATCAGGGGCTTTGGGGTGCCCTGTAAGACGCACCGGGTTTTTAGATGCTCCCCGGAGAGTCTGTTCTCGCTGTGTGAGGAGCCCCTTCCTGCTGATCTCTCTGACCGTGTCTGTCTCTCCCAGAACTATCGTGTCTCTCATCTACAACGTGCTGAAGACCTTCATGGAGATGAACAGCAAGCTGTTCGACGACCTCACTGCCTCCTACAAGCTGGAGAAGCAAAAGTAAGGGCCGTGTCGGTGAGATATCTGCCCCACTGCGTCCTGCATGAGCTCAGTCACAGCTCCGGTCCCGCACGGATCGCCAGTGAATCGTCACTCTCTAAGGACCTGGAGCTTTGTGATTGATTTGAGCACGTTTGTGCTTCTGTGTGTGTGTGAGTGTGTGACTGTGTATCTGTGTGTCCAGTGTCTCTGTGCTGCAGTGTATGTGTCCAGTGTCTCTGTGCTGCAGTGTGTGTGTGTGTGTCCAGTGTCTCTGTGCTGCAGTGTGTGTGTGTCCAGTGTCTCTGTGCTGCAGTGTGTGTGTGTGTGTGTCCAGTGTCTCTGTGCTGCAGTGTGTGTGTGTCCAGTGTCTCTGTGCTGCAGGGTGTGTGTGTGTCCAGTGTCTCTGTGCTGCAGGGTGTGTGTGTGTCCAGTGTCTCTGTGCTGCAGTGTGTGTGTGTGTCCAGTGTCTCTGTGCTGCAGTGTGTGTGTGTCCAGTGTCTCTGTGCTGCAGGGTGTGTGTGTGTCCAGTGTCTCTGTGCTGCAGTGTGTGTGTGTGTCCAGTGTCTCTGTGCTGCAGTGTGTGTGTGTGTCCAGTGTCTCTGTGCTGCAGTGTGTGTGTCCAGTGTCTCTGTGCTGCAGGGTGTGTGTGACCGACTGTCCTGGTGTTTCTCCTGCTGCAGGGAACTGAAGAAGGAGAAGGAGCGTCAGGAGCTGTGGCGCCACCTGGAGGAACAGAGACAGCGCCGACTGCAGAGCCTGGGGCAGAGCGCCCTAGACCAGCTCAGCCTGCAGAACAGCCAGAACCGGCCCAGCCCGGCACAGAGCAGCAGCACATAGAACCGAGCCAGGGCGCACACCTAGACACACCCCCACCCTGGGCGAGGGGCGGAGAGGGGCGGGGCGAGAGGGGGCGGGGTGTCGGCTTTGGCGATGGCGTCTCCGTGCCGCCCAGCGCTCGGCTGACCTCCAGAAAACTGCGTCAGCTATCTAGTGATCAGCTCATTACACCTATATACACCGATCGATCCGTTTCCCTGACCTGACTGATAGATATCCTCCCAGTCCGATAACCGACTTCCCGCCCCCCCCCCCCGGAATTAACGAATCAATTGAGCAGCTGGAGCGAGCTCTCCGCGGACTGGGATCCTGATGGCGATCCGGTCAGGGGCCCGAGGAAAAGGGATCACGGTTCGGGGGGGGGGGTGGAATGTACACGGATTAAGGAAATGAATCCCCAGGATCGCCAGGGTCTGCTGGGCCCCTCTGAACACAGGGTGTTTGATCCCTGACCCCAGGCCACCTTCGTTAGGGCTAATTAAGAGCCTGATGGGTTCGATTAAGTCATCGAGCTGGGCTGGAGTGCATACCAGGGTCGAGACCCCCCCCCCCCCCCCCCCGTCCCCCCACAGCCCTAGACAACCCCACCTGCAGCTGCGGGCCCCCAGATCAGCTAGACTCCCACCCCTGACTCTGGCCTCTAAACTGGAACGAACCGGCTTGCCTGAGCCGAGCCCCGGGCGGAGAAGCCCGGTCTCCGGGCCCACGGGTGTTAGGGTTTGCCGGTCCTCCCATATTAACTTGTCACAGCGAACGTTAATCCGCGTCGGGCCCCCCGACTCGGTGGCCCCGGTGAGCTGTGCCCAGAGGGGTCAGGCTCCCTTCTGCCAGCGTTTCAGTTTCCAGACAGCACGCGGTGGGCCTGTCCTGTCGCCCGAGAACCCCCAGCTGTCTGGTGTGACCTCTGACCTCACACACACACACTGGACATTTTTCACCCCACCCCCCACCCCCCCAAGAAAATACATAATCATGTTCAACGTTATAGCAAATAAATGGATAAATAATAGTCATGATAGCTTTTATTTGGTTTGTTTTTTTCTAAATGAGATATATATATAGAGAGAGAGAGATCTATATAGGGAGCAATCGCCATGGCGCAGCCCGCTGGCCTGCAGCTTCGCCGCCCTCTTCTCCGAATCCTTCCCTCAGCTCCTGGCGGCTCAGGCGTGGAGAGCACACCAGAAAACTGGGGGTGATGGCCTGTGGAGTGAATAAGAGATCTGCAGCAGACCGGTTAATAACCAGGGACTGGCAACAGACTGGTTAATAACCAGGGACTGGCAACAGACTGGTTAATAACCAGGGACTGGCAACAGACCGGTTAATAACCAGGAGACTGGCAACAGACTGGTTAATAACCAGGGACTGGCAACAGACCGGTTAATAACCAGGGACTGGCAACAGACCGGTTAATAACCAGGGACTGGCAACAGACCGGTTAATAACCAGGGACTGGCAACAGACTGGTTAATAACCAGGGACTGGCAACAGACCGGTTAATAACCAGGGACTGGCAACAGACTGGTTAATAACCAGGGACTGGCAACAGACCGGTTAATAACCAGGGACTGGCAACAGACGGGTTAATAACCAGAGACTGGCAACAGACCGGTTAATAACCAGGGACTGGCAACAGACCGGTTAATAACCAGGAGACTGGCAACAGACCGGTTAATAACCAGAGACTGGCAACAGACCGGTTAATAACCAGGGACTGGCAACAGACCGGTTAATAACCAGGAACTGGCAACAGAGTGGTTAATAACCAGGGACTGGCAACAGACCGGTTAATAACCAGGGACTGGCAACAGACTGGTTAATAACCAGGGACTGGCAACAGACTGGTTAATAACCAGAGACTGGCAACAGACCGGTTAATAACCAGGGACTGGCAACAGACCGGTTAATAACCAGGGACTGGCAACAGACCGGTTAATAACCAGGAGACTGGGAACAGACTGGTTAATAACCAGGGACTGGCAACAGACCGGTTAATAACCAGGGACTGGCAACAGAGCGGTTAATTACCAGGAGACTGGCAACAGAGCGGTTAATAACCAGGGACTGGCAACAGACTGGTTAATAACCAGGGACTGGCAACAGACCAGTTAATAACCAGGGACTGGCAACAGACCGGTTAATAACCAGGACCCTGGTTAAATACGGAGGGGCTCTGCGACTGCAGCAGACTGGTTCAGTCCCCTGCCGCACTGGAACAGAATGGTTATATGTAACCAGAGCTCTGGAAGTGAAGCTCTGCAGGGAGACTCGACTGCCAGGACCTTCTAGGCCTCCGAGTTGTGGAATGCTGCTCTGTCTCCCTAATTGCTAAATTGGAGAGCGGACAGGGGGGTCAGTATAACTGGCTTGGTCCTGGTCCTACCCCAGCCCCGCCTCAGGGAGAGGCAGGGGCAACAGTAATCACCCGAACAGCATCTCCACACCCTGGTGCTTTTTGTAGCAGAAATTCACTAAGAAAAACCTTTTACCTGTAGCGCATCTGTATATAAGTGTCTCTTTAAGTAGCTCTTTGCTGGAGAAGAAATAGATTCCCTTGTCTTGTCAAGATGTTTGACCTTTAAAACCCAGCTGGAATTGTTATCGATACCCATTCAGACCGAGATCCTGCTTTGGGAATTGTGCCTGGAAAAGCTGCGTCCTCTCCTTCCACAGCCTCAACCCATCCCCCCTCACCCCTGACCCCTGACCTCTGACCCCAGGCCGAAGTCTTACCCCTAAACCCTGATCCAGAGTCAATGACTGGCTTTGTCACGAGGTCTCCTCTACCCAAATGTAGCTCAGTGCATGGGGGGGGTGGGGAGGAGAGGGGGGGGGACTCTAGATTTTAAAGAGGCGTTGAGTTGTCTTGTGTGGGCCAGCTGTGTGCTGTAAACACACACGCATAGGGAATAAAGCACAGGTGTCTCAGAAACCTAGCAAGGGGGCTGTTTCATGAAAGGAAAACCAAGGACGATACGCCTGCAGTGAAGTCAGCCCAGTGATCCGCTGAGCTTCTCCTTTTTCGAACGGGCAGAGTTTGTTTCTTTGTCCAATATGACTTATTATCATTTTTTTCAAAAAAGACACACAGGCGCGCACATGGGAGAGAGAGACAGTAGATTTCAAAGACACTGTTTGCCCCCCCGACACATGCCCAAAAGAAAAAGACTCAGACTCGGGCGCCCAAAGAACCCAGGGTCTTCAGCAGCACGGCTGGGCAGCCTGTTCCACACCCCCACCACCCTTGGTGTAAACAGATGACTCCTGTTGTTGATTTTAAATGCTCTTCCACACAGTTTCCACTGGTTTCCACTGGATCCCCTGCTTGTTAACATGAATACTCTTGGCTGCAAACTTGAATCCCCATCAGTAAGACCCGGGTTGGAGACCCCATGACCAGTTTTTCTTCCAGCTCAGCTCTCCACTACTTCCCGAAATCCTTTATTCTTTCATTCCTTTCTGGCTTAACATTTGTCATCCTTTACAGTGGCCAAATGGTTCAGAGTCTTCATTATCGTAGTTTTAAATAGAGCTAAAGAGGGTTGGGTGATTTCTAATTATTTAAATGATCGGGTCAATTAGGAGATCGGTTGAGTAGCTGAGAGCTCAGCTGGACGCAAAGCTAGACAGTGGAGTGAGCAGGCAGGACTGGAAGGGTCCATTCCCCTATCCATCAGATTACATCCATCCATCCCTGCCTCTATCCCTCTCTCCATCAAATTCCATCCATTCCTGCCTCTATCCCTCTCTCCATCAGATTCCATCCATCCATTCCTGCCTCTATCCCTCTCTCCATCAGATTACATCCATCCATTCCTGCCTCTATCCCTCTCTCCATCAAATTCCATCTATCCATTCCTGCCTCTATCCCTCTCTCCATCGAATTCCATCCATCCCTGCCTCTATCCCTCTCTCCATCAGATTCCATCCATCCATTCCTGCCTCTATCCCTCTCTCCATCAAATTCCATCCATTCCTGCCTCTATCCCTCTCTCCATCAAATTCCATCCATTCCTGCCTCTATCTCTCTCTCCATCCAATTCCATCCATTCCTGCCTCTATCCCTCTCTCCATTCAATTCCATCCATTCCTGCCTCTATCCCTCTCTCCATCAGATTCCATCCATCCATCCCTGCCTCTATCCCTCTCTCCATCAGATTCCATCCATCCATTCCTGCCTCTATCCCTCTCTCCATCAGATTCCATCCATCCATTCCTGCCTCTATCCCTCTCTCCATCAAATTCCATCCATCCCTGCCTCTATCCCTCTCTCCATCAGATTCCATCCATCCATTCCTGCATCTATCCCTCTCTCCATCAAATTCCATCCATTCCTGCCTCTATCCCTCTCTCCATCAAATTCCATCCATTCCTGCCTCTATCTCTCTCTCCATCCAATTCCATCCATTCCTGCCTCTATCCCTCTCTCCATTCAATTCCATCCATTCCTGCCTCTATCCCTCTCTCCATCAGATTCCATCCATCCATTCCTGCCTCTATCCCTCTCTCCATCAAATTCCATCCATTCCTGCCTCTATCCCTCTCTCCATCAAATTCCATCCATTCCTGCCTCTATCCCTCTCTCCATCAAATTCCATCTATCTATTCCTGCCTCTATCCCTCTCTCCATCAGATTCCATCCATCCATTCCTGCCTCTATCCCTCTCTCCATCAAATTCCATCTATCTATTCCTGCCTCTATCCCTCTCTCCATCAAATTCCATCAATTCCTGCCTCTATCCCTCTCTCCATCAAATTCCATCCATTCCTGCCTCTATCCCTCTCTCCATCAGATTCCATCTATCTATTCCTGCCTCTATCCCTCTCTCCATCAGATTCCATCTATCTATTCCTGCCTCTATCCCGCTCTCCATCAGATTCCATCCATTCCTGCCTCTCTCCCTCTATCAAATTCCACCCATCCGTCACACACTCATCCACAGGTACTGGTTACAGGAGCAGCACCAAGTGTTTGGAAACCGCGGGGGTTTTATTTGTGAATAAAAGTGAGCCCGCCCCTCTGATAAAACACCACCTCTAAGCTGCAGAAACCTCGAGAAACGAACCCTCCCCCCACCCAGCTCCTCGGTGCAGAGCACCTGCAGAAGAAGCTCAAGCAGGGGGCTGCGTCAGCAGACGCAGGCTGCACAGGAACAAGGAAAGGCTTATTCCCTGCTGGGAAGAGAAGAAAAGAAGCACAACGTTTCGGATAGGGAAGCCTTCTCCGGGAGTGAGCTCAAACACTTAACCTCAACACCCGAAGGAGGATCCATGGCTGAAACGTTCTGTCTCCTTTCTCCTCTTTTCAGCGACAGAAATAAGCGGCACTCTCCCTTTCTCCAAGTGCGGCGGGCCTGAGATTCGGATCAAGAGTCTTTTGGGGTTGTTTTTTTTTTCCAAAAAAGGCGATAAATCGGTACAAAGGGTTTGTTTGTTTTTTTTCTTTTTCTGAAAACGTGCGGCATTTCGACTTGTTATTGTCACAGATCCTGGCAAGAAAAATGGAGGAAAAAACGTTTTATCTTACGAAGAATAAAAAAAAACAATATTGAAAACATTCTCTTTCAAACTGCTTTCCTGTGTCGTCTGCATGAATCTAGAAATGCATCCGTTTCCATAAACTAATTTCAGCTTCTCCTGAGTAACGTCTGTGTCCTCACATCCTTCAACACCTCAAGAGGGCTCTAAGTACATCTCAGCCAGCAGCCAGATCACCCTGCAGCTCCCCACTGGCAGCCCCACTGGAGCCCAGCAGTGTGAGCCTGGCCAGTACCTGGAGGGGAGACTCCTGGGAGAGCTGAGGCTGCTGCTGGAAGAGGTGTGAGTGGGGCCAGCAGGGGGCGCTCACCCTGCGGTCTGTGTGGGTCCTGATGCCCCAGTATAGTGACGGGGACACTAGACTGTAAACAGGCGCCGTCCTTCGGATGAGACGTAAAACCGAGGTCCTGACTCTCTGTGGTTAAAAATCCCAGGGTGTTCTTGTTAAGAGTAGGGGTGTTACCCCAGTGTCCTGGCCAAATTCCCCCCTGGCCTTTACCCATCATGGCCTCCTAATAACCCCCCTCTCTGAACTGGCTCCATCACTCTGCTCTCCTCCCCACTGAGAAGGGATCCCCATTACCTGTAAAGTGCTTTAAGTGGAGTGTCCAGAAAAGCGCTATGTAAGTGTAAGCAATTATTAATTATTATTATTAACTCTGGGTTGAGCTGTTGAAGCCTGTAACCCTGAGCTGAACATCAGGGTTACAGGCACAGCCTGGTGCTCTTCAAGTTTTCCAATGCAATCTGTGACCCCACACCACACCAATTTTCAAAGCCCAATAAACTTTGAACAAGTACATGTGGGAGAAGACACAGATGTGGATGAAGCCAGGTAGGAGATGGCTTTGTTGTTCGATTAATTGCAGTCGGTGCTGGTTTCCTTGGTGTCACAATAGCACCCAGCCAAGCGAGGCTGCACAGACGAAACAAGGTTGTACTGTTGCAGTGACTTAAACTTTCTTTGTGTTCAGGATGGCTGTGATGCACTACAAATGCGTTTAAAATACAAAAGCATGCATTGTGTACAGAGCAAGAGGGCGGTATCTAAACCTCGGGGCATTTTGATATATTTAAACAATTGTCAGTTGCTGTAAGTGTGTCCCCCAGTATACTGGTTGAACAACACGGCCTTGTTAAAAGTTTCCCTTAATTCGTCTGGTGCAGCAGTTCCTCTCTCCTCCCCCTGATCTGCTGTGCAGAACGGCCGCTGTGAGTCTCCCAGGTGGGGCTGCTGGTGCAGAATGATCACTGTGCGTCTCCCAGGTGGGGCTGCTGGTGCAGAATGAGCACTGTGCGTCTCCCAGGTGGGGACTTCTCTTCAGTGGTGAATGTAGCTGTGTGCCCACCTTTGTGCACAGTGCTTTGGGTCTGAAAAAAACACTAATTCAGTGCATGCATCTACATTCAAACAGAGGGAAAACAAACAATCCCGTGCAAAGCTCTTTCAGCGTCTCTCGAACGGAACAGCGTCATTCCACGCGGCGCCCTCATTGCGTCACACGCCGCCGCTTGTGTGACAGCCCCTTCGGCCAATCGCTGCGCGGGAAGGGCGGGGCTGCGCGGGCCCGGAAGCTGGATGTAGTAGTGCAAGGGAAGAGCTGAGCGGGTCCGTGTTCGGGGATCACAGGCAGTCCGGTTGTTTGAAGGTACGGGGCAGCCTCATGGGGTTTCAAATGCAAGGTGTTATGAGCTTTGACGGTAATGGCTTAAAAATGGAAGAAGGCGAGAGAGAATGAAGTTAATTTGCGATTTTGCGATCCAGCTTTCTGCACGAATGCTGCACAGTACGGCAGGTTATCTGTTGGTGGCGAGTTTCGTCGATATGGGCAAATTGGAAATTGAAGGTGACAAAATGGGGACTTCAGGTTGATAGACGTGGTTCCGGACCGAAAAACGGCTGAATTATTTCAAAGGCGTTCTCTGAAAGTGAGCGCTGGGTGCCAGCGGGAGATTCTGAAGTCGCTGCACTTTGTGCGCGCTGGGAAACTGCTGCACAGAGGCAGGAGAGCTGAAAACAAAGTTAGGAACAGCAAGCTAGAGCTGACTGTCTGACCTCTTCTTTCATCGACAAAACATAACGAAAAGCCCCGAGAGGAACTGTCCCAGTCTTGACATCAGCGCGCGAGAAAAAAAAAGGCGATATGATTGTTCTGATATGAGACAGAGGTGTGCATGAACGGGTTTTCCTCTTCTTCTTCTTCTTCTTCTTCTTCTTCTTCTGTCTTCCTAAATGCGTTTTCTGGACCAAGCCGGCCCTCGGGACCACGTCAGCGCTCGGCGCGAAACTAGGAGCCCCGCGCGGGCAGTAAACAGGAGATGCTGCTTTACACCAAGAGCGGTGGAGGTGTGGAGCAAGCCCGCACGCAGTCCGTGTTGGTTGACCTGTTGTTCAGCTAATCGAGATCGAGGCTTAGTGAGCTCTGAGCTGCCCTATAAGCAAGAGGAGTTGAAAGGTTTACTCCTGTTTGCAATCTCTCTGGTCTGTTTTTGTTTTGTTTGCCCTCCTAGGTCTGTGAGGAGTTCTTTTCCCCCCCTGTGCTGTTCCGGAGGGTCCTGAAGAGAGGGAGAGGGAGGGGAGGGGGGGGGCGTTGGCGATGGGGGACCGCGAAGAGAGGCGGTTCGCGGAGGTGCCGCGTGAGTCCGTTCGTCTCATGGCTGAGAGCGCCGGCGTGGAGCTCAGTGACGACATCGCCGCCCTGCTGGCCGAGGACGTGTGTTACCGCCTCAGGGAAGCGACACAGGTATAGTCCGAGAGGGGGATTCTGGGGATTCAGTGAAGGAGTCCCATAGCCAGCAGCCATATTCCCCTGCAGCTCACCACTGGCAGCCCCACTGGAGCCCAGCAGGGTGAGCCTGGCCAGTACCTGGAGGGGAGACTCCTGGGAGAGCTGAGGCTGCTGCTGGAAGAGGTGTGAGTGGGGCCAGCAGGGGGCTCTCACCCTGCAGTCTGTGTGGGTCCTGATGCCCCAGTATAGTGACGGGGGACACTAGACTGTAAACAGGCGCCGTCCTTCAGATGAGACGTAAAACTGAGGTCCTGACTCTCTGTGGTCATTAAAAACCCCAGGGTGTTTCTCGAGAAGAGTAGGGGTGTCACCCCGGTGTCCTGGCCAAATTCCCCCCCTGGCCTTTACCCATCATGGCCTCCTAATAACCCCCCTCTCTGAACTGGCTCCATCACTCTGCTCTCCTCCCCACTGAGAGCTGGGGTGTGGGGAGCGTTCTGGCGCCTCATCCAGGTGGGGGTACACACTGGTGGTGGTGGAGGGGATCCCCATTACCTGTAAAGCGCTTTGAGTGGAGTGTCCAGAAAAGCGCTATATAAGTGTAAGCAATTATTATTATTATTATTATTATTATTAATTATAATTATTATCCCTGGGGCCCGCTGCGTGCCTGAGCCGCTGGAGCAGACCGGGCTGCGGTTCCCTCCGCCGCCACCAGGGGGCACTGCTCCATCTCACATCACTGGGGCAGGAAGAGAGCGCTACGCTCACCCTAGTGTCCCGTAGGGGGAAGTTGGCTTTGCAGGCAGGTGAAGACATCACGCCCCTACGGGATCGTTCCTTACCACCGAACAAGAGGAGAAGACCCGTTGCCCGTCGCTAAAAGTGCAGCCGTTCCCCTCCTCCACCACTAGGGGGCGCAGCTGCACGTCCCGTCCCTGGGGCAGGCAGAGGACGCCCGGCTGCCCTCAGGCTCCTGAGGCGCTGTGCTTGTCTCCCCGCAGAGCGGCTCGCAGTTCATGCGGCACGCCAAGCGCAGGAAGCTGACCGTGGAGGACTTCAACCGAGCGCTGCGCTGGAGCAACGTGGAGGTGAGACGCCCCCCCCCCCCCCCCCCCCGCCCTTGTCTTGACCAGCCTGGGGGAAGATTTTAACCCGGGGCCCCAGCTGGGTCCAGCCTGTATCACCCTGCAACTCACCACCGGCAGCCCCGCTGGAGCCCAGCAGGTGTGAGCCTGGCCAGTACCTGGAGGGGAGACTCCTGGGAGAGCTGAGGCTGCTGCTGGAAGAGGTGTGAGTGGGGCCAGCAGGGGGCGCTCACCCTGCAGTCTGTGTGGGTCCTGATGCCCCAGTATAGTGACGGGGGACGCTAGACTGTAAACAGGCGCCGTCCTTCGGATGAGACGTCAAGCCGAGGTCCTGACTCTCTGTGGTCATCAAAAACCCCAGGGCGTTTCTCGAGAAGAGTAGGGGTGTGACTTGATTTTGTGCCGATTTCAGACGCCCAGGCAGGGCGTTCCAGCTTCCTGCAGGCGGAGCTGCCAGCAGCCAGCAGGGCGGCGCTCTGAGAGCAGCAGCAGCAGCAGGCAGTGTGTGTGCGCCGTGCTGCCCATTTGCAGGCAGGCCGGCCTGCTTGGTTGACAACCCCCCCCTCCCCCCCCCCCTGCAGGCGGTGTGCGGGTACGGCGCCCAGGACGCGCTGCCCTTCCGGCCCCTCAAGGAGGGGGAGCTGTACTTCGTGGAGGACCGGGAGATCAACCTGGTGGAGCTGGCGCTGGCCACCAACATCCCGAAGGGCTGCGCGGAGACCATGGTGCGAGGTAGGCAGTCCATCACAGGACACACACACACACACGCCAGGGCCAATTCACCCCCCCAGCCTGTCTCTGGACTGTGGGAGGAAACCCACTTGAACACGGGGGAGAACACGCAGACTCCACACAGACAGCACCCCGGGGCCCCAGAGCTGCGAGGCAGCATTTCTGGTCACTGCGCCCTGTTTTGATGACATTCCAGCGGGAAATCCTCAGCTGCTGACATCTCTCATGCGTGAGGGAGTGGACATGATAGTGACCCAGTGGATGAGGGAGTGGACATGATAGTGACCCAGGGTGAGAGGGGGCGCGTGAGGGAGTGGACATGATAGTGACTCAGGGCGAGAGGGGGTGCGTGAGGGAGTGGACATGGTAGTGACCCGGGGCGAGAGGGGGCGCGTGAGGGAGTGGACATGATAGTGACCCAGTGGACGAGGAAGTGGACATGGTAGTGACCCAGGGCGAGAGGGGGCGCGTGAGGGAGTGGACATGATAGTGACCCAGGGTGAGAGGGGGTGCTTGAGGGAGTGGACATGATAGTGACCCAGGGTGAGAGGGGGTGCGTGACGGAGTGGACATGATAGTGACCCGGGGCGAGAGGGGGCGCGTGAGCGAGTGGGCGTGAGGGGGCGCGTGAGGGAGTGGACATGATAGTGACCCAGGGCGAGAGGGGGTGCGTGACGGAGTGGACATGATAGTGACCCGGGGCAAGAGGGGGCGCGTGAGGGAGTGGGCGTGAGGGGGCACTTGAGGGAGTGGACATGATAGTGACCCAGGGCGAGAGGGGGCGCGTGAGGGAGTGGACATGATAGTGACCCAGGGCGAGAGGGGGAGCGTGAGGGAGTGGACATGATAGTGACCCAGGGCGTGAGGGGGCGCGTGAGGGAGTGGACATGATAGTGACCCAGGGCGAGAGGGGGCGCGTGAGGGAGTGGACATGATAGTGACCCGGGGCGAGAGGGGGCGCGTGAGGGAGTGGACATGATAGTGACCCGGGGCGAGAGGGGGCGCGTGAGGGAGTGGACATGATAGTGACCCAGTGGACGAGGAAGTGGACATGGTAGTGACCCAGGGCGAGAGGGGGCGCGTGAGGGAGTGGACATGATAGTGACCCAGGGTGAGAGGGGGTGCTTGAGGGAGTGGACATGATAGTGACCCAGGGTGAGAGGGGGTGCGTGACGGAGTGGACATGATAGTGACCCGGGGCGAGAGGGGGCGCGTGAGCGAGTGGGCGTGAGGGGGCGCGTGAGGGAGTGGACATGATAGTGACCCAGGGCGAGAGGGGGTGCGTGACGGAGTGGACATGATAGTGACCCGGGGCAAGAGGGGGCGCGTGAGGGAGTGGGCGTGAGGGGGCACTTGAGGGAGTGGACATGATAGTGACCCAGGGCGAGAGGGGGCGCGTGAGGGAGTGGACATGATAGTGACCCAGGGCGAGAGGGGGAGCGTGAGGGAGTGGACATGATAGTGACCCAGGGCGAGAGGGGGCGCGTGAGGGAGTGGACATGATAGTGACCCAGGGCGAGAGGGGGCGCGTGAGGGAGTGGACATGATAGTGACCCAGGGCGAGAGGGGGCGCGTGAGGGAGTGGACATGATAGTGACCCAGGGCGAGAGGGGGCGCGTGAGGGAGTGGACATGATAGTGACCCAGGGCGAGAGGGGGGTGCGTGAGGGAGTGGACATGATAGTGACCCAGGGCGAGAGGGGGCGCATGAGGGAGTGGACATGATAGTGACCCAGGGCGAGAGGGGGCGCGTGAGGGAGTGGACATGATAGTGACCCAGGGCGAGAGGGGGAGCGTGAGGGAGTGGACATGATAGTGACCCGGGGCGAGAGGGGGCGCGTGAGGGAGTGGACATGATAGTGACCCGGGGCGAGAGGGGGCGCGTGAGGGAGTGGACATGATAGTGACCCAGGGCGAGAGGGGGCGCGTGAGGGAGTGGACATGATAGTGACCCAGGGCGAGAGGGGGCGCGTGAGGGAGTGGACATGATAGTGACCCAGGGCGAGAGGGGGTGACTGAGGGAGTGGACATGATAGTGACCCAGGGTGAGAGGGGGCGCGTGAGGGAGTGGACATGATAGTGACCCAGGGCGAGAGGGGGTGACTGAGGGAGTGGACATGATAGTGACCCAGGGCGAGAGGGGGCGCGTGAGGGAGTGGACATGATAGTGACCCAGGGCGAGAGGGGGCGCGTGAGGGAGTGGACATGATAGTGACCCAGGGCGAGAGGGGGCGCGTGAGGGAGTGGACGTGATAGTGACCCGGGGCGAGAGGGGGCGCGTGAGGGAGTGGACATGATAGTGACCCGGGGCGAGAGGGGGCGCGTGAGGGAGTGGACATGATAGTGACCCAGGGCGAGAGGGGGCGCGTGAGGGAGTGGACATGATAGTGACCCAGGGCGAGAGGGGGCGCGTGAGGGAGTGGACATGATAGTGACCCGGGGCGAGAGGGGGCGCGTGAGGGAGTGGACATGATAGTGACCCAGGGCGAGAGGGGGCGCGTGAGGGAGTGGACGTGATAGTGACCCAGGGCAAGAGGGGGCGCGTGAGGGAGTGGACATGATAGTGACCCAGGGCGAGAGGGGGCGCGTGAGGGAGTGGACGTGATAGTGACCCAGGGCGAGAGGGGGCGCGTGAGGGAGTGGACGTGATAGTGACCCGGGGCGAGAGGGGGCGCGTGAGGGAGTGGACGTGATAGTGACCCGGGGCGAGAGGGGGCGCGTGAGGGAGTGGACGTGATAGTGACCCAGGGCGAGAGGGGGCGCGTGAGGGAGTGGACGTGATAGTGACCCAGGGCGAGAGGGGGCGCGTGAGGGAGTGGACATGAATAGTGACCCAGGGCGAGAGGGGGCGCGTGAGGGAGTGGACATGAATAGTGACCCAGGGCGAGAGGGGGCGCGTGAGGGAGTGGACATGATAGTGACTCAGGGCGAGAGGGGGGAGGTGCGTGAGGGAGTGGACATGATAGTGACCCAGGGCGAGAGGGGGCGCGTGAGGGAGTGGACATGAATAGTGACCCAGGGCGAGAGGGGGCGCGTGAGGGAGTGGACATGAATAGTGACCCAGGGCGAGAGGGGGCGCGTGAGGGAGTGGACATGATAGTGACTCAGGGCGAGAGGGGGGAGGTGCGTGAGGGAGTGGACATGATAGTGACCCAGGGCGAGAGGGGGCGCGTGAGGGCGCGTGAGGGAGTGGACATGATAGTGACCCAAGCTGGGTGCCTCCACTTGCCGTCTGTGCGTTGATATTGCCACTGTGTGTCCTCTCTTGCAGTGCAAGTCTCCTACCTGGATGGGAAGGGGAACCTGGAACCCCAGGGGACAGGTAAGCGGCCCGGGTTCGACTGTGACACCTCTGCGCAAGGCGGAGGCAGAGCTCGGTTTCAGACCTCCTGCTTCCTCCTGCAGTGCCCACGGCCGTGCAGAATCTCTCGGACGACCTCCTGAAGTACTACCAGCAGACCACGCGCGCTATCCTGGGGGAGGACCAGCACCTGATGAAGGTCTGTCTCGAGGGGGGGGGGGTTTCTCAGACAGCCTCTGGATCCGCAAGGGAAAGACAGATGGAACTCCCTGTCCGGCAAAATCTAGAAGCGGCGTCCTGTCTTAGCTGGGGCTTTTGACGGGCATCTCCGCAGGCCTCTCCCGGCGGTCAGCACTGCCGCGTCACAGCGTGGGAACCCTGGGTTCAAATCCTGGGGGTGCTGTCCGTGTGGAGTCTGCACGTTCTCCCCGTTTCCTCCCACAGTCCCAGGACGGGCTGGTGGGTGAACTGGCTTCTGGGGAAGTGTGTGTGTGTGTGTGTCCTGTGATGGACTGGCCTCCCTTCCAGGGTGTGTGTGTGTGTGTGTGTGTGTCCTGTGATGGACTGGCCTCCCTTCCAGGGTGTGTGTGTGTGTGTCCTGTGATGGACTGGCCTCCCTTCCAGGGTGGGTGTGTGTGTGTCCTGTGATGGACTGGCCTCCCTTCCAGGGTGGGTGTGTGTGTGTCCTGTGATGGACTGGCCTCCCTTCCAGGGTGGGTGTGTGTGTGTCCTGTGATGGACTGGCCTCCCTTCCAGGGTGTGTGTGTGTGTGTGTCCTGTGATGGACTGGCCTCCCTTCCAGGGTGTGTGTGTGTGTGTCCTGTGATGGACTGGCCTCCCTTCCAGGGTGTGTGTGTGTGTGTCCTGTGATGGACTGGCCTCCCTTCCAGGGTGGGTGTGTGTGTGTCCTGTGATGGACTGGCCTCCCTTCCAGGGTGGGTGTGTGTGTGTCCTGTGATGGACTGGCCTCCCTTCCAGGGTGTAGCCCGCCCTGCGCCCGTCGCTCCCCCGTGATGGGATCGTCCTCCCTCCGTCTCTCCAGGTGGCCCTGCTGGATCTCCAGTCCAACTCCAAGATCGCCGCCCTGCTGCCCTACTTCGTCTACGTCATCAGCGGGGTGAGTCCGCCCGGCCGTCCGCCCCGGGGAGGGCACGCGGGAACACTTGAGCGCTCAAGTGCGTCTTTCCGAGGACGGAAAGCGGGGCGTCACCCGGCCCCACGCCCTCTGCGGCGGGCCAGACCGCGCTCCCGCGGGGAAGGCGTCTCCGGGGGCGGGTGGGGGGTGCCTGGATCCCGGACCTCGAGCCACTGAGCCCCCCCCCCCAGCGCCCCGTTTCCCGCCCCTCCGTCGGTCTCCAAACACGCCGCGTGAAGCCCCGCTAAGTGTGCTCGTGCCCCCAAAGGGAAGTCAAATCCCGCGTGTGTGTCTGTGTGCCTGTGTGCCTGTGTGCCTGTGTGCCTGTGTGTCTGGGAAAAGTGACCCTGTTGTGTGTCTGTGTGTCTGTGTGTCTGTGTGTCTGTGTGTCTGTGTGTCTGTGTGTCTGTGTGTCTGTGTGTCTGTGTGTCTGTGTGTCTGTGTGTCTGTGTGTCTGTGTGTCTGGGAAAAGTGACCCTGTTGTGTGTCTGTGTGTCTGTGTGTCTGTGTGTCTGTGTGTCTGTGTGTCTGTGTGTCTGTGTGTCTGGGAAAAGTGACCCTGTTGTGTGTCTGTGTGTCTGTGTGTCTGTGTGTCTGTGTGTCTGTGTGTGCGCGCGCTCGCCCGGCGGTATCCCGGTCCAGCCCCCGGATCTGCTGGGGATCGCGGCCAGGGCGTTCCTCGCGCTCTTGCCCTGCGATGATGCATCGTGGGTATGTGTGTGTGTGTGCGCGCCCCCAGGTGAAGTC
Organism: Lepisosteus platostomus; assembly: GCF_059453375.1. Lineage (NCBI taxonomy): Eukaryota > Metazoa > Chordata > Actinopteri > Semionotiformes > Lepisosteidae > Lepisosteus > Lepisosteus platostomus. The sequence continues at coordinate 2,030,476 of NC_142626.1, read as the reverse complement.
GGTGAGCCACGACCTGGAGCAGCTGAACCGCCTGCTGCACATGGTGAAGAGCCTGGTGCAGAACCCCTTCCTGTACCTGGGCTCCTACGTGCGCAGCCTGGTGTCCAGCATCATGTACTGCATCCTGGAGCCCCTGGCCGCCTCCATCAACCCCCTCAACGACCACTGGACCCTGCGCGACTACGCCGCCCTGCTGCTCAGCCACATCTTCTGGTACTGCGCCCGGCGTGGGGGGGTGGGTCAGCGCTTTTTCCGGGATTTCCAGTGCTTGGCTGCTGTGGCCTCGGCGTTCCCAGTTCGCTCCTGGACTTTCCGGAGTCTCTGATCCTGCTGTTGATTCACCTCGACGGCCTTGTTCCGATGCCTCTCTCCGTCCGCGTGGCCCTCTTGTCCGTCGTGACCCTCGTCCCTCCTCTCTTCCTCACCCCCCTCCCTCCTCTCTTCCTCACTCCCCTCCTTCCTCCCTCCCTCCTCCCTTCCTCACCCCCCTCCCTCCTCTCTACCTCACCCCCCTCCCTCCTCCTTCCTCACTCCCCCTGTCTGAGTGGAGAGGAGGCCCACCCGGCCTGTTGAATAGAGCAGGTCCCCGCTCGCCGAGGATCGGCTCCAGGTGTTCCTCCGGAGGATGCCGGGGCTGGGCGGCTTGTTCCACGCCCCCGCCACCCCTTTGTGTAAAGTAGTGCCTCCTTTCCCCATCATCCTGCTGTGCTTGAAGAGCATGGCCGGGGCAGCTCATGACAGACACCCACGGCCAAGCCCCTAACCTGTCTCCCTGTCTCCCTGTCTCCGCGGACCCCCGCGCAGGACCCACGGTGACCTGGTGAGCGGGCTGTACCACCAGATCCTGCTGTCCCTGCAGAAGGTGCTGTCGGACCCCGTGCGGCCCCTGTGCTCCCACTACGGCGCCGTGGTGGGCCTGCACGCCCTGGGCTGGAAGGTAGGCGCCGGGGCCGTCCGAGCCGAGCCCCCCTTATAATAATAATAATTGCTTACACTTATATAGCGCTTTTCTGGACACTCCACTCAAAGCGCTTTACAGGTCATGGGGATCCCCTCCACCCCCCACCAGTGTGCAGCCCCACCTGGATGATGCGACGGCAGCCATAGTGCGCCAGAATGCTCCCCCCACACACCAGCTCTCAGTGGGGAGGAGAGCAGAGTGATGGAGCCAGTTCAGAGAGGGGGGTTATTAGGAGGCCATGATGGGTGAAGGCCAGGGGGGGAATTTGGCCAGGACACCGGGGTGACACCCCTACTCTTCTCGAGAAACACCCTGGGGTTTTTAATGACCACAGAGAGTCAGGACCTCGGTTTTACGTCTCATCCGAAGGACGGCGCCTGTTTACAGTCCAGTGTCCCCGTCACTATACTGGGGCATCAGGACCCACACAGACCGCAGGGTGAGCGCCCCCTGCTGGCCCCACTCACACCTCTTCCAGCAGCAGCCTCAGCTCTCCCAGGAGTCTCCCCTCCAGGTACTGGCCAGGCTCACACTGCTGAGCTCCAGTGGGGCTGCCGGTGGGGAGTTGCAGTGATATGGCTGCTGGCATACTGGGATCTGCGTGCGCGGTAGGAAGGTCGTGGTGATCTTGGCGGCGGAGCTGATCTCCGGTTCCCTCTCTCCCCCTCTCTCCCCCCCAGGCTGTGGAGCGAGTGCTCTATCCCCACCTGCCCGCCTACTGGTCCAACCTGCAGGCCGTGCTGGACGACTACTCCGTGTCCAACGCCCAGGTCAAGGCCGACGGCCACAAGGTCTACGGGGCCATCCTGGTAGGTGGACAGCGGCCGGCGGGTCCAAAGCGACTCCTCCCACGTTCTAGGACCCCCACCCCCCCCTCCCCGGGAGAGACGCCCTCGGAGCCAGCGACCCTGTGAAGGCAACGGAAGTGCCTCTCGCCGAGGGGCGGGCGCTCGCCCGGAGCCCCCTGCGGAGGGCGGGGGTTCCCGTGGCACAGTCGCGGGGTTTGAACCCGGGAACCTGCTGGGCGTGTATCTTAGCAACGGACCTCCTGGAAGCATTCTGCAGTGTGCTAGGGCAGAAGTCAGGTTATTGTCAAAGGGGAGATGCAGGTCTTGTGTATATTATGATTATTATGATTATGATTATTATGATTATTATTATTATTATTATTAACTGAAGTAGGGGGCTGCAAAGGAACAAGAAGGGGTTTATTCCAGGCTGGAAAGGAGACACAACATTTCCGGCTCCTCTTACGATGTGGGATTCTGGCCCGCAGGTGGCGGTGGAGAGGCTGTTGAAGATGAAGGCCCGGTCTCTCTCGGCGGCCCCGGGCGAGACCGGGGGGGGCCTGGGGGGCGGCTCCGCGGGCAGGGTGGGCCGGGAGAGCTCCCCGGGGCTCAGCCCCCCCCCCGAGCCCCTCTCCGAACCCGGCCTGGGCATCGCCACCCACCTGCAGGCGGGGGCCGCGGGCTGCCCCTGGGCCGAGTGGGCGCCGGTGCCCCTGCCCGGGATGTACGCCGAGCTCTACGCCTTCTTCGGGGACAGCCTGGCGGTGCGCTTCAGCAGCCCGGGGCCCCCCGCCGCGGCCCCCGACGCCCGAAGGGACCCCCCGGGCGGGGGGGGCGCCCACCTGGAGGCCTCCCGCAAGATGCCCCAGCTCACCGCCAACCTCAACATCAGCCCGCGCGACGATGACGGCAGCCCCCGCACGGAGCCCCCCCCGGTCTCGGGCAGGTGAGGTCTCTGTCCTCTCTCCCGGTCTTGGGGGGGGGGGGACGAATTGGGAACTGCGGGGGGGGGGGCTGGCTGCCAGCCTTTCGAAATCGGTGCAAAACCTTGCTGGCAGCCAGTGCAGGGGTGGCAGCGCTAGGGTGATGCAATATAATTGTCGCCCTGTAGCTCTAACGTATTACTGGGGGGCCCTGGGGCCGCTGTCCGTGCGGAGCTTGCACGTTCTCCAGGGATAGCCAGCACTGGCCCCGGTACACCTTGGCCCGGTGTCGCCGCACTCGCACCGTTACCGTACCTGCGGAACTGGTCCTGCACCTCCTCTCGCCGAGTCTGTTCTCCCTGGAGAAGGCGCTATATTGTTGTTATTATTGAAGGGAACGGGCCTTCAGCAGGCTGCTCAGCTGCCTGATTGATGTGGGGGATGGGGTGCACAAGGCCCACGTTAATTGGCTAATGGGAGGTTAATTGGCTTCCGGGAGGTTAATTGGCTGGTTGCCCTGGGCAACCTCGGGACAGGAGCAGCCCCCTGCCTGGCTGTAACACCCTTCCCAAGATGCAGCTTGCGCCCGGATCGCCTGATGCCCTCTCCGTGTCTCCTCTCTGCTCCAGGGGCCTGCCTCGCTCCTCCTCTTCCTCCTCCTCCTCCTCCTCGGCCCCGCGCTCCCGGTCCTCGCCCCGGCCGGCCGGCAGCGGCACCGCCGCCCCCCCCCGCGACGTCTTCCCCAAGGCCCGCTGCCCCCCGCCGCAGGCCGGGCCCCCCGCCTTCTCCTTCCTGATCGGGGGCCGGCAGATGGGGCGCCGCTGCCTGGGCCGCCGCTTCCAGACCACCTTCGCCGCGCCGGCCCCCCGCCCCTGCCTGCCGCCCCGCGCCTACGCCCACAAGCTGCCCGTCATCGGCCGGGTGGGCAGGCCGGTGCGCCGCTGGGCCAGCGCCCACTACTCCCTGCAGCTGCCCCTCTGAGGGGGGTGGGGCGTCGGCGCCCCCTGGTGGCGGTCCCGCCACTCCGGACCCCCGCCCGCAGCCGCCATCTTGTTCCCACGGAGGGGTGTCGGCCCGCCTCCGGAGGACGCCGGCGGGACACGGGGGGGCTCCCCGGGTCCTGAGCGGCGGCGTGCGCGTACTCCCGATTTTCTTTCCCGTTGCTTTCCCACGCGGATGGACGTTTTGGGACAATAAAAACACGAGGCGCCGCGCCAGCTCCCGCTGTAGGGGGCGCCCTGCCGACGGACAGGGGGGGGCCGCGTCACACATCGGGGTTGGGGGGCCGGACTGTGTGTCGGTGACGCGCCTCAGTCCGGCTCTCGCCGCCGGCCCTGCAACTGGCACGCCGCCAGGGGGCGCCGGTGTCCCGCTCTGCCCGAGCGCCGCCGGTGGGAGATCTCCAGAGCCAGCGTGTCGCTCGGCGTCTCGCGGACCGCAGAAGGGCGACCGCCGACGGGCGCCGATCACGGGAGCCGGGGACTGGAGCGAGGAAGAAGAACTTGCGGTGGAAGACCCGGATGTGAGTTTCTGAAATTCAGAAGTGTCCATTTCCACGGAGCTCGTGCGCCTGGGGAATTGCACAGACGCGGAGGACTTGTAACTTTCTTTTCTTTTTTCCCACTGCCCGTGTTGGGTGGTGTTTTGTACGACCTTGATCGAAGTGTAACCTCTCGTGGCTTGTCCTGTAGGGATGAGGGATACTAACAACCGCAATAAATTCCGCTCTTGAGTTCGTTTTGTTTGCACGGCAAGCGTCTTCTGAGGTGGGGTGGCAGAGGAGTGAGCACTGCTACCTTGCAAGGCTGGAGCCCTGGGCTCAACGGCAGACCTGGGGTGCTGTCTGTGTGGAGTTTGCGTGTTCTCCTGTGTTCGCTTGGGTTTCCCCCAGAGCCCAAAGACATGCATTTGTTGGCTTCAGAGGTAATTGGCTCTAGTGTGTGTGTGTGTGTGTGTGTGTGTGTGTCTGTCGTGTGATGGACTAGCGTCCTGTCCAGGGTGTACCCTGCCCTGCACCTGTTGCTTGCTGGGCTAGACCCTGGCTGTCCCCCTGCGTCTGGACTGGATACAGCCGTTAGAAAATGGGTGGATTATGCACCTGCAGTTAATGGACGCCATTGTACCATGCTCAAGGAGTGTCAGTGTATTATTGTGCCAGAACATCCCGGATTCGGATGTCCGGCAGGGGCTGGTGTGTTCTGGGGTTCAACCCAAGCTGTTCCACTGTTAATTAAAATTAATTCAACAGGCGAAGCAGTTTCTCTCTCCTCCCCGTGATCTGCTGTGTCTCCCAGGTGGGGCTGCTGGTGCAGAATGAGCACTGTGCGTCTCCCAGGTGGGGCTGCTGGTGCAGAATGAGCACTGTGCGTCTCCCAGGTGGGGCCGCTGGTGCAGAATGAGCACTGTGCGTCTCCCAGGTGGGGCCGCTGGTGCAGAATGAGCACTGTGCGTCTCCCAGGTGGGGCCGCTGGTGCAGAATGAGCACTGTGCGTCTCCCAGGTGGGGCCGCTGGTGCAGAATGAGCACTGTGCGTCTCCCAGGTGGGGGCTGCTGGTGCAGAATGAGCACTGTGCGTCTCCCAGGTGGGGGCTGCTGGTGCAGAATGACCACTGTGCGTCTCCCAGGTGGGGGCTGCTGATGCAGAATGACCACTGTGTCCCTCAGCTAGGGCAACAAACCTGGTCTTCCAGCAGATCCCTGCTTCCTGAGGTAAGAGCCTGTGGAAACAGGGAAAAAGGGAGACACGGGAAGAATTTCGCAGACAAGTTGGATCAGTTACCTAGCAGGGCGAATGCAGGAGCAGGCAAGTAAATCGATGGTCTTTATATATAACCAGCAAACATCACCTTACACGTCCGAGGGTACGAAGATGAAATCTATTTGAAAATACAAGTCAACACGAGACTTAACAGGGGTGTTCGCCATAGTCAACAAATCGTGAATAAAGACCGGGTTTGTTTGTTTTTTTCGGAGACCAGAAACGATGTAGAAGTGTACTGAATTAAAACAGACGGCAAGGGACTCTTCTTCACGGAGAGGAGACGATGAGCTCCTGTTTGATTTAAGAAACGACGGGATCGATTCGCTACCAGCTACGCACCGGTCTAGATGGATAATCCCATTCCCAGGTATCGCTTTTCTCATCTTTCACATCGGAAATTTTTTACTTGACTTTAAATGAAAATAAACGACACGTTAGAGAGGCACGAATGAACTGTTGGCGTTGCTCCGTTTCGGGAAGCGCTGTACTTCCAAGACATCACTGAGGTCGGACACCCCCCCTTCTTCCAGCTTCGGAAAACAGCCGAATAGTTCCGGAAGTCCCCGAACGGCGGCGGCGGCCGCTCTCGGCTGGCTCCGGCCGAGAAAGAGGTCTGCGAGGAGAGGAGTGAGTCAGCTTTCCAAATCTGTGCCGCCAAGCGCTGCGTGGCGAGTGGCGGTGGTGATTTCCTGCCCGGCCGGGAGATCGTGCGGACGCCTGCGTGGTGACATCGGTCTTCGTTTTAAAGAAAAACAGAACCTGTACGCCCTCACTGGAAGATAGGCTGCGGACAGCGAGCACGGAACGGCGGAGAGAGCGCACCCAGCCCGGGGTGAGTGCAAACCGAGCCCCGGAGCCCGAGAGACGAGAGGGGATCTGCAGAGAGCACTCCCCTCCCCTCCTCAATTGAAAACATATGGAGTAAAACGCGTGGGGGGGGGGGGGAGGAGGGGACAGGGGGGAGTGGGGGGCTACACAACTACTGTTTCCCCACCGGCTCTCCCTCCGCAGGTACGGTCAGACCTGAGCCGCCGGGGAAGCGAGCGGAGTTGCCCGTTACCTCTGGCTGACCGATCGCCGAGCTCCTCCGCTGTCGGAGGATCAGCAGGGAAAAGGGGTCGTTTGTAGACCGATCGGTGCCAGACGGGCTACGGTGGATGTGAGGCTGAGCGGTGCCGAGGTCTGCAGCTGTACCAGGGGACGCAAGGCTGTAAGGCAGCACTAGGTCTCCTCCTGCGTGAAAATCACTTTTAACAGCACCCAGGGATGACAGGAGGGTACAGAAACCACATGGCTACTGTGGAATCACTCCAGAGAAGAGCAACTGGGGCTGAAGAGAGTGTCCCCCACTGACAGGCTGGAGGAACTGAGTCTCTTTAGCCTGAAGGGAGTGTCCCACACTGACAGGCTGGAGGAACTGAGTCTCTTTAGTCTGAAGGGAGTGTCCCCCACTGACAGGCTGCAGGAGCTGAGTCTCTTTAGCCTGAAGGGAGTGTCGCACACTGACAGGCTGGAGGAACTGAGTCTCTTTAGTCTGAAGGGAGTGTCCCACACTGACAGGCTGGAGGAGCTGAGTCTCTTTAGCCTGAAGGGAGTGTCGCACACTGACAGGCTGGAGGAGCTGAGTCTCTCTAGTCTGAAGGGAGTGTCCCCCACTGACAGGCTGGAGGAGCTGAGTCTCTCTAGTCTGAAGGGAGTGTCCCCCACTGACAGGCTGCAGGAGCTGAGTCTCTCTAGTCTGAAGGGAGTGTCCCACACTGACAGGCTGGAGGAACTGAGTCTCTTTAGTCTGAAGGGAGAGTCCCACACTGACAGGCCGGAGGAGCTGAGTCTCTCTAGTCTGAAGGGAGTGTCCCACACTGACAGGCTGGAGGAACTGAGTCTCTTTAGTCTGAAGGGAGTGTCCCCCACTGACAGGCTGCAGGAGCTGAGTCTCTTTAGCCTGAAGGGAGTGTCGCACACTGACAGGCTGGAGGAGCTGAGTCTCTCTAGTCTGAAGGGAGTGTCCCCCACTGACAGGCCGGAGGAGCTGAGTCTCTCTAGTCTGAAGGGAGTGTCCCACACTGACAGGCTGGAGGAACTGAGTCTCTTTAGTCTGAAGGGAGTGTCCCCCACTGACAGGCTGCAGGAACTGAGTCTCTTTAGTCTGAAGGGAGTGTCGCACACTGACAGGCCGGAGGAGCTGAGTCTCTCTAGTCTGAAGGGAGTGTCCCACACTGACAGGCCGGAGGAGCTGAGTCTCTCTAGTCTGAAGGGAGTGTCCCACACTGACAGGCTGGAGGAACTGAGTCTCTTTAGTCTGAAGGGAGTGTCCCCCACTGACAGGCTGGAGGAACTGAGTCTCTTTAGTCTGAAGGGAGTGTCCCCCACTGACAGGCTGCAGGAGCTGAGTCTCTTTAGCCTGAAGGGAGTGTCGCACACTGACAGGCTGGAGGAACTGAGTCTCTTTAGTCTGAAGGGAGTGTCCCACACTGACAGGCTGGAGGAGCTGAGTCTCTTTAGTCTGAAGGGAGTGTCGCACACTGACAGGCTGGAGGAGCTGAGTCTCTCTAGTCTGAAGGGAGTGTCCCCCACTGACAGGCTGGAGGAACTGAGTCTCTTTAGTCTGAAGGGAGTGTCCCCCACTGACAGGCCGGAGGAGCTGAGTCTCTCTAGTCTGAAGGGAGTGTCCCCCACTGACAGGCTGGAGGAACTGAGTCTCTTTAGTCTGAAGGGAGTGTCCCCCACTGACATCCTGGAGGAACTGAGTCTCTTTAGTCTGAAGGGAGTGTCCCCCACTGACAGGCCGGAGGAGCTGAGTCTCTTTAGTCTGAAGGGAGTGTCCCCCACTGACAGGCTGGAGGAGCTGAGTCTCTCTAGTCTGAAGGGAGTGTCCCCCACTGACAGGCTGGAGGAACTGAGTCTCTTTAGTCTGAAGGGAGTGTCCCCCACTGACAGGCCGGAGGAGCTGAGTCTCTCTAGTCTGAAGGGAGTGTCCCACACTGACAGGCCGGAGGAGCTGAGTCTCTCTAGTCTGAAGGGAGTGTCCCACACTGACAGGCTGGAGGAACTGAGTCTCTTTAGTCTGAAGGGAGTGTCCCCCACTGACAGGCTGCAGGAGCTGAGTCTCTTTAGCCTGAAGGGAGTGTCGCACACTGACAGGCTGGAGGAGCTGAGTCTCTCTAGTCTGAAGGGAGTGTCCCACACTGACAGGCTGGAGGAACTGAGTCTCTTTAGTCTGAAGGGAGTGTCCCACACTGACAGGCTGGAGGAACTGAGTCTCTTTAGTCTGAAGGGAGTGTCCCCCACTGACATCCTGGAGGAACTGAGTCTCTTTAGTCTGAAGGGAGTGTCCCCCACTGACAGGGAGTCTCCTATACTGATAGGCTGGAGGTAGTCAATTATGTCCAGTTTTCTTAAGCCATTAGATCTTGAAAATATTCCTACACTGTTTAGATTTGTACATTCATGTTTAAGACCCTTCTCAGTTTTGGTGTTGTCAAGGCCTGCTTTCCTGTGTTCCCCTCCAGATCCTCCAGGGGGCAGCGTTCTAGCTACCACTGTAAGAAAGGGCTCCCCGAGAGGAGGGACACGGGGGCCGACGCCCCGCTGGACTCCGGAGCGACAGGGGCTCGGCGCGCATGGCGGAGCTGGGGGCCGGGGATCCCGGTCGCTGTCCCGCTGCCGTCGCGGGACCCGGGTGTGCCGCGCAGGGATCTGATCGGCGACAGCCCGGATCTCTGCTGAGGCCCGAGCAAATTAAGACAGAGCCCGACAGGCTGGAATGGGACGGCCCAGGTCAGCACGCTGGCCCGCTGCTCCTCTGCGGCGTGGGACACCACCAGCTGGAGTTCGGACTCTCTTGCCCGCCCGTGAAAACGGAGCTGGACGCCCCAGAGTGGCATCAGCCGGCGAATCCCGGGATAGAGGCGTTTGTTGGAAAGACTGAGGCTGTAAAGGAAGAGCCCTGGGGGCTCAAACACGAGCACGAGCCCCCCGTGTTCTGTGAGCTGAAGCCCGCCGACCCGCTGGCGCTGGAACACTACAAACTGGAGCCCGACAGCGGCGGGCCGGACGGCGCAGCCGAACAGAAGGGGCTCAGCGTGTGGGATCTGGGCGGGGTGAAGGGCGAGGGCCCCTCCGCGCCTGTTGGCCTCCAGCCCCCGGCCGGGGCCCCTTCGCCGCCGCCGCCCGGCCCCGCGGAGCCCGCCGCGGACAAGCGGAAACGGCGCCACGCCTGCCCCCAGTGCGGGAAGGGCTTCTGCAGCGTCTACAGCCTCAAACGGCACCAGCAGCTGCACGCGCGGGTTGGGCGGGCCTGCTGCGGCAAGACCTTCCGGTCGGACGAGACCTTCGAGAAGCACCGGCTGTCCCACACCGTGGAGAGGCCCTACCGCTGCGAGCAGTGCGCCAAGGGCTTCCGCACGGCCCGGGACCTGAAATCCCACGGCTGGCGCCACGCCACCCAGAAGCCCTACGCCTGCGAGCAGTGCGGCAAGAGCTTCGGCCTCGCCAACGAGTTCCGCAAGCACCAGCGCGTCCACACGGGCGAGCGGCCCTACCGCTGCGCCCACTGCGGCAGGGGCTTCGTGCAGTCCTCGGTGCTGAAGAACCACCAGCGCATCCACACGGGGGAGAAGCCCTACCGCTGCGCCCGGTGCGGCGAGCGCTTCGGCTACACGGCCCAGCTCCGCCTGCACGAGCGCCTGCACACGGGCGAGCGCCCCCACTGCTGCGCCCAGTGCGGCAAGAGCTTCAGCCAGGCCAGTTCGCTCAAGTCGCACCAGCGCATCCACACGGGCGAGCGGCCCTACTGCTGCGCCCAGTGCGGGAAGTGCTTCAACCAGCAGGCGCACCTGAGGAAGCACCAGCGCATCCACACGGGCCAGCGGCCCTACGCCTGCCCGCAGTGCGGGAAGAGCTTCAACAGCTCGGGGCACCTCAAGCTGCACCTGCGCATCCACACGGGCGAGCGGCCCTACTGCTGCGCCCAGTGCGGCAAGAGCTTCACCACGGCGGACAACCTGAAGATCCACCGGCGCATCCACACGGGCGAGCGGCCCTACTGCTGCCCGCTGTGCGGCAAGAGCTTCAGCACGGCGGACAACCTCAAGACCCACCGGCGCGTGCACACGGGCGAGCGGCCCTACTGCTGCCCGCAGTGCGGCAAGAGCTTCGTCACCTCGGACAACCTGAAGATCCACCGGCGGGTGCACACGGGCGAGCGGCCCTACGTCTGCCCGCAGTGCGACACCCGCTTCAGCCACTCGGGGGCGCTGCGGAGCCACCAGCGCATCCACACGGGGGAGCGGCCCTACTGCTGCCCGCACTGCGGGCGGAGCTTCACGCAGGGCACGCACCTGAAGAAGCACCTGCAGGTGCACGGGAGAAAGAGGCCGGAGGGGAACCCGGCACCGTCCTGATTTTAGTTCCTCCCCTCCCCCCCACCTGCAGGGGAAAAATGGAGGGCAGGCCCGGGACAGTTCCAGGGGGGTGGGGGGGATTGTGGTTTAGGTGGGAGCGGGGGCAGGGGGCTGTTTATCTTGTGAGGCGCTTGAAAATCTGCCAGCAGCCATATCACCCTGCAACTCACCAATAGCAGCCCCACTGGAGCCCAGCAGGTGTGAGCCTGGTCAGTACCTGGAGGGGAGACTCCTGGGAGAGCTGAGGCTGCTGCTGGAAGAGGTGTGAGTGGGGCCAGCAGGGGGCGCTCACCCTGCGGTCTGTGTGGGTCCTGATGCCCCAGTATAGTGACTGGGACACTAGACTGTAAACAGGTGCCGTCCTTCGGATGAGACGTAATTCTGACGTCCTGACTCTCTGTGGTCATTAAAAACCCCAGGGTGTTTCTCGAGAAGAGTAGGGGTGTCACCCCGGTGTCCTGGCCAAATTCCCCCCTGGCCTTTACCCATCATGGCCTCCTAATAACCCCCCTCTCTGAACTGGCTCCATCACTCTGCTCTCCTCCCCACTGAGAGCTGGGGTGTGGGGAGCGGACTGGCGCCTCATCCAGGTGGGGGTACACACTGGTGGGGGTGGAGGGGATCCCCCTGACCTGTACAGAGCTCTGAGTGGAGTGTCCAGAAAAGCGCTATATAAGTGTAAGCAATTATTATTATTATTATTATTATTATCATTATTATTTTCAAGCAGTCAAATGCGTAAAGACGATGATGCAGGATAAAAACCTGCTTCAGAGCAGACCCCCCCCGGAGAGCATGCCAGAAACGACGCCGACCTCTGCCCCGGGGCGTGACCCAGAGGGTAGCGCAGGCGCCATACGCTGGACCCGGGTTCTAACTCCGCGGGCCCGAGCTGGCGTCGCGAGGGAGCCCCTCCTCAGTACCTCGGCAGTGACGGTGGGCTGCGGAAAGGAAGTGGCTGTCCTGAATTTTTATAACGCTTGACTTTATCTGTCACATGAACTCTGACATGGGAATCATCCTTTTTTCTGTGAGCTGATGATGTGAACTACTGTATATATTGCTGCGACAGAACATCAGAAAAGATGCCAATAAACAATCAAGTCAAACACAAAAAAATGGATCAGGATTATGATATTGGCCTCTGCTACTTCAAGTAATGAGGCTTTCTTTTCTTGTGAGGCAGACGCCTCTTTTAAGATCATGAATCCCGTTCAGGATGTGCATTGGAACTGAAATTCAGGAAGAGCCAGGAAAAGTGACTCTTGTTACCCTAAAATATCTCCCCATCTCTAGAATGGGAACCCTGGGAGGTTTCTGCAGAATATGCTTGTCACCTATGGCTGTGACCCCCTTAGATGAACACAGTCCCCTCCTTTCTACAAACGCGAAGATCAGAAGGGTAGCCCATCGCAGGTTTCATTTCCCGTCACAGGGTGTGTTTGCGCCACTTGACCAGCAGCCCCACTTCCTCATTTCCCCCAAGCAGAACATCGTGTCCGGAGAGAGAAAAAGTGTGACGGCACTCTGTTCTTCTGACTTGTTTACTTTCAAATGTGTGAAAAAAAATATTTTGGTACTATTCGCGGATTCTCTTGTGGATGTTGCTGTCAATCGGGAAGTCTGAGCAGCTTGTGCGGATAAGTTTAGCTAACAGAGACTAATCCGGTATTGAGACGTTTTGTCTTCTGTCTGTGGTGCAGTATAAAGCTGAGCAAGCAAACTGTCATGTTTGTGGTTTTAACGTTTTACAAGAACGACAGTATCCTACAGCAGAGCTGTGGGCAAGATTAACCTTGCTCCTTAGGGCGACGATCATCTTTTTATTAGCAGATTTCTAAAGTTATGTTTTGAAAACATGACGGGTCATGAACAGACTGAAGTTGGTGAAGAAATCGTTCCAAAGTGAAACAGTGGGTAAATAGTGCGGATATCCTCTTGTACTGTCTGACCACACACCCAGGCCTAACCAGAATGATGTATCTCACCAGCTACACTGATTTCTTGTATGTCGTATAACTAATATTTGCTTTTTTGGCCTGGAGGATCATTGGCCTGGCGATAATTAAGTCGTCACAGAGGAGACAAAGCATTTGGTTAAAAATTCTGACTGCCAAGATTAATTTGTATTTAAGGGGAGGGCAGTAATGCTTTTTTAGGGGAGATCAGACTCTGGTGGATCTTGCAGTGCATTCACCCTCCTTTGGGTGGCGCTGTGGAGCCAAGCAGTGCCCAGACCAAGGAAGGGCAGTGCGGGGTTGCATTCTAACTCAGCTCATAACGAACTGGATAGTTCATTACTGGCTTAAAGGGGAACTGTGAGGCTATTTTTATATTTTCAGATTAGAAAGAATCTTTTTTTTCCCCTCCCCATTTATTCTTCTCTCTGGACCTGTGTTCTCGGACCCTCGCCAGGTTCAAGAGGAGAGGAGTTTATTGGCATGAGTACATGCAGCCGGCCAGGAGCCATGTCACTCTGCAACTCACAACTGGCAGCCCCACTGGAGCCCAGCAGTGGGAGCCTGGCCAGTACCTGGAGGGGAGACTCCTGGGAGAGCTGAGGCTGCTGCTGGAAGAGGTGTGAGTGGGGCCAGCAGGGGGCGCTCACCCTGTGGTCTGTGTGGGTCCTAATGCCCCAGTGTAGTGACGGGGACACTAGACTGTAAACAGGCGCCGTCCTTCAGATGAGATGTAAAACCGAGGTCCTGACTCTCTGTGGTCATTAAAAACCCCAGGGTGTTTCTCGAGAAGAGTAGGGGTGTTACCCCGGTGTCCTGGCCAAATTTCCCCCCTGGTCTTTACCCATCATGGCCTCCTAATAACCCCCCTCTCTGAACTGGCTCCATCACTCTGCTCTCCTCCCCACTGAGAGCTGGGGTGTGGGGAGCGGACTGGCGCCTCATCCAGGTGGGGGTACACACTGCTGGGGGTGGAGGGGATCCCCATTGTGTCTCATTGTCGTGTTCTGTTCTGGGGGAATACACAGTACAGCACACAACACCCCCCTACATTACACAGTGTATTACAGACATAATAAAATAATAATAACAACAACAATAAATAAGTTGTGGACAACAAATATGTAGTAGTGAGAAAACAAACAACAACAACAACATTGGGTATTGAGTCTGAGGCCTTGTTGTTAGCAGTAGCCGTTGAGGACGCGGACTGGGGCCTGAGCACGGTCTTTCACCTTGACATTACATGTCCGTTCACAGCCCGTAAAAAAACCACACGGCTCATCACTGAAAGAACCGGTCGCGGAATGTCACTTCAGGCTACACGGGGAGGAAACGTTGAAATTACAAGTTGATGTGCTCAGAAGGTGTCTCTCTCCGGGTTTTCTAAACCGTTTGGGGGGGTATTTTAACCCCCATTGTAAAAAATCTTTTCGCTGGACAGCGACGTTACGCCGAGTTCACGGTCATGGTAACGCGCGTTACCGCTCAATCCCGCTACAGGGCCGTGTTTGAAGTACAACGCAGTATTGGCAGTATTAAAATTTAAAAAGGCGTACTCAACGGCTTTGATTGATCGCTTGATTCCCGGTCCAGATGGCAGGAGATTAAAGATAAAAAAAAGGCCACTGTCCCAGTCCTTAATCTTATCCCTATTTATACCCCTGTTGTGTTTCTGTGTGCGATTGACTTTTAATGCAAATGGTAACACGGGTCGCGTCACACTGCGTAGACGTTACCTCTCGAATCTCTTTTTTTTTTAAGTAAGTTTTTTATTTAACCCGAAATACAAAAAAAAGGGGGACGGAATATTGAAATAGATACAGAAATAGACACTTCGCAGGCCAGAGGAATTCACAATTGTAAACACTAAACATTATAGCTCTACAGGAAGGTCGAGGAAAAGAGACGTCGCGGGAGACCGTGTTGGTGGTCCAGCCGCAATGTGGTAAAATTTAAATTTAAATTTAAATTGTCAATGCAACTCTTTATTGCCATGCCAACAGCTTTGATCTGCCCCCCCCCCCCCCGTGGATAGAAGCAAGGCAAACAACAGAAAACACATATTACACTTATACATACTTCTATCTGCAGCAATCAGGATATACCTATCGAGGAACCTAACGGGCTCTAGGAGAGATCGGTGCTCAAGACCGTAGGAAAGTGGTTGAAATCTCAGGTCAGACACTGCTGCTGTGCATTTAAGGGCGGTCGTACTGTGCGAACTGACTCTGGATCGTCACTGGAAATGAGAACTTGTTCACCGTACTTATCTGGACCAATACGAGTAAACCCGGGGGGCTTTCGGCCCCTGTTTGAGGTCATTTGATTTAAGATAGCTGACCGATCACTCCAGTCGTTTCTGGTAAGAAGCCAGGGTGTCGATTTCACCACCTTGGCTGAGCGGTTTGTTCCACACTCCTACCACCCTTTGTGTCCCCGCCCGTCCTGATCCCAGGATCTTATCAAGTCGTCTCTTGAGAAATCTCCAGGGTGTCGGCTTCAGCAACGTGACTGGGCAGCTTGCTCCTCACTCCCACCACCCTTGGTGTAAAGAAGTCCTTCCTGTTCTGTTTTAAATGGACTCCCACAACGCTTGCAATTGTGTGACAAGGGATTCTCTTTGATTTGCTTTTAGGGATATCCTTTTATTTTTTTTTATTGCAACCACAAAAAATTGAATACACAGCCATACATACAACATAATCACTGCTGTACACACCTGAAGAAGGCTCCACGGCCGAAACGTGTTCTTTTTCTTCTCTTTTCAGCCTGGAATAAACCTATTACTTGTTCCTTTGCGGCCTATGCCTGCTGACGCAGCTCCCCATCTTAACTACTAACATAATCAAAGGTACATGATAAGTTTCAATTTAGAAAAAAATACTAAACTAGTTAACCTCAACTCTTTCATGTACGTACGTGTAGAACTGGTCTGGAGATATACTCTGATGTCTGTTTTAAATTGTTAAAATATGGATCTCTTCCCAGACCATTTCATTTGATGTATTTTTTTGTAAACATTACATTTGTACAGTTTTTATTTAAACATCAGAAATAAAATGTATATAATAACAAGCAAGTAAAATGATTATGTCAATAACAAATAATATTTTTGTTTTTCTTTACAATGGGATTCAAATATATATACTGTATATGGGAAATCCCTTGTGATATAACTCGATCTCACTTGCACAGTGCTTACTGCCCGTTAATCTATACATGAAATGAAATGGTCTGAGAAGAGGCCCACCTTTGAACATTTCAAAAGAGACATACCTTTCCTAAGAGGGCATACCTTCAGATATAATTTCTAAATGTAAGGACATGAAACCGTATGTGCGTATTTTATCTTTATTGACTTTGTTTCATCTTGTTTCGTAAAGAGCAATCGTGGTATGCCCCCCCTGATTCTGGTATATGTATGCTTGTGTATACTGTATGCATTTTGTTTCTTGTTTTTGTTATTGTGGCGACGCTTTAAAAAAAAAAAAAGAACTTCCACCGCACAGTCCGCCATTTTGAAGAGCTCGAAGACCGCTTTCCCGCCCCCCGCTTTCCCCACTTCCGGCGCACGACGCGGCGTCAAGCGACGCACGGGCTACGTGCGGCGTACGTGCGCGGAAGCGACGCCATTTGCTGCTGCTGCCGCCGCCGCTACTGCTGCGCCGTGGCGGATGTTGGCTTTGCTTATAACAGACCGAGCTGAGCGGGAGAGGCCATTTTTTGTGTGTGTGTGTGCGCAAAACTTAAGGTAGCTTTCTTTTTTTAAATAAAAATTCAGTCATTGAGGCCTCGTCTTAAAAAAAACAGGCATAAAACGGAAAGTCGGGATTTGGTTGCGATAGAGCCCCCCGCGATCGCCGGAGTCGTCTTGGAGCCGCGCCGGGAAAGAAAACGGTTTTGTTTTTGTAAGTGAGCGGAGGAGGAGGAGGAGAGGAGGAGGGAGGGTGAGACGGGCTGAACCGCCGGTTTATTGTTTTCTGCGCTTAAAACGTTTGCATACTGTGTGTCCTCGGCCGCTTTTTTGGGGTTTTTAAAAGCGCTTTCCCCGGCGGGTAGGAGATGGCGGGCGCACCGCGTTAAGGTCGTCCGAGTTCCCTGGCGGGAGGGAGCCAGTCTCTCCCTGGGCATTGCACGCAGACAATATTCCACGATTATTATATTTTTATGGCGGACGTGCGTTATCGTACTTAGGTGTTCAGTTGTGTGTGATTGTGTGAGTGAATCGGGGGGCGGTAGGCTTGTTTCTCGCTGCCTGGGGGACCTGCCCCTCGCCATGAGGCCCGTGTGCCTCTGCTGCTGCTGCTGCATTGTTCTGGACCCGGAGTTTCACCGTCCACCCCGGTGCACCGGAGTCCAGCCGGCTTAGAGGGGGCTACGGCCGCTGTACCTGGGTCTGGGCGCGCTTGGTTAATGGGTCACTCATCGTCGCTCCTGATGGGCGATTTAAAGCAAAAATAATACTTGCACGGAATCCAAAAAGGGTATTTTCTTGTTCTGGGAAGATGCGCGGCACACGCAACTTTTCGCCGGCGCGCTGCTACTTTTCCTGCTGTTGGAAGTCTGTTCCCGGTAGATTTGCGCCCACAGAATTAGGTCAGGCCGGCTGTGTTGCACAAAGCTTGCACGATGTTGGGTGGGGGGTAGTTTTTTGGGGGGGGCGGGGGGGGGGCTTGGATCGCTCAGTATCGTGACAAAGGAGCCGGGCGAAATGGCCGGTCTCACCCATGCGCTTTTTTTTTTAAGCAGCCCGGCTGTCGGCTCCGAATAGTGTGGCTGGGTAGGCCTGTTCCACCCCCCCACCGCCCTTTGTGTAACGACAACGGGCTCGTAACTGGAAGGGTGTGGGTTCAAATACCAGGCGAGACCCTGCTGTCGTACCCTTGAGCAAGGTGCCACACTCGGGGAAAACTCTCCAGGAAAAACCCCAGCTCCTATACATGGGAACACGTGTGTGGTGATTTGGATAAAAGCATCGGCCTGGGTTTTTTTTTTTAAAAAGTCATTTGTCTCCCCTGGATTGTGTTTTGCTGGTGGTTTTAACGTTTGAATGTGTTCAGTTCACGTCTTTGCGTTTCTGTGTGTATGCGCGAGTTGTTGTGTTTTGATAGCAATGCGTATGACTTGTGTCCAGATAGTCCTCACCCTCCTGCGCTGTGGTGTGTATAGTGTTGGTGGACCAGTAGGAGCCGTTTTCCCTGCTGAACCAGAATTTCCCAGTAATTACCCCCTCCCGTATGGCGAGGGGACAGTGTGCCGTAGTAGGTGCCACTCTTCAGGCGAGACGTGAAGGTTTGGACCACTGGGGTATTAAAGATCTCAGGACTGTTGGTAACAGTAGGGTGTTTATTCCAGTGTCCTGGCTGAACTCCGCTCTGGGCCTGTGCAGTTCAGTCCCAATACATTCAACAGGCGAAGCAGTTTCTCTCCCCTCCCCATGATCTGCTGTGTCTCCCAGGTGGGGGCTGCCAGTGCAGAATGATCACTGTGTGTCTCCCAGGTGGGGGCTGCTGGTGCAGAATGACCACTATGCGTCTCCCAGCTAGGGGGCTGCTGGTGCAGAAGGATCACTGCGCGCCTCCCAGCTGGGGGCTACTGGTGAAGAATGAGCACCGGGCGTCTGTATGTAAAGCAGTTAGGGTTGAAAGGCGCTCTTCAGAGGCCAGGAGTCCCCTGCAGTTTATGCTGTCTGCTGTTTTGCAGCGGGGCTTCAGATCCCTGCGTTGGTCCCTAACCTCTCCCCCACCCCCCTGCTTCCCTTCCCGCAGAGCGCCAGAGGAAAGACTCACCATGGTGAAGATCTTCGTGGGCAACCTGTCGCCCGACACCACGGCCGAGGAGCTGCGTGCCCTCTTCTCCCAGTACGGCAAGATCTCGGAGTGCGACATCGTGAAGAACTACGGCTTCGTGCACATGGAGACCAAGGCGGAGGCCGACGAGGCCATCCGCAACCTGCACCACTACGAGCTCAACGGGCAGCCCATGAACGTGGAGATCAGCCGGGGCAAGGCCAAGGCCTCCACCAAGCTGCACGTGGGCAACATCAGCAGCAGCTGCACCAACCAGGAGCTGCGGGCCAAGTTCGAGGAGTACGGCCCCGTGGTGGAGTGCGACATCGTCAAGGACTACGCCTTCGTGCACATGGAGCGGGCCGAGGACGCCATGGAGGCCATCAACGGGCTGGACAACACGGCCTTCCAAGGTGACGAGCCGCGGGCGGATTGGGGGCCAGCTGCCCCGTAGTGCTGGGGGTCGTAGTCGGGGTCTCCTGGCCTTCCTGTGTTTGTGGTCTGAGGGTGGGTAGGGGTGGGGTGTACAATCCCACAGACGGGTTGGGGGGGGGGGGGGGTGGAGGTGTGGAGCGTACCATCCCAGTGACGGATATGATTGGGGGGGGGGGGTGTGAAGGTCTGGTGTGTACCATCCCAGGGACTGGTGAGGGAGTGGGTGTAGGAGTGGGGCGTACCTTCCCAGGGGGGGGGGGAGTGGGGCCTACCATCCTGGGGACAGGGGGGGAGGAGTGGGGCGTACCTTCCCAGGGACGGGGGGGGGGAGTGGGGCCTACCATCCTGGGGACGGGGGGGGGGGAGTGGGGCGTACCTTCCCAGGGACGGGGGGTGGAGGTGTGGCTGCAGCAAAACCTCCCCAGGTTTTCTCCCGTCGCGCTCCCAGCCCTCGGAGGTTTCTGTCCGCCCCCGGGATCGGACGGGGCCGGGAGGGAGCGGTCGAGGAGATCGGGATGCTTACTCGCACCGTACGGCCCACGAGACGCACGCCACTGCACCACCTGTGGGCCGCGCATTCCGAAATTCCGGAAGAACAAATAGCGTCCAGGGCGATGAGTGTGGTATTCCGGGGCATTGCCGTTGGCTGTTAAGGGTTTCCTTTCGGTGAAAGGGAAGTTCAAGGAAATCGTTTGGTTTTTGTTTGAAATGGCTTTTTTTCCCCCGCGGGTCTTGTGTGGGTTTGGATGTCAGCCGCGGGGTGGGGAGCCCTAGGTGTGAAGACTCCACGGGGGGGGTCGTCTGTCTGTCCCCCTACTCCCCCCACCCCCCATTCTTTGTCCTCGTTTTTTTTTTTGGAAGGAATGTTTCTGGGGCTTTGCGGTAACTTCATGTGGTAAACGCTGGCGGCGCCGTCGGCCGTCGAGGCGCGGACGAGACGTTGGCCTCCCGCTAGTCTGTACCCCCGCCCTCCTCCCCGAATCTGGCGAACTCGGTCCGTGGAAACGGCTCTTCCGTTCGGGAGTGTGTGCCGGGAAACGGGTGCCGGAATCTGCCGCGGGCCCTACCGTGCTGAGCCGTGGTGGGGGCAGGGGGGAGTGGGGGGCAGGGGCCAGTCGGAAGTCACGTTCTGACCCGTGAACAGCACTTGTGGCCCCAAAAAACAACCCCAGACCTTATCCGGTTCCTGAAACGACTGTCGGCGAATCGCGGTCCCGGCCCTCGCCCACACGGACGTGATCTTGCGGTCCCTTGCGATTTGTTTACACCGATAAACGGTTTCCCTTTACCACATGCGAGAGTTCCCAGAGTGCCTTGCAGCATTGCTCCAGTCAGGAGTGTGTTTGTGACGAGAGCGTGTCTCCCTTTGTCATGTGTAAGAGTACCCAGAGTGCCTTGCAGCGTTGCTCCAGTCAGGAGTGTTTGTGATGAGAGTGTCTCCCTTTGTCACGTGTAAGAGTACCCAGAGTGCCTTGCAGCGTTGCTCCAGTCAGGAGTGTTTGTGATGAGAGTGTCTCTCCCTTTGTCACGTGTAAGAGTACCCAGAGTGCCTTGGAGCGTTGCTCCAGTCAGGAGTGTTTGTGATGAGAGTGTGTCTCCCTTTGTCACGTGTAAGAGTACCCAGAGTGCCTTGCAGCGTTGCTCCAGTCAGGAGTGTTTGTGATGAGAGTGTGTCTCCCTTTGTCACGTGTAAGTACCCAGAGTGCCTTGCAGCGTTGCTCCAGTCAGGAGTGTTTGTGATGAGTGTGTCTCCCTTTGTCACGTGTAAGAGTTCCCAGAGTGCCTTGCAGCCTTGCTCCAGTTAGGAGTGTGTTTGTGACGAGAGCGTGTTTCTCCCTTTGTCACCTGTGAGTTCCCAGAGTGCCTTGCAGCCTTGCTCCAGTCAGGAGTGTGTTTGTGATGAGAGTTTGTTTCTCCCTTTGTCACGTGTGAGTTCCCAGAGTGCCTTGCAGCGTTGCTCCAGTCCGGAGTGTTTGTGATGAGAGTGTGTCTCCCTTTGTCACGTGTAAGAGTTCCCAGAGTGCCTTGCAGCGTTGCTCCAGTCAGGAGTGTGTTTGTGAAGAGTGTCTCCCTTTGTCACATGTGAGTTCCCAGAGTGCCTTGCAGCGTTGCTGCCGAGTCAGGAGTGTGTTTGTGAGGAGAGTGTTTCTCCCTTTGTCACGTGTGAGTTCCCAGAGTGCCTTGCGGCATTGCTCCAGTCAGGAGTGTGTTTGTGACGAGAGTGTGTTTCTCCCTTTGTCATGTGTAAGAGTTCCCAGAGTGCCTTGCACCGTTGCTGCCGAGTCCGGCCGCGTGTCCGTGTCGCGAGTGTCTGGCCAACCTTGTCTTGCGTCTCTCTCTTTCAAGGCAAACTGATGAGCGTGAAGCTTTCGACCAGCCGCCTGCGAACCGCGCCCGGGATGGGAGAGAGGACGGGTTGTTATCGGTGCGGTCAAGAAGGCCACTGGTCCAAAGAGTGCCCGCTGGACCAGAACGGCTCCTTTGCGGACGGTTCGATGGGCCCGGGGGCGAACGGCTTCGGCCACGCGAGGTTCGGCGCTGGCGCCGGCGCCGCCGCGGCCCGGGGGCGGGGCTTCCCCCCGGGCTTCAGCGGCGGCTACGGCCCCGCCCACGGCTTCGGCGGGGGGGCGGGCTACGGCGCCGCCCCCGGTTACGGGAGGGGGGCGGCGTACGACGGCGCGGCGGCGGCCGCGGCGGCTGCGGCGGCGGCGGCTGCTGCCTACGGCGCCCCGGCGGCCGCCTACGGCGCCCCGGCGGGTTACGGTGTCGGCGCGGACCCGAACCTGGCCAGGGTGTACGGAGGCGACCTGGCCGGGAACAGCGCGGGCTACGGCGCCGCCCCCGCCTACCCGGTGCGGCGCTCGGGGTACGAGGAGAGGGACCCCTACGGCGTGGTGGACTTCTACGAGAAGTACCGGGCCCGCCCGTACGGCGCGGGGTACTATGAGGACCGGCGGGTGGCCCCCATCCCCCCTCCCCCTCCTCCTCCCCCCCCTCCCCCGCCGCCCGCGTCCTCCGCCGCCGCCGCCGCCATGAGAGACGGGCGCCTGGCCTCCGCCTCCGCCCTCGACCCCTACGAGCGGCGGCCCCTGCCCCCGCCCCCCGTGCCCGGCTCCTCGTACTACGCGCGGGACCGCAGCCCCGTCCGGCGGGCGCCCCAGGTGGCCGAGGGGTACACGTACGAGCGCTCGCGGCTGTCCCCGGTCTCCTCCCTGTCCAGAGGCGCCGGCGGCACCGTGTACGACGTGCAGAGGCCCAGGGACCCCTACGCCGAGCGGGCCCACTACACGTACTGACCCCCCTGCTCTTCTCACCCCTCCCCGCACTGCAAGGTGAGCGCCATCTTGAGCCCCGGGTCCCCCAGTGCTGGTCCCGGTGACCCCCCACGCCTGCAGGTCTGTGTCCACGGTAGCAGGAGGATCCTGATCTCTTTGTCCCTCCCCCCCTCCCAGCTCGTACACATGCTGGAGCTGTAGGGAAAAACAATCCCAGACATGTGCCTGGAAGCAAAATGCAGCTATCCCAGTGCGGCACCTCGTTAGATCCAGTCGGGCCACCAGTGTTCTGACGAAGGCGGGAGGGTTTGCAGACCAGCAGGTGTGTGGGGTCACCGGCACCGGGACTGGGGACCCCTGTTTTGGAGGGCCGAGGGTTTGGGGTGGAAGGGAGGGGCGGAGGGGGCTTTTGAAGAGTTAGCGGTTCAGATTTGGCTTTGACGGGTCGACCAGAGTGCCGTGCTCCTTATCGGATTGGCCCGGCACTGGGAGAAGGAGAGGAGGAATGCCCGGAGCAGCTGGGGGGGGGGGCTTCTCCCCCTTTTTAAACCTTGTGGGCTGCTGTCAAGGCTCCGGACCACCGGCACGGCAAGGTTGCGGGTTCAAATCCCACGCGTGCAGAGGAAAATAGATCCGCAGTCGCCCGCGCCGGCGTGGAGTGGCTCTGGGTGGACGTGTGAGCCGGGTGTAGACACCTGGCGTGACGTCGAGAGTCGGACAAAGGGGGGCTTTTGCATCTTGTCAAAGAAAGGGGTTGCGCCGGCCTCCAGGGGGGGGCGGGCAAGGGGCCGGAGCCTCATGAGAGAGGGGCGGCTCGTGTTTTGCCGCGGGAGGGTGGTGGGGGGACGGGGGGGGTGTGTGTGTGGGGGAGGGGGGCGCTCTGTTTTTGTGATCCTGTTGCGGCCGCCCCCCCTCTCCCCCCACGCCCGCTGGCTGTGCGCTGACGCCGGTCTGGTCTTGTTCTCGTTCCAGGTGCGCGTGTCTCTGTCCTTGACGATCTCCGGCCGCGACCCTCGACCTGCGCCTCCCCCCCTCCCCCCCCGGCTCTTTGCTTGTTCTCGCGGGTCTCGTGTCGGCGGCGGCGGCGGCGGCGCGGGCAGGACCGGCGGTATATCGCGGGGGCGCCTCGCCGTGCGTAACCAGTCCGGTTTTTGAACTGACCAATTTCGCCCTCTTGTTTTTTTTGGGGGTTTCCCAGAAGCCCGTGTGTTTGTTTGTTTTTTTTAATTATTTTGCTTTGCAAGCCAGCGAAGAGCTGCAGCTCTCGAGATGAGACGGGCGTCAGGCTAGTTTTCGTCCCCTACCCCCCCCCGTTGTAAAGAATCTAGTTAGACTGATATTGGGGGTTTTAACTTTCTCCACCCTCAGTGTTTGCCGCGGTAGCGATATCCCTGTTGTTTCGGCGGACTGGAGGAGCGTCCCCTGTCCCTTTCGAGGGATGAGCCCCGCTGGTCTCGGGCGTCGATGGCCGCCAGTGGTGTATCTCGTCTTGGGCGGTATTGCAGGGCAGAAGGCTGGGCTCTCGTGGGCGGGCCTGCTCTGCGTTTGACCCTCCCCCGAACTCATGCCGGAAAATCGAGACGGGGGGGTGGCCATTAAGCCCCCCCTTTGATCGCGGTCTGCATCGGTCGGAGCTGGGGGGAAACGCCCCCACTTGTAATCGACGAGGTGCCCGCGTCTTTTCGCCCCTCCCGGGCCTAAAGGGGGTTTCCCTCCCAGCCCCCCAGGCTTTTTAACGAGCTGGTGGCACGCGCTAATTGCTCCATCGGCCGGGCTGAAGCCCTCTCTTGAGAAGAGACCTCTTAACCCTGCTGGACAGCTCTTCGGGGACAGGAGGTGGGAGGGGGGGGGCGGGGGAGAAGAGTATGTGCTCTCTCCAGGCAGGTGTTTCTTGAATACGCCCTGGCGTATTTCCAGGTGTGGGTCCTGATAGACGTGAAGCAGATCTCGGGGTTGCCCACAAGAGAGTCTCGCGTGTGCGCGCGTATATACGCACACGCATACCGGCGGCGAGCGTCGCAGGCGTTCAGGTCGATAGCGGGGTCTCTGTCCCGCGGGGCAGCACAGTCGTAGGTAGGCCTCGGTCCGAGCCAGCTCCTGCCTCCCGTCGGCACCGAAGCTCGGCGAGCCCCCACCCCCCCCAGGCGCCACCGCCCTCTCCACGCTGCTTTTGTTTTTTTTGTGTAGAAGATCGCCCCGCGTTCCGAACGGCCCCACGCTTGGCGCACGGGACGGGTCCTGTCTCTGTATGTTTTAACCTTTTTTTTTTTAAATAAAAATTGAAAGAAAAAAAAAACCCCAGAACCGAGTGTGGCTTTTTCCCTCTTGTGTGTATTTTTTTTGTTTTGTTTTTTTTTTGGAGGGGAGGGGGGGGTGAACCCGCCGTCGGCGCTTGGCGATCCGTCTTGGGAGTCCTTCGGAACCTCCTCTGGCGGACGGCCCGCTGCGTCTGCCTCGCGGCGAGAGAGGGAAGGAAGCGGGGGTCCCCGAAAGATCCGAGGGGCTTTGATTAAAGATGGGGGGCCCACGTTCCTCCCGCGAGGCAGGCTCGGGGTTAGTCGCACGGCGGCGGCGGCGGCCCTGGGCGATAACGGCTTCAACGTGGAGCTCCGGCCGATCTGGAAAGGGACCCAGCGCCGTGGGGGGTGTCCAGGACCAGGCTGGGCAGCTCGGGGGGCCCGGGGACCCTGTTCCGTTTCTCTTCCTGCCCGTCTTGCCCCGCAGGTCTGCGGCCCTGGTGCTGCAGAGCTCTCGGTCCAGCAGGGTTAACGGGTCACCCTGAAATCGCCCGTTTCTCAAGACGCCGGTCAGTGTTGGGGGGCGGGGGGGGGGAGATATGCTTGGTTACCTGCAGGCGCTCGGTCGCCCGGTCTGGGACTTCGATACCCGATGGTCCGCTGCCGTGGGAGATGGGTCTCGGGCTTCTCCCGGGGGCGTGCTGAACGCGCAAGGACGACGCGAGAGTCGCTCGAAATATCACGGCAGCCGTGCGTGATCCTTTAAGACACGGATAATTGGGAAGGGGTGGGGGGGGCTACCATTGAGTCCTTTTACTGGTGTGATTTGCCGTTTCTGTAAGCACCCGTTTCTCTTAACTGAGGCTACCAATGGACTGGCCAGTGACCTGCCGATGTTCCCCAGCCTTCTTTGTCCTGTACCCCCCAGGATCGGTTGCGTTGTCGGGGTGGGGGGGGTACTGCATGTGGAGGTTTCTCTTAGAGAGGAGGGAAGGCTGTGAGTGAACTTGGGGAGAGCCAGTTTGAAGGCCCGCAGGTTTACTAGCGCTCCAGGGCCGAAGGGTTACACCTCCCCCCACTGTGCTGTTAAATTTTCTTTCAGCTCCTAACGTTTTTGTGACGGGGCATCAAATCTCTGCCGATTCCGGGGTACCAGGAGGGCCTAGTACGAGCCTGTGCCTGGTCAGGCCGCCCTGAATCAGCTGCGTGTCTTTTCGGTCGGACACGACCTCGATTACTGAGTGGGCGAGACTTGCTTGAACCCGGGACAGTTTTTGACCTTAAGGACTGACCGCTTGAGGAAAAAGACCGGACCGAGCCGGATGATCGAGCAGGGTTTCAGTTGGCACTGGTCGTATAGGCAGGGTGGAGCTGTGGTCAGTCCTGCTGCCTGGCGGCGCTGGGGCCCTGGGTTCGAGGCCTGGGGGGGCTGTCTGGGTGGAGTTTGCATGTTCTCCCCCTGTTCGAAGGGGTTTTCTCCCACAGGCCAAAGGCAGGCTGGTGGGTTAATTGGTGTGTGTCCGTGTCCTGTCATGGACTGGTGTTCTGTAGAGAGTGTACTCTCCAAACTGCACCTGTTGCTTGCAGGGATAGGGATAAAGTGATCAGTCGCAACACAAACCAATAGATTTCGATTGGAAAAACTCTTAGCCGGCCTGTAAGGTAAACGTTTGAAATGTTTACTTTTTTTTATGGATTTCCAAAACAAAATAGTTTCTACCAAAGAAAATGCATTGTAGCTATGTAGTTCTTATGCAAACGAAAGAAAGCGATGTGATTGTGATTTAGTGCGTATTATGGAACGGCTAATTTTAAAATTCGTTTTTTTTTCCAAGAAAAGATGGTCTTTTGATACGTAGGCCAGTTTTAAATGTTAATCTGTATCTTGGTGGAAAATCCTAGCCTCCCTTAATTTGTTTTCTTTGTAAAATATTATTGAGAATCACCACTCAAGACTCTCTGGTTGCAAAGAAAACTGTTTTTTTTTACATTTTTATTGAAACGACCCATTTTAATCGCTGACCCACGATTTAACGCGAAACGTTCGACTTCCAACGGGAAGACTTCCACTCTAAATCCCGCCCCCTTCCGTGAGCGGCGAACAAATGGGAGCGGGCGCAGGCGTCGAGGCTTTTCTCTGGACCAATCGCCGTCCGGATGCCCTGTGACTGACGTCCGAGGCAACCGATCCGCTTTCGACCCCAGAGAACGGAGGCAGCGCGAGGGCTCGAGGGGGGAGTTCTCGCACACGGGCCAATGAAAACGAGCGGGGCGTCAGATTGACGTCGGCTTCCGCCAATGGGGCGGCGCGGAGGGGTTGTTGTTCCTCCTTTGTGTAAGCTCGAGGACGCCATGCCGAGGACGCTCTCGTGAGAAGGTTCTGGAGGTTCTCATTCCGTTGAGTTTAGTGAGGGGAAAAAAAACGGTGTTTGAAACCTGTTATTTTTTTTTAAAACCGTTTCCGCTGACGTTATCGTAGCCTTTTATTATTTCATTTCTTAGTTTCCTCGGGAAATGGCAACGGGAGCTAACGCTACCCCGCTAGGAAAGCTGCACCCCAGTATCGGCGCCAAGCGAGGTTTCGAAGCCGGGCCTGGAGCGGGTCTCATGGCTCCGCCGGGCCCGCCTGTGCCTTTCCCGCCTCCTCCTAATTTCCAGCAGCCGCCGCCGCCTCCCGTGCCTTTCCCGCCGGGCCACCAGTTCCCCCAGCCCGCGGCGGGGGCCTCGTTTCCTCCTCCTCCTCCTCCGCCGCCGCCGCCGCCGCCTCAGCAGCCGGCAGCCGGGATGCAGCCGCAGTCGGGGGGCGGAGGTGAGTACGCGAGCCCGGGGATGCGGCGGGGGGCCTGCGGCGGAAGTTACCGCGTTGCCGCCCGTTACGGGGGGCGCTCGGGGTAAAAGGTCGCGGGGAGACGTGTGGGATGTCGTTTCGCGGGAAGTCCGAGCGAGTAAAGACGAGGCACAGAAAATATTCTGCCCATGTGCGCAACGCGGCTGGTATAAACTGCGCAGGCGTGTGGGCCGGCCAGGTGGCTCGGTGTAGCGTTTCTTGAAACTCTTTGCGTTGAGGTACTGTCTTATTTCGCCCCGGAATATCGCTATTCCCTCACGCCCTTGCTAAGGATTCGTTACGGTTTTTTTCTTCTTTTTTTTTTTTCGGGGAACCCAAATATTCTGATTTCTGGATGTATGCTGTCCGGGGGAAAGGCTGTGGTGCTTCTCGGGCTTGGTACGTGTGGGAGAAAATGGCAGTCGGGAGTTACGTTTAAAGATGTTTAGAGATTTTCGTCCCGGGTCCGCTGAGCTGAGGACCGGCCTCAGCTGATCGCCGCCTGCGGGGGGGAGTGTGAACACGGTCGGAGATGCGTGATTGAGCCAGATCATTCAGAGCCTTGCAAGTCAGTAAGTCGTGACTTTATGGGCACACCAATGTAGACAGTTAAGTGTAGGGGTGATATATGCAGAGTCTTGGATGTATTTAAACTTACTGAGAAGAGTGTTAAGGATCCAAAGAGTTGCTGTAGATGCATTGATTGATAGAGATGGCCTTATGCGGGCAGTGTTTCTAAGGTGAGAAAAGAGGTCTGAATCCTATTTTTCACGTGGGGCTAAAAAGCCAGGCGAGGATAAGGCTTGGGTCCCATATTCCCATAGGTGAATGGGTCCCATAGGTGCAGGAAGTTAACTCCGCCGTCGCATGGTCTCATGGACTAAGTTAGGCTGGTTGTAATCTGAAAGCACTAGGAAAACCAGGTTCCCACTGAGAGGGGTTCTGATGGACCGGTTCCTTACCCTCTTCCCTCGGGACCAGAATGCCTCAGCACAGTGGCAGGATGGGGTGTGAAACTACAGTCCTGACTGCTTGGTTATTAAACTGTGGCTTGTAAGAACTGGCGTGAACGACAGCAACGAGGCCTCACGCTGCACGTTTGCAGCAAAACGCGCAGGAGGTGAAAGGCTCGGCTCTGTGGGCGTTGTGTGCGCGGCGCGGGTTTTTCTTGAATCAGACGGGCACAAGCCCGGGGACCTCCGAGAGCATCTGGACCAGAACGTCACTGTTGGTCAGGTCGGTACAAGGTGGCTCTGCGTTTGGGTTAAAACGCTGAAGGGAGGTTTGTTTCTAGTGAATAACGGCGCTCGAGCCGGTGTGGAAAGGCTGTGGAGAGACGCTGCAGTTTGTTTCGCGGCGCCTTGCGTGGCTGTGTGGGAGGTATCTGGGTGTTCACGGGTTCAAATCCCAGGATCTCGGGGGACACCTCGGCTTGAGCCCTGTATTTCACCCCTGGATTGCACCTGCAAACTTGAATGCAATAAAGGACCCCTTATGTGACCTTTGGTGGGTTTCTTTACAAGTGTGGGACATGGTCATTGTGGTCAGCCTGCTCATTGAGACAATGGTTCCAAGTCAAAGGGGGTCCCTGGGGTCGTTAGTAGCTAATTGATCTGAGGATCTTATCCAGCTGTTTCTTGAAAGAGACCAGGGCATCGGCTTCAACAGGATGGCTGGGAGGCTTGTTCCGCACCCCCACCACCCTCTGGGTAAAGAGATGCCTTCTGTCCTTTTGTTTTCCGTGCACTTCCATGTAGTTTCTGTTTGAAAAGGCACAGACCCTGCCCGTGCCATTGGGCTGCTGGAGTGACGGGACACGGTAACGAGGCTGAATGAAGACCAGTCTGCACCGCGCAGAGAGGAGTCTGAACGCTTCCTCTTTCTCCCTCCTCAGACTTCGGCCAGAAGAAACGCAAGCGGAGCCGCTGGAGCAGCGAGACTCCGGACCAGAAGACGGTGATCCCAGGCATGCCGACCGTGATTCCGCCCGGGCTCACGCGAGAGCAGGAAAGAGCATACATAGGTAACTGTCCTCTCCCGGCCTCCTCCGTATCCTGCCCGCACGGGCTGTCTCTCTGCCCAGTCAGCCGAGGTGAACCAGGCAGAGTGCTGTCTCTCTTCCGAAGCGCTGCTCGTTCTAGGAGAGGTGCATCTGTCGTTCTGTCCGTTGATTTTTCTGTGTGTGTGTTTGTGCGTGCAAGGTTTCCTAACACGTGCCCCCTGGTTTGCACTGCGGAGCTGTATGACCTGCAGCTGACACAGCTAGGTTTATCAGTAAGAACGTGTCCTGAAATTCAGGGTGTGGGCAGTCCAATACCCAAGTGCGCTGGTCTCGGTGGGTCACCAGCCCAAGCCCAAGTAAAACCCTCGGGGCGTTTCCTAAAAGACGACTCTGAGACGGAAATCGCCACCGAAACACCAGGTTTTGTTTTTGTGGCATGGGCGAGTCTAGAGTCTAGAGACCAGGCGCTTGAAAGAGCCGAGGGGCTCGGTGTAAAACCTTCCAAAGCCAGAGGAGGCTTCCAGCGTAAATAACTCCACTCAACCAGCAACTGAGATCACATCTTAAAGATGCCCAGCTGTACAGAGGGATGCAAGCAGTCGAGGGCTCCATTGTGTACGCAGAACAGATTTCTATTGGCTCGCATTAAATATAGGCCTGGCTCATGGCTTTCCCTTAATTTCAGCTTCGGTCAGTTTTCCCGTTTCGGGGACGTTCTTACTGATAAGAGTCTCAGCCGTGCGTTTCCCATTCCTGCCGGGTGTGCCGAGCGCCGATGCGGAATGCGAAACCACTGCAGACGCGTGCGCCGTGCCGTGCTCCTCACCGGGGGGAGAGGCAGTTTGCGGCCTTGAGGTCTGCCTACCACTGGACACCCACTGCTGCCCAGAGAGAAACCCTTCTGCATGTGGCTCGAGAGGCGTGGGTTTTTGCGGCAGAGACCCGCCCGCGCCGGCAGCCCCGGCTGTTTTCCACCCCCCCCCCCCATGGAGTTCACGGCTGGTTACGGAGCGCTTGCTCTGTTCGCCGGTCTTAGAATCGATCCTCCAACCGCAGCGACGCCAAAGCATCGTTCAGTTCGTGAGCTCCGTGATGGCGGGATGGAAATGGGTCTGGGGAAAGGTTCCATGGAACCTCATTTTAAGGATGAGCTACGAGAATTAAAGGCATCCAGCAGTGCATGTTTCAAAGGGCCAGTCGAGGACTGATCTGGGCTTTTATCAGCCGTGTGGGCTGCTCGATGGGGAGCCTTAAGGACTTGTGTTAATGTTCACTGGCAGACAAAACGGCAGCTCTTTTTCCATTGCATCTATCACCCTGTTAGCCGATGACCGTCAATGAGTAGGGTATTTGGCTTAAATCAGACGTTCAGTGTTCTAGTGACTGGTCAGGCTGCCTGGCAGCTTGAACAGCAGGTAAGTTGCTGGTGTGTAACTGCTCGGTCGCGGAGTTATTGATATTGTTCAGATTTAAATGGTTGGCCTTCCTTTGGTATGTAAACATTTAACCTTTTTTTTGTTCATTTGGATGTTGCTCACTTTTGTTCCCCTGGTCATTTGTGGTTTTATATTTATTTCAAATAAGTACTGAGGTTTCACTTGTTACATTAGTGCGAAGAGTATTTGTTTTACATGTTCCAGTGTGATGGTTCTGTTCATTACAGTACAGTAGCGGAGGTTTCACTTGAACCGTGGCTGTAAAACCCTTTTGATCACACTTCTCAATGTTGATAAAGGGTTAACAATTGGCTTACTTTTTTCCTCCCTTGACAGTGATATGAGACTTGTTTTTAAAGGGGGCTCACCGGTATGTTTTAATAACCAAAGACTAAAATTGCTATTAATATTTTTTTGCCTCAGTCACTTGTTACACAGTAACTGTAGACATTTAAGTTTCACCTGCTGATATGATATTGGATGTGCAGCCCAAATGCAGGTTTCAGTCTTTAGTGTAAACGCAATAACCTGCATGTGGTTTTAAAAAGACATTCACCTGTTCAGCCTACTACTGAATACTATAGTCCTTTTCAGCTCAAGTGGAACAGAAACAATGTAGAAAGCTCGCAGTGACAGATGGCTAGTTCTCCATGAATGCTTTTTAGAATATACCTTTCAGGCTTCCCTCTAAAGGCTATAGCCATTTGGGTCTTTCTCCTTAGTTTGAATTGGTGTGTTTTTAACCAGTGATCAAATGTGAAAGGGCTCCTTTCAGCTGTCACCTGGGATGCACAGGCACCTGTAATTCGGGGTGCGAGGGGGGGAGATGTCCTTTAAAACAACTGGCTGGCCTTACATGGAACCCTGTCCTACTGTTGCTGTTGAGATGTGGCTTTGCTTTAACCCTTCTCCCAGGACTGGGAGGCGAAACTGGCTTCCCCTCCCTGGCCTCAGTGGCTCCTCAGCTCTGTTGTCTGAAGTGGAGTTGAGCGAATGGTGATGTAGGAAAGCAGCCTTGAGCCTGTGCTCTGTAAAGGCAGCGGGCTGTTGGCTTCTCAGTGGGTTTTAGGAAGTGTCCCTTTTCACACTCTGTCCCCTTTGCTGTTTGGAGCTCTCTGCCCACGGTGCCCCAGTGGTGGGGGAAGGGTTAAATCTCTTAGGAACTGCAGACAACTTTAATTCTTTTCTTGTCCTCCCGTTTTTAAACTTGTGCGTTACTACTTGCAAAGACATGACAGTGCTCGTTAGTTTTCTCCGTGTGTTAGAGCTGTTTTTTGTGCTGGTAACCATCTCTTTCCATCCTTCTTGTTTTCTTTCCTAACCTGATTTCTTCCAGTCCAACTGCAGATCGAAGACCTGACTCGTAAACTGCGTACAGGAGACCTGGGAATCCCTCTTAACCCTGAGGACAGGTTGGGCAAAGCTTTTAACCCACGAACAGTAACATTTTTACCTTTTTGTTTAATAAAGCCAAATGTTCATGAATGCTTTCTCTGATTGGGGTGTTAAGACAGGTATAGAATTGACTGGGCTTAAGTTATCAGTTGAGCCTGGAGTGTTAAGAATATCCAGATCTTATTCTATTAATGACCTGGTTTTTGTCTTGAAAAGCTTTATTCCTCTGCTTCTCCATTTTAGCTGTCCTGCAATATGCAGCATCCTGAATAGTCAAGTCTACTGAATGGGGACTTGCTTCTGACCTGTCTTGTCAAAGCAACAGCAGCCCCTAGTGGTTCAAAATGTGTACTGCTTCCAAGGATGTTCACAGTCCTGAACGTGACTATTCTGCATGTCCACCTGGCTATCTTCTGCTCTAGATTAAAAATATGGTTGTGCACGCAGTTGCTCTTACAGTTTTAGAACTGATGCTGAACAGGCAGTGCTTGAGCTGCTCTGACATTTGACTGTGCTTTCATTCTCGGGGTCTTTCATACAGCAATACTTTATTAGTTCTGAGTTTGCTGTTACATGTTAGGATTAGGAAACAGGCTTAGCAAACATAGAGAAGTAAGAGGACGATATTAGTAAAACCAGGTCATTAATTTAGGAACTCAATGTTCCTGTCTATATATGTCTTCCAAATTTTTAATAAAAGCATGTTGTAGACACGATGGGCCATCGGCTCAATTTGTGGATCAAACTATTTTTGAGCATAAATGTTTGTCCATATCAGGATCATAATTCTAATCGCACGAAGCTATTGACACTTAGTTTTCTGTGCTTCAAGGAATTTCCAGCCCTGAAGAGAAATGATTGTCTTGCTGTCCTGGTTTTTTTGTCTTGTTCAAAGAACCGGTCTTATTGAACTCATGAAACCTGCTGATCCTGCTAGATTATAAACGCTGACTTCTTTATGGACTTTGTATCGGGGAGCCTGGCGGCTCCATACCTGCTCTGTAACAAATGAACTGAGACCACCAGCTCTTCTGCCTCTTGTGCTCGATACGTTGGGCACGGCTGACCTTTTCAGTCCTATAGAGCAGGTGCTTCTCTGCGGGGCTTTCAGAGCTGGGTGAGAAGAGCACTAAGCCAGGGGATTGGGAAGTCCATCAGGGTGGTGCGGTTCAGTTCACCCACCTTCTGCGAGAGAGGCGCTTCTAAATCCTGGATTAAATTAAGCACCCTTCTAGGGTGTCTGCAGTTGTGAGCACACTGGTGGAACTGCGGCACATGTAATTCCTTGTAGCACAGCAAACAGAAAAGTGCAAGAGCCTTTAAAACTAAAATTGCTCGTCACTGGAAACAAAATTGGCTTATTTGAAGCAGCTCAGTGACGGCTCTGTGTAATTTCAGTCTAGCTGTTAATTCTGTAGACGTGTGCGTGATTCAGGGAGGAGCACTGAAATCATTGTGTGTCATGCTGTTCCTTTTGGAAGGAATGGACTTGCTGAGCTTTATCTAACTTTCACCATTAAAAAATAATTCAAAAACAATGTGGAAATGAAGAACAGCGTTGTTCTCGTTTCATAGAAATTATTTCGCACTAATTTGTGGGCTTGGGGTTACAGTTCTGGGCTCGAGCGATCTTAGTACTGGTATGAAGTGATCATTCAGGAAAAGGTCATCAAGGCATTTTGAAGGCGTTGTATGAAAGCAGAGAACACATTGAGTAGGCAGAGTCCAGGACTGGTACAGTGGCTATGTGCCTGACTCTTTAGAGGTCTGAAATATTACAAGGTGAATTTGTTTTTTTTCCCCCCAACTGCATTTTCTGCTTTTAAATCTTTTAAAGCCTGGATTTAATATCTCAAATTTCTGTTGGTTTCACTGTTTGAGTACAACTCCTTCAACATGGTACAGGTATTAGTTTTAAACGAACAGGATCAATTCTTACTGTATTTGAATAGATTAGTTAAGTGCTTGTATTTGATAACATTGAAGATTTGTTTTGTCATTAGATCTTTGTGTGATGTTATAGGAATGAATATATTTTCTGCAGAGTAATATTTCGGTGTTCTAGGGTTATGTTTTTAGCTCATTTTAATGGGGGGGGGGGTTCATTAAATTGTTAGATGTGATCGTTTTGTTATGATCCCTTAATACATAATGATATTTTCTCCAGGGGAAATTCAAAGATTTTCTTGAATGGATATCAGATCCTATATAATAGCTTAGAGAATAAAAATGACGTCTCCCAGGCAAATCCACTATCTTTGCTTTAAAGGGTCATGAAGCGGAGTTGTAATTCAAGATTCCTCCCAGAGCGGTCTGAAATCTGGTCACATTTTCCCCCATCTTAAATAGATGTTTGACCTCGGTGCTTTTATATAACAAGGGTTCAGAAGTCCAGCCCTCTTGTTTGGATCCACTTTCTTTCAGGTTCATGAGTCGGTCTAATGGCCTGAAGGACTTGCTTGATTTATAGCATTTCAGACTGGAGCTGGGGTGAGAGCTCGCGCTTGTGCATCTGGATTTGTGCGCCCTTGTTATATTGTGTAATTTAGGAGAGACCGCACAGAAGAGGATGACGTCTAATATATTTCTCTTTTTCGCTAAGTAATCCCGTTTTGCAGCGTAACCTCTTTAGGGAAACGCTAAGAGCCTGTTCCTAAATTTTCAGCGGCCGCAAAAAGAGGCTTTTGTAATTTTCTCTGGGGAACCCACCCGAAACTCCTCTCGGATCTTTCCTGGTTAGAGAGAACAGTGACGTAACTGTAGCCTGGTTGAAAGCAGGGTTTTCCAGGTTGTCACCGTTGGATTTTCAAGACTCGTTCAAGGGAAAACTTTTTTTTTTCCTCCTCCTCCTCCTCCTCCTCCTCCTTCTCCTTAACGGTCTCCGTGCGCCGGACCGTAAAAATCAGAACTGCTCCTTTTGGGGAAAGGTGTGCGCAGGACAAAGCAGAGCACAGAACCTAAAAGGAAATTTAACTTTTTTTCTCTCTAACCAAATTCCCCCACTCTAACCTTTTTCAAGCGCAGAGCCTTTTGCACAGAGAATCGTGTGAGACACAGGGTTCAGCATTCGAGGTGGTGGAGTAAGAGCCTGGTTTAACCTATTCATAACTAAAATATCGCAACCTTCTTACTGGTCGGATTTCCCCCGACTCCCAAACCCCCCCCCCCTCCCCCTTCCCTGGAGGATTAATCATTTTTGTGTTTAAACGCCTTTATTTTGCTCTTCTTCTCGATGCCTCGTTGGAATCCTGTACACGGGATGAGTCGTGGGGCAGAGAGGAAGAGTGTGGGTGCGAGCCCTCCCCTCTGGCATGCGTCGTGCTGCCGGCCCCACACCCCCCCGCTGCGCGCGGGCCCGGTCGGACGTGTGGGGCTGTAATGAGGGGCCTGTCCCGGCCTGGGGGGGTGGGGGGGGCATTGATGCTTGATGGAAGGGCTCCTGAGCTTAGCAGCCCGAGTTTGGCCAGCCAGCTGCGCTGGGGGGGGGTTGATGAACGGAATGAAAACATCCCGGAAAATGAAGCCTCCTCCCCCTTGTTCGAGACCCGTTCCCCAGCTATAGCGGTTGATTTCCTGCAGGGGGCACTAGGTCCCCCCCCCCCCTCCCCCCCCCGATTGGTTCCAGATCCTTCATTTGTTTCCTGTTTTTTATTTTAAAAGTGCTGATATTGCCCCCCCGGCCCCCGCACGTACTGTACGGTGGGTGTTAGCTGCATATCGCACCCGCTACCAGGAGAGTAACAGTGTGCCCATGTTACCCTTCTGTTCAGTCTCGACATGCTCACCGCTGTATTCCTTGCATTTGCCCACCCCCTCCCTCCTCCCTCCTTTAAGATCAATTGTACACGCGTTGTCTTTCCTCTTCTCTGGAGTTGAGCGAAAAGGTGCCTTGCTTACAGAAGAGTTCGGATTCTAGGCTAGCCAGTCATAGGGAGTGTGTGCTTTTTTTTTTAACATGAATGTCGTTGCTTGCAGAGAAGGGGATATTAACGGTCTCTCACCTCTCTCCGTTCCTCTTCCCACCCTCCCCCTCCCCCCGGTCTCCCGCAGGTCCCCCTCGCCGGAGCCCATCTACAACAGCGAGGGCAAGAGGCTGAACACGCGGGAGTACCGCACCCGCAAGAAGCTGGAGGAGGAGCGGCACCTGCTCATCCAGGAGATGGTGGGCCTGAACCCCGAGTTCAAGCCCCCCGCGGATTACAAGTACGCCCTTGTCAGACCCCGTTACCCGCTGCCTTTTGCTCTGGAGCCTCGCTGTCGTCGTCGTCGTTGCGTGAGAGGGGCTGTGGCGTTGCTCACGGATGCTCGCCGATAGGCGCCGTTTTGGAGTTGACCCCCTTTTGTGGTTATTGGAAGCTCGGTCTTGGAACACGGCGTTCGTGTTGGCCTGAGAAAACCAGTCCTCAAAGAGGCTTCCAGCCTGCGCTGTTTCTCCCCCCTCCCTTCTGTTACCCTGCGTCACTCAAGTTGTTGACGCCCTCGCTTCACACAGAAGCGAAGGTCGCCTCTGTCGGGCTGGGTGGTGGTGGTGGTGGTGGTGGTGGGTGGGGTTTATACGTCATTGGGTTTCGAGCTCTGTTTTTCTGTCCGTTTGCTAACGTTTCTCCCGTGTTCGGCCACCCCTGTCTGCAGGCCCCCTGCCACCCGCGTCAGTGACAAGGTGATGATTCCCCAGGACGAGTATCCCGAAATCAACTTTGTGGGCCTGCTGATCGGACCACGGTAAGAACAGGTTAAGGGCGGTGGTTAAGTGGATCGTTCGGACCTTGGCTTTGTTAGCCGGGTTTCTCTCAGCCAGCTGTTTTGTTTCCCACAACTTAAACCGTAGTATGAGACGTTCCCGTCAGGGACCACTTCCTGCCTTTTGTCTCTTAGGAGCTCATCTCGTGACCCTGAAAATTTGTTTCAGAGAGACAGAGTTGCTCTCGCGTCCCGCACAACAGTTGTGGGATGGTTAAAGCCTGTGCCGTTTCAGACTGTACCCCAGCTTGAACTTGAACTTGAACTTTATTGCCATATGTAACCGGTACTGGTACTGGAATTCTTACTCACAGAAAGTCTCTCGATTTGTAAAACAAGTGTAAAAAACAAGACAAAGTGCAAACAGTGCATCAAGACAGTGTACAAACAAACAATAGACAATGTGAAAGTAATAACATAGCCAGCAGCCATATCACCCTGCAACTCACCACTGGCAGCCCCACTGGAGCCCAGCAGTGTGAGCCTGGCCAGTACCTGGAGGGGAGACTCCTGGGAGAGCTGAGGTTGCTGCTGGAAGAGGTGTTAGTGGGGCCAGCAGGGGGCGCTCACCCTGTGGCTCATGTGGGTCCTGATGCCCCAGTATAGTGACGGGGACACTGTACTGTAAACAGGCACCGTCCTTCGGATGAGACGTCAAACCGAGGTCCTGACTCTCTGTGGTCATTAAAAATCCCAGGGTGTCTCTCGAGAAGAGTAGGGGTGTCACCCCGGTGTCCTGGCCAAATTTCCCCCCTGGCCTTTACCCATCACGGCCTCCTAATAACCCCCCTCTCTGAACTGGCTCCATCACTCTACTCTCCTCCCCACTGAGAGCTGGGGTGTGGGGAGCGGACTGGCGCACTATGGCTGCCGTCGCATCATCCAGGTGGGGGTGCACACTGGTGGGGGTGGAGGGGATCCCCATGACCTGTAAAGCGCTTTGAGTGGAGTGTCCAGAAAAGCGCTATATAAGTGTAACCAATTATTATTATTATTATGATTATAACGTAGCTCCTGCTATGACTGTGGTTCTCGAAGTATCTTACTCGCGCTCGTTGTCCTGCAGCGGCAACACCCTGAAGAACATCGAGAAGGAGTGCAGTGCCAAGATCATGATCCGGGGGAAGGGCTCGGTGAAGGAGGGCAAGGTGGGCCGCAAGGATGGCCAGATGCTGCCCGGGGAGGACGAGCCGTTGCACGCCCTGGTCACCGCCAACACCATGGAGAACGTCAAGAAGGCCGTCGAGCAGGTGGGCGGCGCCGACGCTCGGGGCTTTCCTCCGTTTGAATTCGAGGTGCTTCAGACACCCCGTGATTCATATCACTCGCCATGGGTGCTTCGGGATCATCTTGGGGAAAACGCCTTTTTAGAAAAAATGTAGGCGTTAACGCCAAGTTGAAAAGGTTTTTTTTTTTTTTCTGGGGTGGGCTCGAACCTCGGATGTGTCCCCGCGAGCCGGCGGTGGTGACCCTGTTCACACCCCCCTCCTCCTCCTGCGTTTCAGATCCGCAACATCCTCAAGCAAGGCATCGAGACCCCCGAGGACCAGAACGACCTGCGCAAGATGCAGCTGAGGGAGCTGGCGAGACTCAACGGCACCCTGCGGGAGGACGACAACCGGTACCTATCCCCCCCCCGTTTTCTCACACGGAGTCGTGAGGCAGAGGGTTACACACCGGTGGCTTGCCGGAGCTTATAGATCGGTTCTTCCATTCTCATCCCATTCGGGGGACACAGGGGGAGTCCCGTCAAGCAGCGGGCTCAGGGTGGGGTACACCCTGGGTGGGACGGCAGTCCATTACAGGCCAGACACACACACACACACACACACACACACTTGCACCAGGGCCAGCTTTCCCAGAAGCCAGTTAAGCTCCCAGCATGTTTCTGGACTGTGGGAGCACCCGGAGGAGACCCACACGAGCACAGGGAGAACGTACACGCTCCATGCAGACAGCACCCCAGGTCTGGCATCGAAGCCCGTGCCGCGAGGCAGCAGTGCTCACCACTGTGCTGCCCAGTTGAGGATCTGTTGTCTGTCCTGAGTGGTCAATACCCAGAATCTTTGTGCTTTCATGCAAAAATAATGATAGTTGTCTTGTGATGGACAGCACACGTTTCAAGCTGTCCTTCTGAGGTTGTAAAACGCTCTCGCGAAGAGCGGCGTTGAGCCAGGAGTCCTGCTGGGGGCTGGCATGCGGAAGGTGACCGGTCTTGTTTTGCAGGATCCTGAGGCCGTGGCAGAGCTCGGAGCCGCGCAGCATCACCAACACGACGGTCTGCACCAAGTGTGGTGGCGCAGGGCACATCTCCTCTGACTGCAAGTTCACCAGGTAGGTCCTGGGGCCCCGTCGTCAGGAAGCTACCTCGGGTTTATCATCGTGTCTGTTTTAGTGCTCGAAAGGCCAACGTAACTGTCACGGCAGGTGTACTTGCTAAGT
The DNA here is from genome assembly GCF_059453375.1 of Lepisosteus platostomus. Lineage (NCBI taxonomy): Eukaryota > Metazoa > Chordata > Actinopteri > Semionotiformes > Lepisosteidae > Lepisosteus > Lepisosteus platostomus. The sequence goes on along the minus strand of NC_142626.1, from coordinate 1,991,102 downwards.
GACACACCTGTGGACTCGCTGGGATTAAATACTGGGAATCTCCTATGTCAGGCCTTTTATAAGAACGGCCTAAACAGAGACTGGGGTGTGTATTGCAGGGGGAGTTGGAATACGTGTAATACCATCCCAGTTTTCAGGCAGGAGAGCTCTCCTCTGACGCTGAATGCAGTGGACTTAGTGATATAGATACTGATGACTGTAGATAATAGGGTGTAGTAGTTTTGTCCCAGAGCAACCCAGTTTCCACCAGCGTGCCAGGTTCTCTGTGGCGCCTGGTCTAACCTGTGAGCAGCTCTTTCGCCTCCAGGCCGGGGGAGCCGCAGTCGGCCCAGGACAAGGCCCGGATGGACAAGGAGTACCTGTCCCTGATGGCGGAGCTGGGCGAAGCTCCCGTTCCGTCCTCTTCGGGCGGCCACTCCAACGCCCCGCACCACGGCGGCCATCGGGGCTCGGGCCCCGGCGGCAACCAGCCCCAGCAGGTGAGCCCGTGCGCCTCGGCCACCCGTGACTGGACGGTGCTCTTCCTCTCCGCTACTTCCTGGTGCTTGCTGGCGTTGCTGAAATCTTCGTAGTTGCAGATCTATTTTTGAGGGTTTTTCCTTGTGAAATTTGACATTATTTTTGGTTTTGTTTTTTGAGAAGAACCGGCCGCCCTGGATGAACTCCGGCCCGTCTGAGAACAGGCACTTTCCCAGCATGCATGGCGGCCATGGCGGCCACGGCGGCCCGGGAGGGCATCACAACTTCCCGCCGCCGATGGGCATGGGCGGCCCACCCATGCCGCCCAACCCCAACGGGCCCCCTCCTCCTTGGATGCAGCCCCCCCCTCCTCCGATGAACCAGGGTCCTGGGCCACACGGACACCCCCATATGGGTGAGACTTCTTGGGGTAATGAAACTGGATTCTGTGAGCGCTATGCGGTGTGGTACCTCAGAAAGAAGCTTTAGGCCTGTCGCCCCCATGTGTGAAAAGTCTGAAAACTAATGTGGTGGTCGGGTTGGCTTTGCACGGTTATTCTCCCAGCAAGGAAGGTCGAGCGAGCTCCTTCGATACCGGTTATTCTTTCCCTGTTTTTGATTACACTGAAAGGAGGTGGGGCTATACCTGCCCCAGGTCAAAGGGGAACTGCAAGGGTATTTTTATGTTTTGGGGTTAAAAGGATTAGCAGTGATGTGCGCGTTTCAAGCCACAAGAACGGTAAAATGTCCACCGTAACGGGTAAAACCTCCCATTTACGTTGCGAAACGCAGGAAGTTTCCAGGTCTGCTCAGCGCCATGTTCTGGGATTCAGGTGTCCGGCCCTGCGACACAGTGAACAAGCAGGCTTGTGAGTCCAGCTCTTCTAATCCAGTAGAAATACTGCTCTCCTCTCCAAGACGGTTTCACTGGCAAATACTGCTCACTGGTTAACTCTGCCTGCGGATCACGCTGGAACATTTCTGCGGTGAAATGTCTGCTGCACAACCTGTACTTATCCACTCGTACATCTCAGTACATTACAGTGAGCAGGAAGGGCTGCTTCACGTCGCAGTTCGTGCGAACTCTCGGGAGCATGGCAACAGGGATCAGGGATTTCTGCTGCGTTCCGAGATGGAAGAATTTTAAAATAACTGGCCTGTGAATTTAGGACTACAGCCCCGCCTCTCGCTGTGCAGACGGCCCGGACTTGGCGCATCCCAGTAAGGATTCCGAGGGGATGCAGGAAGGCCCTGCCAGCTCCTCTGAGCCTTCTGAGCTCCTAAAGACGGTTCTCTCTCTCCTCTGCCCTCTAGGCCTGCTGCCGCCTCCAATGGGTCTGATGCCCCCTCCTCCACCTCCCAATAGCCAGCCGCCGCCGCCGCCTTCAGCGCCGCTCCCTCCGTGGCAGCAGCAAGCTCCCCCTCCGCCTCCGACCAGCAGCATGGCCACCAGCGCACCGCTGCCATGGCAACAGAGTAAGTCCCCCACCCCCCCTTTGGTGCAGCCAGCCTGCTTCGTTCGCCCCAGCCAGGCGGTTCTCGGGTGGCAGGGCTCTCGGGGATTGAGTTGGAGAAGCCGGCGTGGTGGCCGTCGGCTTCTGGTTCAAAGAGCTTTCAGCTCCTTATGGTATTTTTTGTCCTCAATTTTTCAAAGTCCGTACTGTGTGCTCCTTATTGGAAGTGACTGTAGCAGTTGACCTTCTAGTACAGTCAAGCGGAACTGGCATATTCATGATCACCGAAGAGACTCGATTATTTAAAGCCTTAAATACATCAGACTTGGTACTAGATTGGCGAGTCTCTCTGTTTTCCTCATGCTTGACCATCGATCCTTGTTTTCCGCTCTGTAGACACCATCACCACCTCTTCTCCGGGCTCTGGAAACCTGCCCCCTTGGCAGCAGCAACAGCAACAGCAACAACAACAGCAGCAGCAGCAGCAGCAGTCCTCGGGGTCCTCCGCCCAGCCCCCGCCTCCCATGGGGAACCCCTCCCTGGTGCCCCCGCCGCCGGGAGTCCAGCCTCCTCTGCCCCCCGGCGCCCCTCCCCCCCCCCCCCCTCCTCCTCCGGGCTCTGCGGGCATGATGTACGCCCCCCCTCCTCCCCCGCCCCCCATGGATCCTTCCAACTTCGTCACGATGATGGGGATGGGGGTCCCCGGGATGCCACCCTTTGGGATGCCCCCTGCGCCCCCTCCTCCGCCCCCCCAGAACTAAGCTGCCCCCCCTCCTTCCACCCTCCCACCCCCGGGTGGAGCAGATGTGCGGACTCTGACCTTAACGCAACTGTTTTTAGAAAAAAACAACACGATGTAAATACTGGATTTCCACACAGGGCATTTTTAAAAGGGGAAACTTTTAACGTTGACATCACCACGCTGTTCTCTAAAGGTTTGGAGTGTGGTGGTGAAACCAGTATACTGGTCCCATACCCTCGAGGCCCTCTTGCAGAGTCTTTCACGAGGGAGGAGAGTCCTCCTGTGTGGAACAGTCTTAGACCTGATGAACGTGGCGCTCTTTCGAGTTGGTTTTAGACTTGAAACACCGGAAGACCCCTGTGTGTGTGTGTGTGTAATTATTCTGCTGTGGAGGTCTGAGCATGACGGGGGTGCTGTACTGAGGAACAGTGTCGGCATTCCCAGCCCAGTCCCAGGTAAACTGATCAATCCCGTGTTTCTTCCCTGTAAATCTCACCCTGACATCGACCTCTTTTGTCTTCTAGCTTGCAAATTGCAACTTGAGTTTGCTGTCCTAGCTTAGGACTCCTGGTTGTTTTTTTGGGGGGGGGGTCAGTTATGTGTATATTGTTTCCTAGTGAGATGTTTGGTTTTTCATTGTTGTAAAAACACGGCTTCCTTGGTAATTTTGTGATCCGAAGAGGCGATCCTCCCCAGTCCTGGTTTGCAATGAAAAATGAACCCCCTGGGATCTTTCTAAAATTACTCATTAGGGCCTAATGGGGCATAGGTCATTTAATTTCAAGCTGTGGATGGAAACCCGATTTGTAAATCTTTTTATTTTCCCCTGTAATGGGTAGTTTGGGCTTCCGAGATCCTCTGAATCGCGGGAAGATCTTCTAAGCCACAGAACGGTTTTATTTGCGAAGTCAAATTCAGAAGCTGTGGGAAAATGTGATTGAAAGGTCGGTGTTGCTAATGGGTGGTGCCTGTTGCTTTTGAAACGGCAGAAGCCTTTTCTCTCCTCAACAGATGAGAACCGTTTCCCCGAGTAGACAGATCTAAGCTGTTCTTCACCAGCTGCCGCCCCCTCTCCCTCAGGGTTTTTTCTGTCATTCAAAACCGCGTCCTGAAACTGACCATCTAAAAGGCCCCTGGCAAGACCTGCAGTTTGTCTGCCTTAAAATGTGCAAGTCGTCAGATGTGAAGAGTATTACGAATGTTCCTGAACTGGCATCGAAAATGTGTCATCTGTTAAACGTGTAAAAAGACTTTTTGTAGTTTTTTTTTTTTAAGCTTGTTCTCCCCAAGTTGGACATCTGGGCCCCACGCCCCCTGTGACCTTGCCAGCAACACTACGTATTGGTCAGTGTGCTTTGTGGTCTTGCTACCAGGAGTTCTGGTCTGCCCTGCTGCTGTGCCCCCTGAGCGGCTTTTTGATATATCGGTTCTATTGACTTTCTATTATTGATGTTTATTTTCTGTATCTTTTCAGTGAAAATAAAGGGGAGTTATAAATTTACAGAACCCATTGTCCTGTTCCTGGGGGAGGGAGGGGGGGCTCTTGGTTTGTGCCGTTTCGGTTGAAGGTGCAAGGGGGAAATGTTTAAAAGGGGTTGAACTCTTAATGGTGCTGATACTTCGAGTTCAGCTGGGTGGGCCGCTGCTGGTCCTCGCTGGCCGCTGTCCAGAAGGCTGTCCAAGTCTCTTTCTTCCCAAACGCGCACGGTTCAGCTGGGCTGATTTAAATGGAACGAGTTTAAGGGGCTTGACTGGAAAGAAAAGGGCAGCCTTCTGTCCTTCCAGGATAGCAGTCTTACCCGCCCTGCTTTAAACCTTGCAAGATTCTCTGCAGGATGGCGGTTGCGATGCTTTTCAGGAACAGAAGAGTGTTCTCTCCCAGCACCCTATTTTAACAGCTCCACCCTGCACCCTCCACGCGCCCTCCTGTCTGTCTTTTGTGTGCGCTGGTGACCGCTGGGGGTTCTGGCTGCCAGATTCAGCCCCCTGCTCCCATCATTCATCCTGGCGTCTTTTTTTAACCCTGTCCTTTGAGGAGGGGGTCAGCGCTTTAAATAGACGCCTCGGAGCCAGAGACATGCTTGGCTGCGGACGCCCTCTCCAGCTGCCCCAGTGCAGCAGGGCACGATGGGACTTGTGGTCCAGTGCAATGCTCGGTCTCGAGAGATTTGTGGCCATATAAGTCTACTCATTGATAGAGGTGCGGATGTGGAGTTTATTTACATCTTGGGGAAGCCTCTTGATTAAGATGAAGACAATTGATTAAGCGTAGCAGTTGCTGGGAAAAAATTCAGATGTTCCCTCCCTTACTCCTTGTAGGGTAAAAAAAATTGTTGCAACACTGATGTAGTTTGTGCTTCCCAGCTATGAGAGGAATTTAAGTCCTACAGTGAATCGGCGAGTATCATCGGTGGGAGCAGCGCTTTTCAACCTGACGACGTTCAGCAACGCCCGTCTCTGCTACCCCCCCCCCTCATCTGTACCACCAAGGGGGGGCGGGCAACGTGTTTATTTCCAGCCGTGTCCTTTCATCTCGCTTTTCTGCGGGGAGACAATCGCGGCGCCTAATAGGGCGCGTTATGAATATTAACTGAGCGACCGTTAGCGTGGCAGCCGATTGGACGCGGCCGGCGCTGGGGGACCCGCCCCCTCTCTGCATATTAATGAGGGCCGGTTTATAAGGCGGCCAGGGGGCGGGGAGTGGTGACAGTCTGCGGGTCTCCGCTGCAGTAGGACAGAGCTGAGGGGCTTCTGAGGACTAAGGGGAGGGGGGTGTCGCCTGACTGCATGTTCCAGTTTCCTACAGCCGCATTCACACCGTAAGAGCGAAGCTACCCGAGCCCGAAACAGCCAGCCAGCCAGCCAGCCAAGATGTCGCGACCTCTGACAGACCAGGACCGTAGGAAGCAGATCTCCGTCCGGGGGCTCGCCGGCGTGGAGAACGTGACGGACCTGAAGAAGAACTTCAACCGCCACCTCCACTTCACGCTGGTGAAGGACCGCAACGTGTCGTCGACGCGCGACTACTACTTCGCCCTGGCGAACACCGTGCGCGACCACCTGGTGGGCCGGTGGATCCGCACCCAGCAGCACTACTACGAGAAAGACCCCAAAGTAAGCACCCCGGCGCTGGAGGAGGAGGAGGAGGAGGGGGGGGGGGTGTTTGCCGCATGCAGGCTGGGCCAGCTGGGGGGCGGGGCCGGCGTGGAGGTGATGACGGACGGGGGGCCGGAGCCGCTGGGCTCTGGCAGGGGGGCACGGGGGGGTCTTTTACAGTCTCCCTAAGGATCATCCCTGCCTCTCTCCGTTGGCCTTTGGAGAGCTTACCGGCCGTGCGGCGACGTGCCACAAAGCATCCCTTCCTCCCCCCATCACCGGCGCGATGACGTGCGAGACCGTACGCCCCCCCGTAAAAAAAACACCGAAGAGTTGCAGCGGGGTACCTGTACCCCCCCCGTCTGTCTTTCTGTGAACCCCGCGGTCTGTAAGGGCTCCGAGGGCGCCGCCTGTTCATCCCGCTGCCAGCTGTCCTTTTGATAGGCGCGTACTGTTAGAATATCATATTGTTTATTCGTCTGATGGGTCATATATAGTCATGTATATATATTTACAGTCCTTTAATCTTATTCGAAACAGAAACGGAATGGGTTATATCTCCCCCCCCTCGACTTTATTTCACATATTCGCGTATCGCAGGGGAGAAGGAGAATCGTGACACGCGGCGTGTCTTTTGCGTTCTCTCTCTCGGGTGTGTAATGGAGTTGAAGGTTGCGTGTCTCGCAAGCACCGGAGCGACAGTAGACCATTTTGTTTTGCGACTCCGTCCACCCGGGATTCCTCACGGGAGATTTATTCCCGGTTCACCTGTTTTGTTTTGGGGTTCTCCCGCCCCACGGATGATCGCCTCTGGCAAAGTAGAACAGCGTAGCGTGTATTACAGTAGCCAAACAAGAACTCCTCTGGTCTGAGGTTGACGTTTAAAACGCTGGACGAGTTGAAAATGAAACCGACCTGGAGGCGTTTTTTTTCCCGGCGACAGCGGAGAGACCGGTGCGGGGCAGCCGGTTCAGACTCCCGTGGGTTTAGCACGGCCGGGCGGTACAACGACATTTCCTGTCACCCCAGCCTGCCATGCCAGCCCGGGGAAGACCGGAGCTCCGTGTTTGTTCAGAAGGAGATTTCAATTTGAAATCATACCCCAGCGCCCCACGGAGGAGGTGCTGGAGCAGGAATCGCCAGACGGGGAACAGTGCCTTTCGTGGTTCATTACACGAGCGATTTCTCAGTGAGCCTGTGTGCCTCAGGTCCTCTTCAGCCCTCAACGGGTGATTAAAAAATATGACTTTGCTTGACCCATCGTTACAGCTGACAGGTGCTGCCAGTCTGTAAAAAGAGGCGACCTATAAGACTGACTGGACTGTGGCTTCTCAAGATCAGGGCTAGAGACCCCCTGATTCAGGGGTTTCCAGGTCATGGGGATCCCCATCACGCCCAGCGGTTCAGAGAGGCCATGAGGGGTACAGGCCGGGGGGGAATTTGGGTGCAGTGATGGACATTGCTGTCTCGCAGCGCTGGGGCCCCGGGTTCATTTCCTGGGGTGCTGTCTGGGTGGAGTCTGCATGTTCTCCCCGCGTTCGTGTGGGTGTCCTCTAGGTGCTCCGGTTTCCTCCCACAGTCCAGAGACATGCCGGGAAGTTAACTGGCTTCTGGGAAAACTGGCCCTGGTGTGTGTGTGTGTGTGTCCTGTGATGGACTGTCCCTGGTGTGAGTGTGTGTGTCCTGTGATGGACTGTCCCTGGTGTGAGTGTGTGTGTCCTGTGATGGACTGGGGTCCCGTCCAGGGTGTACCCTGCCTTGTGCCTGGTGCTTGCTGGGATAGACTCCCGCTCCCCCATGACCTGGAATTCACCTTGGAAGGAGCAGCTGGACACTGGGTGGATGGAAATCCTCTTGGTGGCAAATGTCCATCCTGCAGGAATCCTGTTCCTGGATATTTTAGTGTGATCTTGCTGTATTTATTGATCAGTATTATAACGAGTAGTGAAGGCACCGTTCTGTTATTAATCCTGCGTTTTTGATATATAAAAGAACTCCTCTTTGTGGAAAACATCTATCTCCTTGGAAATACACAGGGTCAGGTCATGAAACTCCCAGTCTCCTCCTGGGGAAGACTAAGGCAGTAGCTGAGCGTTTCAGGTTCCGATGTACCAGTGGCCCAGAGTTTGTGAGACCCTGCTCCTTTTTCGTGTTTTGTGTTTGATCTTGTAACACACGACGCAGCGCCACAAAAACCAAAAAAAACGAGTCACACAAGTAGATGTCCATACCCACTGTCAGAGGGAGTGGGCGCCCTATGTTATTCGGGGTGTTTTAAATCATACTGCTTCGCTGTGAAGTAAATTCTGGACTTGTTTAGGTTACAGTGCGCTGAGCCAGACCCGTGAGAGACAGTTGTCCAGAAGTGTCCCCTTCCACCCGAATTCAGTCTCGCAAAAGGGAGAGGCATCCTACCGAGAAGCAATTAAAATCCAGCAAACCCATCCCGTTTCTAACCTCTTCTTCCGGCACAGGGTCGCCGGGGGGAAGCCGGAGTCTATCCCAGGGAGCAACAGGCGCAAGGCAGGGTACGCCCTGGACAGGACGCCAGTCTGTCACAGGGCACACACACTAAACACCAGGGCCACTTTTCCCAGAACCCGGTTAACCTCCCCCGCATGGAGAAAACCAGAACAGCTGGAGAAAAAGCTCAATAACCCAGAGGGAACATGCAAACTCCACACAGACAGGTCTGGAATTGAACCCGGGGACCCAGCGCTGTGAGGCAGCGATGCTGACGGGGCCACTATGCTGGTGCGACAGAGGGGATTAGTTCCAGTACTCTTGTGCTGCTTTGCTGATGCCTTCCCAGCTGGTATCTGCAGCTCGTTGAGCTGGGTATAGTGGGGGAGGCTGGCCAGAAGTGTCCACTCTGGAAGAGGGACACGAAGAACAGGGCGCCAGATTCCAGGAGGGGATCCTGCAAATCCTGCTTCTGGTGTTGGCGACCTTCGGTAAAGTCAGCCTTCTAGACTGTCAGGAGGATGGGGCTGGGGGGGGGGGTGTCGACTGGGATGTCTGGCATGCCCCAGGAAAGGTCAAGAGGTGAAAAGGTGACCCGCTGGTAAAGGTCGTGTCTCCGATTTCAAGCGCATTGCTCGAGAGCCGTTTGGAAACCATCTACTGTATGACGCCGGACAATAACTCCGGTGGGGGATTTTTACAGGACCTTCGGCAGCCTGGGCTGCACAAACTCGAGCCCGAATGGGAGTCGGACAGACCCGTGTATTCTTGGGCCTCAAGTACCTCGCTGGGAAGCCAGTTCCAGACACCCGCTGCTCTTTGTGTAAAGGAGCTGTTCCTGTTCCCCAGAGACCAGGGATCATTCTTCCTGTGAATTCTTTTGGTAACGCTTTATGTGAATGTTGCTGCATAGTGACCCCTGAATGCAGCCCTGGCCCCGGGGAGCCCCAATCCAATTAGTCTTATAGGTCACCCCGAATCAAGGGTACCCAACTCTTGTCCTGGGGAACCCCAGATCCAGTTATTCTTTGAGGTCACCCAGAATCAGGGGGCCCCTAACATTTATTCTGGGCAGGCCCAAATCCAGTTATCCTTAGAGGTCCCCCCGAATCGGGGGGGTCCCCAGCCCTGAATGTGTATTGTACCCCGATGTTTCCGTGGATGTGAATGCCCCAGTTTCCGCTGTGCACTCTGCTGAGGGGGACAGCGAGGTTCAGTTCAGCTCAGTGTGTTGTCATTATTGTACAAGAGAGAGCGGAGTTCTCGTTTCTCCTGGGCCGAGGTGCACAGACCGCTGGGGCAGTCCGCACAGCGTCACAGCGCAACGCCGAGAATCGCTCGCCGCTGCTGGGGAAGTGTGGGTCTACAAGTCCAAATAAAACCGTGCCACCAGCAGATAAATAGATCAATCAGGGAATAAATGCGAACGTGCAGTAGTGTAGGTAGGAGTGTGCAAATAAACATTCGGAAATACAGGGGTGGGGAGGAGACTAGTGCAGACAATAGTGCAGGACGTGGTGATCACGAGCAGTGTGCACAGCCCGCTCCTCGTGCTCTGTGTCCTGTGTCCTGTGTGCCTCCTGCCCCCCCCCCCCCTTGCCTGGACACCTGCCCAGCCCGTGACTCGCCCTCCCCTCTCTTCCTAATCCCCCCCTTCCCCGGGCAGATTCAATTTTACTGCCCCGCGCAGGGGCAGTTGCGAGGGGCCATTATTGCAGCCGGCACACGGGATGCCTGGAGTTCCTGGCGGGCATTGTGACCTTTGCAGACGCGCCCCCCCAGCTCCCCACAAATCTCCCCCTCTGGTCCTATTAATACCCCGAGTCAAGTGACAGGGTTATCCAAGCTGCCCCCTGCCTGTTGCCGGGCCCGGGGCAGCGGGGCAGCAGGGCTGGAGGGGTCAGGGCGAGCCCGAAATGTCAGAGTTCACCCGCCGAGGGGCCGAAGGGAGCTTAGATGTCCTGGCTGCAGGAGGGATCTGGCCGGGTGGGGAGGGCAGGGCCGCTGGATAATCGCCGAGCTTGTCAGAGCAAGAGCTCCCGATTCCTCCAGGCCGTCTTGTAGCTTGTCAGCCCGGCGGACGTGTTTATATCGCAAAGACCCCTATTCTTCGCACGCGGGTGGTAGGGGGTGGTAGGGGGAACGCCGAGCCGGGCAGCAGCTGTGTCTCTGTGTGCCGGGCGGGTTCCAGACAGTGATGGACACGCCCCCACTTCAGACAGCCCCACCCCCCCCGTGGCTGTGACACGCCCCCATTGGACAGTGACAGGGGACACTGGGCTGGTTCCTGCCTGCTGTGTCTCCATCTCCTTTCTGTCATGAGCACAACGGGGCAGTCGCACATGAGACAAGAGTCCCCATCGCTGGTCCGACACGATCAGATTGACCTGCTGGAGGACAGCAGGGAAGATCTGAGCTCCTGTACTTGTGGGAAAGTCTCCATCGCTGAGCTGAGCTCCTGTACTTGAGACAGAGTCTCCATTGCTGGTCCGACACGATCAGATTGACCTGCTGAAGGACAGCAGGGACAGTCTGAACTCCTGTACTTGTGGGAGACTCTCCATCGCTGGTCCGACACGATCAGATTGATCTGCTGAAGGACAGCAGGGACAGTCTGAGCTCCTGTGCTTGAGACAGAGTCCCCATCGCTGGTCCGACATGATCAGATTGACCTGCTGAAGGACAGCAGGGACAGTCTGAGCTCCTGTGCTTGAGACAGAGTCCCCATCGCTGGTCCGACATGATCAGATTGACCTGCTGAAGGACAGCAGGGACAGTCTGAGCTCCTGTGCTTGAGACAGAGTCTCCATCGCTGGTCCGACACGATCAGATTGACCTGCTGAAGGACAGCAGGGACAGTCTGAGCTCCTGTGCTTGAGACAGAGTCCCCATCGCTGGTCCGACACGATCAGATTGACCTGCTGAAGGACAGCAGGGACAGTCTGAGCTCCTGTGCTTGAGACAGAGTCTCCATCACTGGTCCGACACGATCAGATTGACCTGCTGAAGGACAGCAGGGACAGTCTGAGCTCCTGTGCTTGAGACAGAGTCTCCATCACTGGTCCGACACGATCAGATTGACCTGCTGAAGGACAGCAGGGACAGTCTGAGCTCCTGTACTTGTGGGAGACTCTCCATCGCTGGTTCCGACACGATCAGATTGACCTGCTGAAGGACAGCAGGGACAGTCTGAGCTCCTGTGCTTGAGACAGAGTCCCCATCGCTGGTCCGACACGATCAGATTGACCTGCTGAAGGACAGCAGGGAAGATCTGAGCTCCTGTGCTTGAGACAGAGTCCCCATCGCTGGTCCAACATGATCAGATTGACCTGCTGAAGGATAGCAGGGAAGATCTGAGCTCCTGTACTTGTGGGAGAGTCTCCATCGCTGGTCCGACACGATCAGATTGACCTGCTGAAGGACAGCAGGGACAGTCTGAGCTCCTGTGCTTGAAGGAGAGTCTCCATCACGGGCCCAGCATCATCCTGCTTCTCTTTCCTCCTCTCTTTCAGCGTATCTACTACCTCTCCCTGGAGTTCTACATGGGCCGCACCCTGCAGAACACCATGGTCAACCTGGGCCTGGAGAACGCCTGCGATGAAGCCACCTACCAGGTGGGGGCGTGCTAGAGCAAGCTGCCACATTCAGGCCACTACACCTGTCAGGCCAGAGCTCATCCTGGTTTCCATACGTTTCCATAGGGCAGCTTGGGAAATCCAGTCAGCTGCACCTTTTTATTGTATCTTTTGAATTGTGGGACTCGCCGATAATTTGGAAACACCAGCTTTAACCTCCCTCTCCCCAAATCACGTGCCCCACCCCCTCTTCCCAGATCCCTTTCCTCTATCCCAGTCTGTTTCCCGGTTCTTCCACCTTGCCTCTCTGTTCTCCCTATCCTGCCTTCCTCAGCCGTCTTCCTCTCGCCCCCGTGACCCCTGACCCCTGACCCCACCCTCTGCGAGCCCCCTCTTCCTGGGGCGCTGCCGGTCTCTAAAGGAATGTCGCTCTCGCCCCTGTGACCCCTGACCCCTGACCCCACCCTGTGCGAGCCCCCTCTTCCTGGGGCGCTGCCGGTCTCTAATGGGATCTCGCTCTCGCCCCTGTGACCCCTGACCCCTGACCCCACCGGTGTCTAACGGGATCTCGCACTTGCTGTCTCCCTGGCTCAGCTGGGCTTAGACATGGAGGAGCTGGAGGACATCGAGGAGGACGCCGGCCTGGGGAATGGGGGTCTGGGCCGCCTGGCAGGTGAGCTGGTAGGGCACCCCCTCTTGTGGACACCCCCGATTCACCCTCGTGGGCTCTCCCGGTCTCTGATCCTGTCTCCCCCTGTCTCTGTCCCAGTCTCTCTCTGTCCCAGTCTCTCTCTGATCCTGTCTCTCTCTGACCCTGTCTCTGATCCTGTCTCTCTCTGATCCTGTCTCTCCCTGTCTCTAATTGTGTCTCATTCCGACCCTGTCTCTCCCTGTCTCTGACCCTGTCTCTCTCTGTCCCAGTCTCTCTCTGATCCTGTCTCTCTCTGACCCTCTGATCCTGTCTCTCTCTGACCCTGTCTTCCCCCGTCTCTAATTGTGTCTCATTCTGACCCTGTCTCTCCCTGTCTCCGACCCTGTCTCTCTCTCTGTCCCAGTCTCTCTCTGAGCCTGTCTCTGATCCTGTTTCTCCCTGTCTCTGACCCAGTCTCTCCCTGTCTCTGACCCTGTCTCTCTCCGACCCTGTCTCCCCCTGTCCCCAGCCTGTTTCCTGGACTCCATGGCCACCCTGGGATTGGCTGCCTATGGCTATGGGATCCGCTATGAGTTTGGCATCTTCAATCAGAAAATCGTCAACGGGTGGCAGGTGAGGACTCTCCCACTGTCCGGCGCGGACACTTACACAGGAGGCCCTTCGAGACCGACAGGATGAGATGACTGAGTTTAAACAGGCGCTTGACTGAACGGTCAGGTCTGGTATCGTGTCACAGCTCCCCAGATAGAAACAAGCGGTTTTCAGTAACTTCTCTTGTGCGTCTTGGGCCCTGTTTCAATTCCCTCAAATGAATTCATGAATTAAAGATGAACTTTCCAGTTCTGCTTTGATATCGGACTAGACGGGTAATTGCTTCTGTATAGTCATTAGTCCTGTTTCACTGTAACAAATACGCAACTCTTCAGCTGTGGCAGTTTGAACTGCTTTTCCAGAGCTGTTTTGATCTTTTATTTCTTAATCAGAATGAAAATAAAGCCATCGTTGCTTCTTTTATTATGGACGCTCAGCCATGCTGACATGGCTGATGATGTCATCACTGTTGGCCAGTACAAACACCAGGGGGTGTGTTCTGTCTTGTCTCCGCCCCTCGCAGGTGGAGGAGGCTGACGATTGGCTGCGCTACGGCAACCCCTGGGAGAAGGCCCGCCCCGAGTACATGCGGCCCGTCCACTTCTACGGGCGTGTGGAGCACACAGCCGAGGGCGTGAAGTGGGTGGACACGCAGGTGAGAGAGCTCACGGATCGCGGGCACTGCTTCGCTCACACCTCATAGCCGGCGTTGGCGGTGAGCAGATTGACAGACTGGGGGTCTGTGGATTGACGAGGGGGGGAAACTGCTCTTCGCTTTGTAAGGTCGGTGTTTTTCCCCCCTCTGACCCCCTGCAGGTGGTCCTGGCTCTGCCCTACGATACCCCCGTCCCGGGCTACAGGAACAACACCGTCAACACCATGAGGCTGTGGTCTGCCAAGGCCCCCAACGAGTTCAACCTCAAAGACTGTGAGCCCTTGGGTGGGGGGGGTAGGCAGTGTGGGCTAGGGGTTAGAGCTGAGGCACTGGGAGAGAGAGAGGGAGGCAGTGTGGGCTAGTGGTGAGAGCTGAGGCACTGGGAGAGAGAGAGGGAGGCAGTGTGGGCTAGTGGTGAGAGCTGAGGCACTGGGGGAGAGAGACTGGGAGGCAGTGTGGGCTAGTGGTGAGAGCTGAGGCACTGGGAGAGAGAGGGAGGCAGTGTGGGCTAGTGGTGAGAGCTGAGGCACTGGGAGAGAGAGAGGGAGGCTGTGTGGGCTAGTGGTGAGAGCTGAGGCACTGGGAGAGAGAGAGAGGGAGGCAGTGTGGGCTAGTGGTGAGAGCTGAGGCACTGGGAGAGAGGGAGGCAGTGTGGGCTAGTGGTGAGAGCTGAGGCACTGGGAGAGAGAGAGAGGGAGGGAGTGTGGGCTAGTGGTGAGAGCTGAGGCACTGGGAGAGAGAGAGGGAGGCAGTGTGGGCTAGTGGTGAGAGCTGAGGCACTGGGAGAGAGAGAGGGAGGCAGTGTGGGCTAGTGGTGAGAGCTGAGGCACTGGGAGAGAGAGGGAGGCAGTGTGGGCTAGTGGTGAGAGCTGAGGCACTGGGAGAGAGAGAGGGAGGCAGTGTGGGCTAGTGGTGAGAGCTGAGGCACTGGGAGAGAGAGAGAGAGAGAGGGGGAGAGGCGGTGTGGGCTAGTGGTGAGAGCTGAGGCACTGGGAGAGAGAGAGAGGGAGGCAGTGTGGGCTAGTGGTGAGAGCTGAGGCACTGGGAGAGAGAGAGGGAGGCAGTGTGGGCTAGTGGTTAGAGCTGAGGCACTGGGAGAGAGGGAGGGAGGCAGTGTGGGCTAGTGGTGAGAGCTGAGGCACTGGGAGAGAGAGAGGGAGGCAGTGTGGGCTAGTGGTGAGAGCTGAGGCACTGGGAGAGAGAGGGAGGCAGTGTGGGCTAGTGGTGAGAGCTGAGGCACTGAGAGAGAGAGAGAGGGAGGCAGTGTGGGCTAGTGGTGAGAGCTGAGGCACTGGGAGAGAGAGAGGGAGGCAGTGTGGGCTAGTGGTGAGAGCTGAGGCACTGGGAGAGAGAGAGGGAGGCAGTGTGGGCTAGTGGTGAGAGCTGAGGCACTGGGAGAGAGAGAGGGAGGCAGTGTGGGCTAGTGGTGAGAGCTGAGGCACTGGGGGAGAGAGACTGGGAGGCAGTGTGGGCTAGTGGTGAGAGCTGAGGCACTGGGAGAGAGAGAGGGAGGCAGTGTGGGCTAGGGGTGAGAGCTGAGGCACTGGGAGAGAGAGAGGGAGGCTGTGTGGGCTAGTGGTGAGAGCTGAGGCACTGGGAGAGAGAGAGAGGGAGGCAGTGTGGGCTAGTGGTGAGAGCTGAGGCACTGGGAGAGAGAGAGAGGGAGGCAGTGTGGGCTAGTGGTGAGAGCTGAGGCACTGGGAGAGAGAGAGAGGAGGCAGTGTGGGCTAGTGGTGAGAGCTGAGGCACTGGGAGAGAGAGAGAGGAGGCAGTGTGGGCTAGTGGTGAGAGCTGAGGCACTGGGAGAGAGAGAGAGGAGGCAGTGTGGGCTAGTGGTGAGAGCTGAGGCACTGGGAGAGAGAGAGAGGGAGGCAGTGTGGGCTAGTGGTGAGAGCTGAGACACTGGGAGAGAGAGAGAGGGAGGCAGTGTGGGCTAGTGGTGAGAGCTGAGGCACTGGGAGAGAGAGAGAGGCAGTGTGGGCTAGTGGTGAGAGCTGAGGCACTGGGAGAGAGAGAGGGAGGCAGTGTGGGCTAGTGGTGAGAGCTGAGACACTGGGAGAGAGAGAGAGGAGGCAGTGTGGGCTAGTGGTGAGAGCTGAGGCACTGAGAGAGAGAGGGAGGCAGTGTGGGCTAGTGGTGAGAGCTGAGGCACTGGGAGAGAGAGAGAGGGAGGCAGTGTGGGCTAGTGGTGAGAGCTGAGGCACTGGGAGAGAGAGAGAGGGAGGCAGTGTGGGCTAGTGGTGAGAGCTGAGGCACTGGGAGAGAGAGAGGGAGGCAGTGTGGGCTAGTGGTGAGAGCTGAGGCACTGAGAGAGAGAGAGGGAGGCAGTGTGGGCTAGTGGTGAGAGCTGAGGCACTGGGAGAGAGAGAGAGGAGGCACTGTGTGCTAGTGGTGAGAGCTGAGGCACTGGGAGAGAGAGAGGGAGGCAGTGTGGGCTAGGGGTGAGAGCTGAGGCACTGGGAGAGAGAGAGGGAGGCAGTGTGGGCTAGTGGTGAGAGCTGAGGCACTGGGAGAGAGAGAGAGGGAGGCAGTGTGGGCTAGTGGTGAGAGCTGAGGCACTGGGAGAGAGAGAGAGGGAGGCAGTGTGGGCTAGTGGTGAGAGCTGAGGCACTGGGAGAGAGAGAGGGAGGCAGTGTGGGCTAGTGGTGAGAGCTGAGGCACTGGGAGAGAGGGAGGGAGGCAGTGTGGGCTAGTGGTGAGAGCTGAGGCACTGGGAGAGAGAGAGGGAGGCGGTGTGGGCTAGTGGTGAGAGCTGAGGCACTGGGAGAGAGAGAGAGGGGGAGAGGCGGTGTGGGCTAGTGGTGAGAGCTGAGGCACTGGGAGAGAGAGAGGGAGGCAGTGTGGGCTAGTGGTGAGAGCTGAGGCACTGGGAGAGAGAGAGAGGGAGGCAGTGTGGGCTAGTGGTGAGAGCTGAGGCACTGGGAGAGAGAGAGGGAGGCAGTGTGGGCTAGTGGTGAGAGCTGAGGCACTGGGAGAGAGAGAGAGGGGGAGAGGCGGTGTGGGCTAGTGGTGAGAGCTGAGGCACTGGGAGAGAGAGAGAGGGAGGCAGTGTGGGCTAGGGGTGAGAGCTGTGGCACTGGGAGAGAGAGAGAGGGAGGCAGTGTGGGCTAGTGGTGAGAGCTGAGGCACTGGGAGAGAGAGAGGGAGGCAGTGTGGGCTAGTGGTGAGAGCTGAGGCACTGGGAGAGAGAGAGGGAGGCAGTGTGGGCTAGTGGTGAGAGCTGAGGCACTGGGAGAGAGAGAGAGGGGGAGAGGCGGTGTGGGCTAGTGGTGAGAGCTGAGGCACTGGGAGAGAGAGAGAGGGAGGCAGTGTGGGCTAGGGGTGAGAGCTGTGGCACTGGGAGAGAGAGAGAGGGAGGCAGTGTGGGCTAGTGGTGAGAGCTGAGGCACTGGGAGAGAGAGAGGGAGGCAGTGTGGGCTAGTGGTGAGAGCTGAGGCACTGGGAGAGAGAGAGGGAGGCAGTGTGGGCTAGTGGTGAGAGCTGAGGCACTGGGAGAGAGAGAGAGGGGGAGAGGCGGTGTGGGCTAGTGGTGAGAGCTGAGGCACTGGGAGAGAGAGAGAGGGAGGCAGTGTGGGCTAGTGGTGAGAGCTGAGGCACTGGGAGAGAGAGAGGGAGGCAGTGTGGGCTAGTGGTTAGAGCTGAGGCACTGGGAGAGAGGGAGGGAGGCAGTGTGGGCTAGTGGTGAGAGCTGAGGCACTGGGAGAGAGAGAGGGAGGCAGTGTGGGCTAGTGGTGAGAGCTGAGGCACTGGGAGAGAGAGAGAGGGGGAGAGGCGGTGTGGGCTAGTGGTGAGAGCTGAGGCACTGGGAGAGAGAGAGGAGGCAGTGTGGGCTAGTGGTGAGAGCTGAGGCACTGGGAGAGAGAGAGAGGGAGGCAGTGTGGGCTAGTGGTGAGAGCTGAGGCACTGGGAGAGAGAGAGGGAGGCAGTGTGGGCTAGTGGTGAGAGCTGAGGCACTGGGAGAGAGAGAGAGGGGGAGAGGCGGTGTGGGCTAGTGGTGAGAGCTGAGGCACTGGGAGAGAGAGAGAGGGAGGCAGTGTGGGCTAGTGGTGAGAGCTGAGGCACTGGGAGAGAGAGAGGGAGGCAGTGTGGGCTAGTGGTGAGAGCTGAGGCACTGGGAGAGAGAGAGAGGGGGAGAGGCGGTGTGGGCTTTCTAAAGCGCCTTTCTTTCAACAGTCAACGTGGGGGGCTACATCCAGGCGGTGCTGGACAGGAATCTGGCGGAAAACATCTCCCGTGTGCTCTACCCCAACGACAACGTGAGAGTCGCCCCGGCGCTGGCCCTGCCTCCGCCTTCCACTTCTCCCCCGGCTGCTGGGTAACCTCTCTGCTTGTTCCCCTTCTCTCTCCCCTTCCCGCCCTCTCCTGCCCCCTCTCCCTTTTTTATTCGTTCTCCCCTTTCCTGCCTTCGCCTCTGCCCCTCCGCACCCTCCTGTCTCCCCCCTGCACGCCCCCCCCGCAGTTCTTCGAGGGCAAGGAGCTGCGTCTGAAGCAGGAGTACTTCGTGGTGGCCGCCACCCTGCAGGACATCGTCCGCCGGTTCAAGTCCTCCAAGTTCGGCTGCCTGGACCCTGTGCGCACCTCCTTCGAGGCCTTCCCCGACAAGGTGAGGGCGCCGCCCTGGTGGCGCGTGCGCGCTACGACCGCCGCCCCCGGCTGGGAGGATATGCTCGATGGATAGGTGATGTTCTTGTCGTCCTCGGGGATGTAGTGCAGTTTTTTTAGTTGTGTTGATAATATCCTGCCGACTATAATAGTCTGCAAGGCGCGTTGGGTCTCTAAAAAAACCCACTGGCCTGAAAACGGGGGGACCCACTTGGGTAGTGAGGTTCATTCCCCCTCCGGGGAGACCTACAGGGGCCGTTCTGCACCAGCGCCCCCCTCCGCCAGCACAGCGGATCCGGGGCAGGAGAGAGGAACCACTGCACCTGTTGAATTAAGGGGGGCCTTCGGGTTGTCCAAGCCCAGGGTGGGATTTAGCCAGGACACCCCTGTTTTCACTTGCAGATCTTCCTAGAACAGGATCTTTAACGACCAGTTAGGAAGTCGTTACGCCAGATTAATGTCCTGTGCAAAGGCAAGCAGCTCCTAAAGCACCATATTCCTGTGGGACTGGATTGGCTATTCTGCTGCGGAGGGAAGATCGCCCCCTGCTGGTCCACCGACACCACCCGCAGCACCGAGGAACCCGGTTTTCCTTAGAGGTCTTGCAGCCCAGTAGTGACCGGGCCCGGTCCTGGCTGAGCCCCTGGGATGGGGCGCCTAGGGGCCGCAGCGGCGGGCGTCCCCCGGGGCCAGTGCCAGCACTGTGAGATGAACGTGTGTGTGTGTTTGGAGGGGTTCCTCTTCTAAACTGGGGGTACACTTCCTTCTGCCCGCAGGTGGCCATCCAGCTGAACGACACCCACCCGGCCATGGCCATCCCCGAGCTGATGAGGGTCCTGGTGGACGTGGAGAAACTGGCCTGGGACCAGGTGAGCGGACGCAGGCGTTGGAATTTCGCCCTGAGCACAAAACATATCTGTATCGGGGTCGGCGGTAGACAAGTCCCACATTCTGGATGTGTGACATGAGTGTCAGCCAATCAGAGCAGGCAGGTTCGGCCTCCTCCTCCTTCAAGTCCGGCCAATCGAGAGGAGACAAGTTCAACTTCCTGCTCCAAATCCAGCCAATCAGAGGTGAGAGGTTCAGCTTCCTACTTCAAATCCAGCCAATCAGAGGAGACAAGTTCAGCTTCCTACTTCAAATCCAGTCCGGTCCTGTCCTGGTGGTGTTGGTCAGCCTCCGAGTCTGCCTCACTTGACCCCCCCTCTCCCTCCTGTGTCGTCAGGCGTGGGACATCACCGTGCGGACATGCGCCTACACCAACCACACAGTGTTGCCTGAGGCTCTGGAGCGCTGGCCCGTCCACCTGTTCGAGACTCTGCTGCCGCGGCACCTGGAGATCATCTACGAGATCAACCGGCGCCACATGGAGGTCAGTTTCCTCACAGCGGCTGTGCCCTCCATCCCACCCCAGGAAAAGAGCTCAGCCTTGAGTGGTTAGACTGGGAGAGAGAGGGGGAGGCAGTGTGGGCTAGTGGTGAGAGCTGAGGCACTGGGAGAGAGAGAGAGGGGGCAGTGTGGGCTAGTGGTGAGAGCTGAGGCACTGGGAGAGAGAGGGAGGCAGTGTGAGCTAGTGGTGAGAGCTGAGGCACTGGGAGAGAGAGAGAGGGAGGCAGTGTGGGCTAGTGGTGAGAGCTGAGGCACTGGGAGAGAGAGAGGGAGGCAGTGTGGGCTAGTGGTGAGAGCTGAGGCACTGGGAGAGAGAGAGAGGGAGGCAGTGTGGGCTAGTGGTGAGAGCTGAGGCACTGGGAGAGAGAGAGAGGGAGGCAGTGTGGGCTAGTGGTGAGAGCTGAGGCACTGGGAGAGAGAGAGAGGGAGGCAGTGTGGGCTAGTGGTGAGAGCTGAGGCACTGGGAGAGAGAGAGGGAGGCAGTGTGGGCTAGGGGTGAGAGCTGAGGCACTGAGAGAGAGGGAGGGAGGCAGTGTGGGCTAGTGGTGAGAGCTGAGGCACTGGGAGAGAGGGAGGGAGGCAGTGTGGGCTAGTGGTGAGAGCTGAGGCACTGGGAGAGAGAGAGGGAGGCAGTGTGGGCTAGTGGTGAGAGCTGAGGCACTGGGAGAGAGAGAGAGGGGGCAGTGTGGGCTAGTGGTGAGAGCTGAGGCACTGGGAGAGAGAGGGAGGCAGTGTGAGCTAGTGGTGAGAGCTGAGGCACTGGGAGAGAGAGAGAGGGAGGCAGTGTGGGCTAGTGGTGAGAGCTGAGGCACTGGGAGAGAGAGAGGGAGGCAGTGTGGGCTAGTGGTGAGAGCTGAGGCACTGGGAGAGAGAGAGAGGGAGGCAGTGTGGGCTAGTGGTGAGAGCTGAGGCACTGGGAGAGAGAGAGAGGGAGGCAGTGTGGGCTAGTGGTGAGAGCTGAGGCACTGGGAGAGAGAGAGAGGGAGGCAGTGTGGGCTAGTGGTGAGAGCTGAGGCATTGGGAGAGAGAGAGGGAGGCAGTGTGGGCTAGTGGTGAGAGCTGAGGCACCGGGAGAGAGAGAGAGAGGGAGGCAGTGTGGGCTAGTGGTGAGAGCTGAGGCACTGGGAGAGTGAGAGAGAGGGAGGCAGTGTGGGCTAGTGGTGAGAGCTGAGGCACTGGGAGAGAGAGAGGGAGGCAGTGTGGGCTAGTGGGGAGAGCTGAGGCACTGGGAGAGAGAGAGAGAGAGGGAGGCAGTGTGGGCTAGTGGTGAGAGCTGAGGCACTGGGAGAGAGAGAGAGGGAGGCAGTGTGGGCTAGTGGTGAGAGCTGAGGCACTGGGAGAGAGAGAGAGGGAGGCAGTGTGGGCTAGTGGTGAGAGCTGAGGCACTGGGAGAGAGAGAGAGGGAGGCAGTGTGGGCTAGTGGTGAGAGCTGAGAGACTGGGAGAGAGAGGGAGGCAGTGTGGGCTAGTGGTGAGAGCTGAGGCACTGGGAGAGAGAGAGGGAGGTAGTGTGGGCTAGTGGTTAGAGCTGAGGCACTGGGAGAGAGAGAGAGGGAGGCAGTGTGGGCTAGTGGTGAGAGCTGAGGCACTGGGAGAGAGAGAGAGGGAGGCAGTGTGGGCTAGTGGTGAGAGCTGAGGCACTGGGAGAGAGAGAGAGGGAGGCAGTGTGGGCTAGTGGTGAGAGCTGAGGCACTGGGAGAGAGAGAGAGGGAGGCAGTGTGGGCTAGTGGTGAGAGCTGAGGCACTGGGAGAGAGAGAGGGAGGCAGTGTGGGCTAGTGGTGAGAGCTGAGGCACCGGGAGAGAGAGAGAGAGGGAGGCAGTGTGGGCTAGTGGTGAGAGCTGAGGCACTGGGAGAGAGAGAGAGAGGGAGGCAGTGTGGGCTAGTGGTGAGAGCTGAGGCACTGAGAGAGAAAGCGTGGGACCCTTCCGAATTCATCAGCTGAGCTCATTGGAGTTCCCGCGCGCCGGGGGGCGACGCGCTCGCCCGCCGGCCAGCCCCGGGCGTGGCCACGCTGACCACGCTGACCTCTCTCCTGCAGCACATCGCGGCGCTGTACCCCGGGGATCACGACCGCCTGCGCCGCATGTCGCTGATCGAGGAGGGGGACGTCAAGAGGGTCAACATGGCCCACCTGTGCATCGTGGGGTCGCACGCCGTCAACGGCGTGGCGCGCATCCACTCCGACATCCTCAAGGCCACCGTGTGCGTACACCTCCGGCCAAAATATTAGGAACCCCCTCCGTCGCATAGCGGGCTAGGTCTCCGAGCGTAGCAGGAACGTCTGGGGGTGGGTGTGGGTGGGTCCTCCGCAGGACAGGACTCCAGGCTGGTCGCTGTGATCCCCGAGGGGCGGGCCGACTCCTCGGGACCCGCCCCCCCCCCAGCTAGCCCCTCCTCTTTTAACAGAGGATGTATGCTGATTGGACGAGAGTTTCCGACAGCACCGGCCAGCCTGCAATCACCCTGTCATCCAGCAGGGGGCGCTGTGATCCAAGGCAGCTCTGGGCAACGGAAACTTCAGTCGCAGTCACAGTGTAGCGACACGTCCCGGGCTCGAACCCGTGCCCTCGGGCCTGGCGCTGTTTACTTTTTAATCGCCCGGTTACCCCTGGGGGGGGGCGGCAAGTCTGGACCTGGGTGTGCTGTCTGTGTGGAGTTTGCATGTTCTCCACAGGTTTGCGTGGGTTTCCTCCCAGGTGCGCCGGTCCAAAGACATGCTGATGGGTTAACTGGCCCCGATCTGAGTCTGTGTCAGTGTGTGTCCTGTGATGGACTGTCGTCCCACCCAGGGTGTACCCCAGTTTGTTAGGTGGGATAGACTCCGGCTCCCCTGCACCCCTCTACCGGATAAAGCAGTTAGGAAGCAGATGGATCTGTGAATATCCCCTGGAAAAACGGGAACAAGGGCAGGAGTCTGTCTCAGGGCACGGTCCTAGACCTTGGGAAATAGCCATTCGGCTTCCTGTTAATAAAGCGCTTTCCTTCTCACAGATTCAAAGATTTCTACGAGGTCGACCCCAAAAAGTTCCAGAACAAGACCAACGGCATCACCCCGCGCCGCTGGCTGGTGCTCTGTAACCCGGGGCTGGCGGAGGTCATCGCAGAGGTCAGTCTGGGGGGTCAGGGCTTGGAAAGCGGGGCTCAGGCCAGGGGGTTAGGTTGGTCTGAAGTGAGATTGGGAATGGGCAGTCCAGCGGCGACTGCCGGGGCTGCTGGTGCAGAATGAGCACTGTGTGTCTCCCAGGTGGGGGCTGCTGGTGCAGAATGAGCACTGTGTGTCTCCCAGGTGGGGCTGCTGGTGCAGAATGAGCACTGTGTGTCTCCCAGGTGGGGCTGCTGGTGCAGAATGAACACTGTGTGTCTCCCAGGTGGGGGCTGCTGGTGCAGAATGAGCACTGTGTGTCTCCCAGGTGGGGCTGCTGGTGCAGAATGAGCACTGTGCGTCTCCCAGGTGGGGGCTGCTGGTGCAGAATGAACACTGTGCGTCTCCCAGGTGGGGCTGCTGGTGCAGAATGAGCACTGTGCGTCTCCCAGGTGGGGGCTGCTGGTGCAGAATGAACACTGTGCGTCTCCCAGGTGGAGGCTGCTGGTGCAGAATGACCACTGTGCGTCTCCCAGGTGGGGGCTGTTGGTGCAGAATGACCACTGTGCGTCTCCCAGGTGGGGCTGCTGGTGCAGAATGAACACTGTGCGTCTCCCCAGTGGGGCTGCTGGTGCAGAATGAGCACTGTGCGTCTCCCCAGCTGGGGGCTGCTGGTGCAGAATGAGCACTGTGCGTCTCCCAGCTGGGGGCTGCTGGTGCAGAATTTGCACTGTGCGTCTCCCAGGTGGGGCTGCTGGTGCAGAATGAGCACTGTGCGTCTCCCAGCTGGGGGCTGCACTTCAGTGGGGGGGATGACGTTGGTTCCCTTCTTCGTCATCTCTTGGGATGGGAGGTGCTATATGCATTGCATCCTGTTATTGTTAAAACAGGGCTGCTAAGAACAGAGAATTGCAATTGCTCTCGCTCGAGCCAACCTGTGAAACGCTGGGCTGCTGCCTCCTCAAACCCCTGTCCTCCCGCCAAGAGGCGTCCACGGCTCCGTCACCTCGCAGCTGTAACGGGCAGCGCCCCCTGCTGTTGTCTTGCAGAGGATCGGCGAGGACTTCATCCGGGACCTGAGCCAGCTGAAGAAGCTGCTGAAGTACGTGGACGACGAGGCCTTCATCCGCGACGTGGCCAAAGTCAAACAGGTAAGCGAGCGTCCAGTTCCTTGAACCCGTCCTTCGTTTTCACCCGCGCTGGTGCCTGACGCTCACGGACGCTGTTCGTTTGCGCGGCGGACGGTTTTGGCCAGAGTGGGTGACGTGGGTATTTCCACTGGCGCAGGCCGGTGCTGTGTCCCAGCACGGATTTGAACCCGCAACCTCCCAGGTACCCAGTTATTTTGCCGTTGCGCAGTACTGTGATTACTGAGGAGCAAGTGGGCAAAAAAGTCAGTTTACAGTCAGACATAAGCCCAGTGGAGCTGTCTGTCTGATAGATAGAAGCCTTTGCTTTGTGCTGTTACCCCACTGCAGGTGTGTGAGTGATGCTCTCTCCCCACTCCCTTCTCTCTGCTCTCTCTCCGCGCAGGAGAACAAGCTGAAGTTCTCGGCCTACCTGGAGAAGGAGTACAAGGTCAAGATCAACCCCAACTCCATGTTCGACCTGCAGGTCAAGAGGATCCACGAGTACAAGAGACAGCTGCTCAACTGTCTGCACATCATCACCCTCTACAACCGTGAGGACTGGACCGAGCACCCTGCCACACACACACACACACACCCTGCCACACACACACACCCTGCCACACACACCCTACACACACACACACACACACACACACACATGGCCCGTACACACACACACACACCCTGCCACACACACAGCCCCTACACACTCACACATACACCCTACACACACCCTGCCACACACACACACACCCTACACACACACACACCCTGCCATACACACAGCCCCTACACACACACACACCCTGCCACACACACAGCCCCTACACACACACACACCCTACACACACACACCCTGCCACACACTCAGCCCCTACACACACACACACACACCCTGCACACACCCCACCAGACACACACACCCCCTGCCACACACCCCCATCACACACACACACACCCCGCCATACACACATACCCCACACACACACACACACACACACACACACCAGTCTGCTCTGAATTCTGACCCCAGGCTGCTCTGAATTCTTCTAGGTATCAAGAAGGAGCCCAACAAGCACTTCACCCCCAGAACCATCATGATCGGAGGAAAGGTGAATCTCTCCCCCTGCGTCCTCTCCCTACGGCATCTAGCCCGCGGATGTCTTCTGGGCCAGAGCTGGGCCAGCGAAACCGAGACAGGGAGGGAGCGCACTTGACAGGACAGAACAAGGGGCACTTCTGTACACAGAGGGTGGCAGGGGTCTGGAGCAAGCCGCCCGGCCCTGTGGCTGAAGCTGATGCTAGGGCCCCTAAGTCACAAGCAGGCTCGACGGTCTAATGGCCTCCTCTGTTGCGTCACTTTTCTGGTGTTGAAAAGCACAGCACTGCCTTAATTGATCGAAGGATGATTGATTGGCCGATCAATAACTTCAGAAACGGGTGACCGATAATCCCAGCTGGAATGAGGGGGGAGGGGGGCAGCCTAGAGGGGTGGAAGACAGATGGACGTCAGCGAGGGTCCAGGGTGCGGGAGTGATGGGCAGAGAGAGAGAGAAATCCAGAGAAATGAGTCCTGTGGTCGAGCCCCAGACTGAGATCTCTCACCCCCCACTCCTCTCCCCCACAGGCCGCCCCAGGGTACCACATGGCCAAGATCATCATCAAGCTGATCACCTCCATCGGCGACGTGGTCAACAACGACCCCGTGGTGGGCGACCGCCTGAAGGTCATCTTCCTGGAGAACTACAAGGTCTCCCTGGCGGAGAAAGGTATCCGAGCCGGATTCGGGCCCCGCTGATCACCGTGTGTCCACAAGGGGGCGCTGTTGTCTTTGGGGGGAGGTGACGTGAAGCGGCCCTTCCTGCTCACTAGTCCCTGTACTGACTAATGTACTGAGATGTGAATCAGCCCTTCCTGCTCACTAGTCCCCGTACTGACTAATGTACTGAGATGTGAAGCGGCCCTTCCTGCTCACTAGTCCCTGTACTGACTAATGTACTGAGATGTGAAGCGGCCCTTCCTGCTCACTAGTCCCTGTACTGACTAATGTACTGAGATGTGAAGCGGCCCTTCCTGCTCACTAGTCCCTGTACTGACTAATGTACTGAGATGTGAAGCAGCCCTTCCTGCTCACTAGTCCCTGTACTGACTAATGTACTGAGATGTGAAGCGGCCCTTCCTGCTCACTAGTCCCTGTACTGACTAATGTACTGAGATGTGAAGCAGCCCTTCCTGCTCACTAGTCACTGTACTGACTAATGGACTGAGATGTGAACCAGACCTTCCTGCTCACTAGTCCCTATACTGACTAATGGACTGAGATGTGAACCAGACCTTCCTGCTCACTAGTCCCTGTACTGACTAATGTACTGAGATGTGAAGCAGCCCTTCCTGCTCACTAGTCCCTATACTGACTAATGTACTGAGATGTGAACCAGCCCTTCCTGCTCACTGGTCCCTGTACTGACAAATGTACCGAGATGTGAACCAGCCCTTCCTGCTCACTAGTCCCTGTACTGACTAATGTACTGAGATGTGAAGCGGCCCTTCCTGCTCACTAGTCCCTGTACTGACTAATGTACTGAGATGTGAAGCAGCCCTTCCTGCTCACTAGTCACTGTACTGACTAATGGACTGAGATGTGAACCAGACCTTCCTGCTCACTAGTCCCTATACTGACTAATGGACTGAGATGTGAACCAGACCTTCCTGCTCACTAGTCCCTGTACTGACTAATGTACCGAGATGTGAAGCAGCCCTTCCTGCTCACTAGTCACTGTACTGACTAATGGACTGAGATGTGAAGCAGCCCTTCCTGCTCACTAGTCCCTGTACTGACTAATGTACTGAGATGTGAAGCAGCCCTTCCTGCTCACTAGTCCCTATACTGACTAATGTACTGAGATGTGAACCAGCCCTTCCTGCTCACTGGTCCCTGTACTGACAAATGTACCGAGATGTGAACCAGCCATTCCTGCTCACTAGTCCCTGTACTGACTAATGCACTGAGATGTGAACCAGCCCTTCCTGCTCACTAGTCCCCGTACTGACTAATGGACTGAGATGTACGAGCAGATAAGTACAGGTTGTGCAGCAGACATTTCACCACAGAAATGTTCCAGCGTGATCCGCAGGCAGAGTTAACCAGTGAGTAGTATTTGCCAGTGAAACTGTCTGGGAGAGGAGAGCAGTATTTCTACTGGATTAGAAGAGCTGGATTCACATGGATTCGCTTCTGCCCCCCCAGTGATCCCCGCGGCCGACCTCTCGGAGCAGATCTCCACGGCGGGCACCGAGGCCTCGGGCACGGGCAACATGAAGTTCATGCTGAACGGCGCCCTGACCATCGGCACCATGGACGGCGCCAACGTGGAGATGGCGGAGGAGGCGGGCGAGGAGAACTTCTTCATCTTCGGCATGCGGGTGGACGACGTGGAGGCCATGGAACGCAAGGGGTGAGCCGGGGGCGAGGGGCTGGTCCATCTTCATCCAGTTCAGGGTCTATCCCAGCAAGCAATGGGGCAAGGCAGGGTACACCCTGGACGGGACGCCAGTCCATCACAGGGCGCACACACACACACACACACACGCACGCACGCACGCACCAGGGCCTGGTTTCCCAGAAGCCCATGAAGTCCCCAGCAATGGCGCTGGACTGTGGGAGGGAAAGCCACACACACGCGAGAAGAACATGCAGGCTCCGCACGGACAGCACCCTGGGTACCGAACCGAGCCCGAGGCCCCCCAGCGCCGCGAGACGGCGACGCCCACCACTGCGTCACCACGCCACCCTCGGTCGATTGGTCTTTAATGGAATCCTACACTTGCAGCTGTTTTCGGCAACGAGGAGCAGATCTGTAACGCGGTCGAACCCTAACAGGACGAGAAAAGAAAAAAAAAAAACGAGGCCTCGCAGGTCTCGGGGCCCTGGGTTTGATTCTGGACCGGAGCACCTTCTGCGTGGAGTTTGCATGTTCTCTATGCGTCCCATGTGTTTGGGGGGTCTTTTTTGGGAGGGGTGCTCCGGTTTCCTGTCCTTCCTTCCACCCTGCGATGCCAGGATGCAGGACGTATCCGAGTCAGTTTGAACCCGGCGTCTAACTGGTGTGTTAGGGCTCAGCGATACCGCCATGATCTCAGCTGACCCAGTCCCACCTGGAGGCGCAGTGAGGGTTCTGGGTGCAACAGGAAGCTGATGGGGGGGGGGCGTGTAAGCTCATTCTGAGGCGGCCGTGGCCCCGTCAGCTTGGTGAGAAAATGCAGGACTGTCTCGGGTTCGAGTCACCTGTTCCCCCCCCTCCACCCCACAGCTACAACGCGAAGGAGTACTACGAGAGACTGCCGGAGCTGAAGCAGGTCATCGACCAGATCAGCGGCGGGTTCTTCAGCCCCAACGAGCCCACCCTCTTCAAGGACATCGTCAACATGCTGATGCACCACGACAGGTGGGCTCCCCGCCGCCACAGCCCGCCCACCTGTGCACGCAGGACACCGGCTTCCTGCTGGACTGGGACTGGAGCCTAGTGTAACAGGACCAGTACAGGTTCTACTGCACTGGGACTGTAGCTCCTATTGGAACAGGACTGTTCTACTGCACTGGGACTGTAGCCCCTATTGGAACAGACTGTTCTACTGCACTGGGACTGTAGCTCCTATTGGAACAGGACTGTTCTACTGCACTGGGACTGTAGCCCCTATTGGAACAGGACTGTTCTACTGCACTGGGACTGTAGCTCCTATTGTAACAGACTGTTCTACTGCACTGGGACTGTAGCTCCTATTGGAACAGACTGTTCTACTGCACTGGGACTGTAGCCCCTATTGGAACAGACTGTTCTACTGCACTGGGACTGTAGCCCCCAGTGTAACAGGACTGTTCTACTGCACCGGGGACTGTATCTCCTATTGTAACAGGACTGTTCTACTGTACTGGGACTGTAGCCCCCAGTGTAACAGGACTGTTCTACTGCACTGGGACTGTAGCTCCTATTGTAACAGGACAGGGACTGTAGCTCCTATTGTAACAGGACTGTCCTACTGCACTGGGACTGTAGCTCCTATTGTAACAGGACAGGGACTGTAGCTCCTATTGTAACAGGACTGTCCTACTGCACTGGGACTGTAGCTCCTATTGGAACAGGACAGGGACTGTATCTCCTATTGTAACAGGACTGTCCTACTGCACTGGGACTGTAGCTCCTATTGGAACAGGACTGTTCTAGTGTTGTAACATATGATTTTCCAGGTAACATGATTATTCTACCATAATGTTTACCATACCCTGAAGTATTCTACTAGGATTTCGTGGATTGTTGATGTGTTTTCTTGGAAAATGACACATACAAAAAGCACCCGATGGAAAAATGCTGCAATACAACGAATGACCACCAGAGGTCACTGATGATTCATAGGACCTATCAGCTCCCATTAGCCGGACTCTTTAGCTCTGCAGACCTGCGGTCACCACCCCTGAACTCCACTGCACAGGGGAAATTTCTCCTACCTGCGTGGTGACCTTTCCACTGAAGGAGTCAGTCTGTCCAGGAGGGGGAGCGTGTCTGACTGTCTCTCTCCTCTCCCCCCTTGCCTGCAGGTTTAAGGTATTTGCAGATTACGAGTCCTACATCAAGTGCCAGGACGCCGTCGGTGCGCTCTACAAGGTGAGTGCAGCGGTCGAAGGTCACCCCTGGGGGGGTCGGGGGTCAGGGGGGCGTCAGGGCTGCGCAAGAAGCAGAGCAACCCGGGTTTGAGACCGCCCGAGCCGACCCCCTTTTTATGTTGGGGCCTGTATTTTGGGCGGCTCTTCAAACGACGTCTCTGGTGCATTTGGAAGATTTGCTGCGGGGGAAATAAAGTCAACGTCTGACTCATTTGAATTTTCGAAAGGTTTTGTTACAACCGCTTTGGGAGAAAAAAAACTTTAAATGACTTTTTTCTGATACAGTGAACTGGCTAATGTAGCAGCAGGAACTAGCCAATGGGGCAGCAGGAACTAGCCAATGGGGCAGCAGGAAGTAGTCAACAGGGCAGCAGGAAGTGGTCAAAAGGGCAGCAGGAACTAGCCAATGGGGCAGCAGGAACTAGCCAATGGGGCAGCAGGAAGTGGTCAACAGGGCAGCAGGAACTAGCGAATGGGGCAGCAGGAAGTGGTCAAAAGGGCAGCAGGAACTAGCGAATGGGGCAGCAGGAAGTGGTCAAAAGGGCAGCAGGAACTAACGAATGGGGCAGCAGGAAGTGGTCAACAGGGCAGCAGGAACTAGCGAATGGGGCAGCAGGAAGTGGTCAACAGGGCAGCAGGAACTAGCGAATGGGGCAGCAGGAAGTGGTCAAAAGGGCAGCAGGAACTAGCGAATGGGGCAGCAGGAAGTGGTCAAAAGGGCAGCAGGAACTAACGAATGGGGCAGCAGGAAGTGGTCAACAGGGCAGCAGGAACTAGCGAATGGGGCAGCAGGAAGTGGTCAACAGGGCAGCAGGAACTAGCGAATGGGGCAGCAGGAAGCGGTCAACAGGACAGCAGGAAGTGGTCAAAAGGGCAGCAGGAACTAACGAATGGGGCAGCAGGAAGTGGTAGCTTCCTGTTCGCCTCCTCTTGCATGGCCTTCGTCTCACACACACACACACACACACACACACACATACACTCTCACCTCTGCCTCACGTCTCCCCAACAGAACACCAAGGAGTGGACCAAGAAGGTGATCCGGAACATCGCCGGTTCGGGCAAGTTCTCCAGCGACCGCACAATCGCCCAGTACGCCCGCGAGATCTGGGGGGTGGAGCCCAGCCTGGCCAAGCTGCCCGCCCCCGACGACCTTCACTAAGCGTGCCCCGCCCCCTCCCCCCCGGCCCCGCCCACCAGTGCTGACCACGCCCCCCCCTTCACACCAGACACGACGGCTCGCGTTGGTTTCGCTCAAGGGTGCGCGCGGGACCTGCAGGGAGGTGGGAAAGGGGGGGGGTATCAACATCCCGACTACCCAGCGATCATCAAAGCCCCTCGCCCCCTGCGGATCGCTCAGCGCCTCCACTCCCGCCCGGATCCTCACCTCCATCAACCCCATCGCTTTAAGGAAGGACAGTGCTGGCATCCCTCCAGCAGGGGGCGCTGTCTCACAGCACTACCCCAGAGGGCAACAGATTTTTTTTTTGGGGGGGGGGGGAAATGTCTGTAAAATGTTTGTTTTTTTTGAGTGTATAGTTAGAAACTTTGCTTGTGTGTGCGCCTGTTTTACTTTCTCCTACAGTTACAATAAGAAGAAGAATTGTGACGATTGTGGCCGTCGCCTATACGAGACGTGCCGCAGTCGTTCCGGCCCACCAGTGCCAGAACCTGCCGTTTTCTTTTGAACCCAAAGATAAAAAAGTTGCAGCTGCTAAACAGCGGCCTCTGGTGATGACACCCTCTCCCAGCCCACCCTTTCCTAGATTGTGCCTTCTTATTTTAAGACGGGAACTGGAGTGGCTCCGCTTCCGCGTCGCTGTAGTGTTTTGATATTGGCCCGGGAACCCGGCCTGGCTCGTCTTCCACGAGGGATGGACAATCGCCTCTTCCCTTCCCTTTCCCATGTCTGATGTCCCCCGTCCGAGCGCGCCGAGCTGCGTCTTGTCCCTCCCGCCTGGGGGGCGGCGCTGTAGAGCTCGTTCAGCACGTGCCACTGCTGGCCTGTGGTCTGTGACGTGTACACGACGCGTCCAGACGCAGGGCCTGTGAACAATAAAGTCAAACGGAAATGAGCCCGGCGTCCTGCT
Organism: Lepisosteus platostomus; assembly: GCF_059453375.1. Classification (NCBI taxonomy): domain Eukaryota; kingdom Metazoa; phylum Chordata; class Actinopteri; order Semionotiformes; family Lepisosteidae; genus Lepisosteus; species Lepisosteus platostomus. The sequence goes on along the minus strand of NC_142626.1, from coordinate 1,959,462 downwards.
GCTTCAGTTCCCAGCTTCCTGAGAGCGTAACGCGGTCTCCCCTCCTCCCCTCCTCCTGTCTCCCCTCCTCCCGTCATCCCCACCCCTCCTCCTGTCCCCCCTCCTCCCGTCATCCCCACCCCTCCTCCTGTCTCCCCTCCTCCCGTCATCCCCACCCCCCTCACCTCCTCCTGTCCCCCCTCCTCCCGTCATCCCCACCCCCCCTCACCTCCTCCTGTCTCCCCTCCTCCCGTCATCCCCACCCCCCTCCCCTCCTCCTGTCTCCCCTCCTCCCGTCATCCCCACCCCCCTCCCCTCCTCCTGTCTCCCCTCCTCCTGTCCCCACCCCCCCTCACCTCCTCCTGTCTCCCCTCCTCCCGTCATCCCCACCCCCCTCCCCTCCTCCTGTCTCCCCTCCTCCCATCATCCCCAACCCCCTCACCTCCTCCTGTCTCCCCTCCTCCTGTCCCCACCACCCCCCACCTCCTCCTGTCCCCCCTCCTCCCGTCATCCCCACCCCTCCTCCCCTCCTCCCGTCATCCCCACCCCTCCTCCCAACATCCCCACCCCCCCTCACCTCCTCCTGTCTCCCCTCCTCCCATCATCCTCACCCCCTCACCTCCTCCTGTCTCCCCTCCTCCCGTCATCCTCACCCCCCCTCACCTCCTCCTGTCTCCCCTCCTCCCATCATCCCCACCCCCCCTCACCTCCTCCTGTCCCCCCTCCTCCCATCATCACCACCCCCTCACCTCCTGTCCCCTCCCCTCCTCCCATCATCACCACCCCCGCTTACCTCCTCCCGTCCCCACCACCCCCTCACCTCCTGTCCCACCTCCTCCCATCACCACCCCCTCACGTCCAACCGTCCCCTCCCCTCCTCCTGTCTCCCCACCTTCCCTCACCTCCTCCTCTCCCAGGAGTCTCCCCTCCAGGTACTGGCCCGGCTCACACTGCTGGGCTCCAGTGGGCTGCCGACGGGGAGCTGCAGGGTGGTCTGCCTGCTGGGAAATAACTGCATCTTCTCCCCAAACAGAACTTGGTTCAATAGTCATCCGATTTCAGTAGTTGAAAATCTCGGAGTGGAATAGTAACTTTTAAAACCACAGTTTCTTTTATTTTCACTTACTACTCGCAAAAGAGGCGCCAACAGGTCCGTTTTGTGCTTGTGGGTGAAATCCTCATCTCTGTGAAAGCAATATTTTATTCAACATTTTTTAATGGAATTACACATATAATGTAGTAGATACCTGCACAGGCACACCGCAGTGAGCAGCTCCAACAGGTGGTCATCTCCTCCACGGACAGAAGTGACCACACAGGTGAACCTAGAAGCCGAATAACCCATTCCCAGCGCCTCGCAGGGCGAGTTTACACTGTACATGTCACAGGCAGGTGGAGGGGGAAGTTCCCGGAGGATCGGGGAGGCACTCCGGAACCCCGAGACCCCAACACGCAGAGCCGGGCCGGTCAGCACCGCCGGGCCAGGTGACACTCCAGCCTGACGCGCCCTGATCTGACCGCTAGATCAGGCGGCTGGCTCGTCCCAGCTCGGGACAAAAACGGAATGGGAAAAGTCCCCGCCGAGGAAACATGCGGAAATCGGGAACGCGTCCGCGGGGCTCACACCGACTCCAGTACAACACGCCACAGGGTAGCCCTAAAAATGGGCGCCGTCACGGGCTGCCGATGTTCTCTTTTGATCGTTTCCTTCCTGCTGTGGTCTCACAGGAAGGAGACGGGGGACAGAGTTCTGTCTTAGTGTGTCTGACCTGGAGCAGATCCAGTCTCCACAGGGGCAGGTCGCAGGTCGCAGGTCGCAGGTCGTGTTTTTTTTCCTGGGAGGGGCGGGACGTACCACTTGCACGGGAAGGCGGGGGAGGACGGAGCGGCGACCTCCTGACGGGCTTCCTGCAGAAAGTGTCTCCCTCCCTAATCCGCCCCGCCCCCCTCTCCCTCGCTGGCTCGCTCCCGGCTCTCAGTAGCTGCTCTCGTGGCCGGTGAGGATGTACAGGTTGCTCAGGGCGGAGGGGTTTTCCGTGGGCGTGCTCTCCAGGATAATGTCCCTGCAACACGGAGCAGGGCAGTTACTGGGGCCGACAGCTCGCGGCGCAGGCCCGATCACCCACCCACACCTGAGGTGTCACTGGTCTTAGCGCTCGAAGTGGGAAGAAAGACCTCCTCCCCCCAGTCAAACAGCAAGCCCCCTCCCAGTTCCTAATGGCTTCAACCAGTTCAGGGTCTCAGGGGAGCCAGAAGCCTATCCCAGCAAGCACCGGGCACAAGGCAGGGGACACCCTGGACGGGACGCCAGTCCGTCACAGGACACACACACACACACACACACACTCACACACACACACACTCACACTCACACTCACACTCACACTCACACTCACACTCACACTCACACTCACACTCACACTCACACTCACACTCACACTCACACTCACACACTCTCTGACACCAGGGCCGGTTTTCCCAGCAGCCAGGGGAGGAAGACCCATATGAACACAGACAGAACCCACCCCCCAAAAAACGTATTCAAGATAATCGTGATCTCTCCTACATCCATACAGGCCTCCTCCCCCACAGGGCCTGACAGATCCTCACTCCAGCCCTGTTGAGGAAGGAGGGGTCCTATCGCTGGGACCCTGCGGCCCCTCGGCACCATCGCTGGAGCAGAAAGAGTGAGAACCAGTGACACAGCAGAGCTTTCTCGCTCACATGTTCCTCCCAGACAGTCGGCCACAACGGCTCCGGCGCAAAGGCAGCTCAGGTCTGGCAAAACTCCCCACTCTTCCCAGAACCCCTCATGATCGCCATCAAAGCACAGACTCCACCTGCAGCTCGGCCTCACAGCCTTGTGTGTTAATCAGCGAGAGGCCACAGAGTGTATTTCAAAGACCGACCTGCAGCAGCACACACCTGACTTCACTAATAATAATAATAATAATAATAATAATAATAATAACAACAAATCATTCTTTACACTTATATAGCGCTTTTCTGGACCCCCCACTCAGAGCTCTTTACAGGTCAGGGGGATCCCCTCCGCCCCCAGCAATGTGTACCCCCACCTGGATGAGGCGCCAGTCTGCTCCCCACACCCCAGCTCTCAGTGGGGAGGAGAGCAGAGTGATGGAGCCAGTTCAGAGAGGGGGGTTATCAGGAGGCCATGATGGGTGAAGGCCAGGGGGGAAATTTGGCCAGGACACTGGGGTGACACCCCTACTCTTCTCGAGAAACACCCTGGGATTTTTAATGACCACAGAGAGTCAGGACCTCGGTTTGATGTCTCATCTGAAGGACGGCGCCTGTTTACAGTCTAGCGTCCCCGTCACTATACTGGGACATTAGGACCCACACAGACCGCAGGGTGAGCGCCCCCTGCTGGCCCCACTCACACCTCTTCCAGCAGCAGCCTCAGCTTTCCCAGGAGTCTCCCCTCCAGGTACTGGCCAGGCTCACCCCTGCTAAGCTTCAGTGGGCTGCCAGTTGTGAGTTGCAGAGTGGAAGACTAAGTGGAAGACAGGAAGACCCAGACAGACGACACCTCTAGTGCACCATGACACTAGTGGAAGTGCAAGTGTATTTCAGGCAGGAGCTTCTGTACACAAAAAGCTGGGGGTGCGTGGAACTGATAACCAAAGCATACTGGGGAAGGTGTTTCACTGGGAGACGAGAATCAAAGGGCTGTGCTGGGCTCCCAAAACTGAGCAGGAGCCTCCTCTCCTCTGCTTTACAGCCCTCTGAACAGGACTGGGTCACCTTCCTGAACGTCACACCCACCTGTTCGTCCCCAGGACCCTGAACACTCGGCTCTCGTCCGTGATCTCTTGGGTGACCTGTGGAGACCAGACGGGGTCAAAAGGTCACATCAACGAAGACCTCGTGATCACGGAAATCAGGAATCGGCAGCCGTGAGGGTCCGGGATTGTATTTAGAACTCGCCCCCGGCTGTCGATGGCACCCCCAGTCCTGTAGGGGGCGCTGTGTCAGCAGCTTTTCCAGTTCTCTTCAAAGCAGCAGCAGCAGCAGCAGCTGGGAGAAGCTGTGCTACTGGACTCATTAAAACCAGTAATGAGCTGCTTTCGGTAATTAAAAGCTGATATGGAATTAAAACCTGCAGACACACTCCAGCCTGCCAGAACCAGGGTCAGACAGACCTGGACTATGATATGACCACACAATCCTGGATTTTCAATCACACAAGGCCTTTGCCATCTTTCAACAGAAAAAAAACTAAAACGCCTACATACTAGCACATTGCTCCACTGATATAATGGCGTTTCTTCTCAGTTAGCAAAGCCACCTCATATTTGGGGAAAAGAGCACATTTAAAGTCTGGCATTTCATATTTATGGTGTACACTTCGATAAAGCACGCACTGCCCCTTTAAGAACTGCCCCTCCCTCCCCTAGAGGCCTCACCTCATTAGTATGCAGGCTCCGCCCCCGCAGGCCATGCTTCCAGAAGGCCAGCACGCTGTCCTGTAGACAAACTGCACACACAATAATGACATCGCACCTGTCCCAGGTCGCTCCTTTCAAAATGTACAGCCCCCCCCCCCCAAAACACCGGCCATTAGCTCACCAGCATTCTCGCCTAAGGTCAAGAGTAGAATCTGTGTGTGAGGGAGCCCATGCAAATTTGATGAGAACATGCAGACTCCACACAGACAGCAGCCCAGGTCTGGAATTGCACCCAGGGCTCCAGCTGTGCAAGGCAGCAATGCTGACCTCTGCTCTTCCGTGCCACCTCCAGAACCCACAACATTCCCCTTCCTTGAGAAAATGACCTACCTCAATTACCCACCCGAGCTCGTTATTTCTTGTGCCGGAGCAGTGGATCCCTCTCCGGGAGACGGGAGACACACGGGACAGAGGTCTGCCCCCCTCCTCCCACCCCGGCTTAACGGAACCAAAAGGTGGTGGTGTGGGGTTTGTGGGGCTCTCACCTAGAGTCTGGATGGCGAAGTCGAAGGTCAGCTCGGGGACCAGCCCCCGAGTGGGTCTCCCCTGGAGGGTGACGATCTTCACGGTCTCTGTGGGGAGGGGAGGGGACGGGGGGGTGAGTATCATTTCTACCAGGGCTGAATTCCTTCAATCCCCTTAAATCACGTTTGCGATCAGCAACAGACCAACAGGACCAGCTCTCTCTCTCAATTCAATTCTTCAGGATGCTTTAGCATGACCGATGGGTACAATCAGTGTTTCCAAAGCACATAAAAATAATGAAATTCACATGAAACAAAACAAAAATTAGAAGTAAAATACAATCTACAGACATATTACAGACATTTACAACAAAGACGTATTATAAAATACTGACATATCCTGTAGACAGGTCTCTCTCTCAATTCAATTCAAGGTGCTTTATTAGCATGACCGATGGGAACAATCAGTGTTGCCAAAGCACATAAAAATAATGAAATTCACATGAAACAAAACAAAAATTAGAAGTAAAATACAATCTACAGACATATTACAGACATTTACAACAAAGACGTATTATAAAATATTGACATATCCTGTAGACAGGTCTCTCTCAAAGCAAAGTGAGTTGTGATCCCCACAATTTCTTCACACCTCTCACTGACCCGTCCAATGTGGACACCGCCCCCTACTGCACTCAGACTGGGGTCTCCACTGGCGACGGCTCCTGACCGGGTCACCCTCGGGTGCTCACCGTTGAGCAATGACGCGTCCCCACTCCCAAACTGAGCCACTCAGGACGCCCCCCCCCTGCCCGCCACCGCCACCGCCACCCCGATAAATGGCTTTTCGAACCAAAACGGCGCTTCGGCGCACTTACTCTCCAGCGCGATCAGAACCGTGTCCCGGTCCATCTGAGTGACCTGGGCCGCCTGGAGCGCCGGACTGTCTGCGCAGCGGGACAACGAGAGAGACCAGCATCAGGAGAATGGGGGGGGGGGGCAAGAGATGTCCCCCCCCGACCTCTCTCCCCGCAGGAGCTGGAGGTCTGCAGCCCAGATCGAGCCCGTCTCCCCTGTCCTCATCTGAGCCTCGTGCTGGGAGACCCCCTCCCCCCCAGGTGTGCAGGAGCTCTTAAGTGCCCCTCCTTTCTGAAGACTGAGATACCCAACTGCAGGGGGCGCTAGTGCGAAACCCTCTGCCCCAGGCACAAGATCACAGAGTGCTGAGCCGTCCTGTCCCAAGTGCTGGGAGGGACCCGGCACAGGACGTGTCCTATGAACCCTGAGGACAGTAAAGCAGCAGCAGACCAGGCCATGCCCTCAGCCGGGGCTGCGCTGTGGGGTTGCAGCGAGGCTGGAGGTGGCCAGCGGAAGGCAAAGGCAGACCTGGCTAATGTGTCGATTCAGACAGCCTCAGGGGCAGAGGTGGCCCTGCAGGAGGCGCCGTGTCTGCAGGGTTAAGAGTAATACCGAGCCGCTTTGGGCTGTTCAGAACGACAGCCCTCCCAGACTCCCTTCCTGCTGTTTCTCCCCTGTGTGGGACGGCTCCCTACCTGGCCTGGGGCTGGGCGTGCCGTTCAGGCGGATGATGTCGAACTGCAGCTGCTGACCGGCGGGCGGGCCGCCTCCCCCCCCCCCCACGCCCACGCAGACCTGGGGCAGCTCGTCCGTCTCCAGGACCAGCAGCTCGAAGATGGGCAGGGGCTCCGGCACGCACACGGGGAAGTGCTGGGAGAGGGAGAGACGGGACAGCCGGGATCTCTCTGGCTCCTGCCCCCCCCCGCCGCGGGCCGGGAGCCGGGGACGGGGGCCGGGGGCCGGCGCGGGAGGGACCTACCTTGAGCAGCATGAACTTGTGCAGGGGCTCGTACCACAGCAGCAGAACCAGGCCGGACGGCACCGCTCCGCACAGGAAGGTGCTGTCTGTGTAGGGGTTCCGCACTGCGAGACACAGGCAGGGAGACGGGCTGGAGTGAGACCGAGACAGAGAGAGAGAGAGACAGAGAGAGGAGAGGTGGACAGGGAGAGAGAGAGAGACAGAGAGAGGAGAGGTGGACACAGGTGGACAGGGAGAGAGGAGAGGTGGACAGGGAGAGAGAGAGATACGGGGAGAGAGGAGAGGTGGACAGGGAGAGAGAGAGACACAGAGAGAGAAGAGGTGGACAGGGAGAGAGAGAGACAGAGAGGAGAGGTGGACAGGGAGAGAGAGAGAGAGAGGAGAGGTGGACAGGGAGAAAGAGAGGAGAGGTGGACAGGGAGAGAGAGAGAGAGACACACACACAGAGAGAGGTGGACACAGAGAGAGGAGAGGTGGACAGGGAGAGAGAGAGAGACAGAGAGAGGAGAGGTGGACAGGGAGAGAGACAGAGAGAGGAGAGGTGGACAGGGAGAGAGACAGAGACAGAGAGAGGAGAGGTGGACAGGGAGAGAGAGAGAGACAGAGAGAGAGAGATGGACAGGGAGAGAGAGATGGACAGGGAGAGAGAGATGGACAGGGAGAGAGAGAGACAGAGAGAGAGAGAGAGAGAGATGTGGACAGGGAGAGAGAGAGAGGAGAGCTGGGCAGGGAGAGAGAGAGAGACAGAGAGAGTCTTGGCCACACAAAAAGAGAGTCTTTAAACTTGGCCACACAAAAACTAAATCACCTATTCCACAAACTAGCATCAAAATCTAAGCTAAAAACAACTACATCAAAAAACTACCAAAAAACAAAAGCAAAAGAAAAGTGGTTTGATACGGAGTGCAAAAACATCAGAAATGCACTACGAAAAGTCTCAAATGAAAAACACAGACAACCACACAACACAGATCTGCGACTCAGGTACTGTGACATGGTAAAACTTTACAAACACACGCTGAAAAAGAAAAGAAACACATACATAGACAAACAACTCGCAGAAATTGAGGAGTCACTAAATCAGAATTGTTTCTGGGAGAAGTGGAACAACTTAAACAAATCAAAACCAGAAGAATTGGCCATCCAAAATGGAACAATCTGGCAAACATACTTTGAAAATCTCTATGAAAAGCTCCCAAATACAAATCAATCAGACCAAAACACCATTTATGAAAAACTCAAAATTTTGGAATTGGCTATCAAAGACAACCAAAACCCCTTAGACTCCCCAATCACTGAGCAGGAGCTACTGGACAAACTCCAGGCCCTCAGACCACGCAAAGCCTGTGGCCATGATGGAGTCATAAATGAGATGCTGAGACACAGCAGCACAAAGTTGCAACAAGCCCTGCTCAAACTCCTCAATCTCATCATGACAACTGGATGTTTCCCCGAGGCCTGGAACCAAGGACTGATCACGCCCATCTATAAGAGTGGAGATAAACTCGATCCCAACAACTACCGGGGCATCTGTGTGAACAGTAACCTGGGGAAGGTATTCTGCAGTATCCTAAATACACGAATACTGGCCTTCCTTACCGAACACAATGTCCTGAGTAAAAGTCAGATTGGCTTCTTGCCAGATCACCGCACATCTGATCACATTTACACCCTACACACACTGATAGACAAACACGTCCACCAAAAACACAAAGGAAAAATTTTTGCCTGCTTTGTCGATTTCAAAAAAGCATTTGACTCGATTTGGCATGAGAGATTGTTTTATAAACTACTCCAAAGTGGCATAGGGGGCAAAGTGTACGACATAATTAAATCAATGTATTCAGAGAGCAAATGTGCAGTGAAAATTGGAAACAAAAGGACTAAATTCTTCACCCAAGGCCGCGGGGTGAGACAGGGCTGCAGCCTGAGCCCAACACTGTTCAATATCTATATCAATGAATTAGCAGGAATGTTGGAGCAGTCTGCAGCTCCTGGTCTTACACTACACGACACAGAAATCAAGTTCCTGCTCTACGCAGATGACCTGGTCCTGCTGTCGCCCACAGAACAGGGGCTGCAGCAGAACCTGGCACTGCTGGAGCAGTACTGTCAGACCTGGGCACTGACAGTCAATCTGGACAAGACCAGAGTTATGGTTTTCCAGAAGAAAGCCAGACCTCAGGGAAACAGGTACAAATTCACACTGAACAACAACACATTGGAGCACACATCCAGCTACACATATCTCGGTCTCACCATCAGCTCTTCCGGGAGTTTTGACCTGGCAGTGAAGGCACTGAGGGAGAAGGCACTCAGGGCTTTCTACGCAATAAGAAGGAGGCTCTTCAACATCAACCCACCAACAAGAATCTGGCTCCAAATATTTGAAAGTGTAATCCAACCCATTGCCCTATACGGCAGTGAAGTTTGGGGTCCCCTCACAGACCAGGATTACACCCAATGGGACAAACACCCCACAGAAACTATGCACATGGAGATCTGTAGAAACATCCTCCGTGTGCAGAGAAAAACTCCTAACAACGGGTGCAGGGCCGAATTAGGCCAGTACCCACTATTGATAAACATACAGAAGAGAGTATTAAAGTATTGGCTACACCTAAAAAACAGTGACCAAAATTCCTACCACCACAAAGCCCTGCTCAGCCAAGAGCTGAGCCCAAAACAGAGCCCCCTGAGCCAGCTGGTCCTGAGGCTCACCGACCTGAGCCACACCAACACTAACCAGCCTCAGGACAGCACTGCTAGAGCACCACAACCCAGACTCAACCACATCACAGCACAGATCAAACAGCAATATCTCACACACTGGGACACACACACACAAACACAACATAAACTGGAATGCTACAGAACCCTAAACAGACAATACACACTAGCTGAATATTTGACCAAAATAAAAAATAGCAAACAGAAACAGACCCTGACGAAGTACAGGCTCAGTGACCACAGCCTGGCCATAGAAACTGGGCGACACAGGCAGACCTGGCTGCCCAGAGAGGACAGGCTGTGCTCCCACTGCCAGCAGGGAGAAATAGAGACAGAGGTGCACTTCCTACTGCACTGTGACAGATACTCTGGGATTAGAGAAACATTCTTCCCGAAATTCAGAAATCTAATCCCAGAGTTCCCACACCTGCCAAAACCACAACAGGTCCCAATCCTACTGGGAGAGGGAGGAGGGAACTCAGTTGATCTGGCAGCCCAGTATGTGATCTCCTGTCACAGCCTGAGGAACAGTGAGTCCGTCTCCCAATAATGCTCCAGCCGCCTACAGTATATGTCGATATTATATAATATGTCTTTGTTGTAAATGTCTGTAACATGTCTGTAGATTTTATTTTACTTCTATTTTTTGTTTTGTTCTATGTTAATTTTATTATTTTTCTTTGCTTTGGCAACACTGATTGTACCCATCGGTCATGCTAATAAAGCACCTTGAATTGAATTGAATTGAATTGACAGAGAGAGAGAGAGACACGGGGAGAGAGGAGAGGTGGACAGGGAGAGAGAGAGAGACACAGAGAGAGGAGAGGTGGACAGGCAGAGAGAGAGGAGCGCTGGGCAGGGAGAGAGAGAGACAGAGAGGAGAGGTGGACAGGGAGAGAGAGAGAGGAGAGCTGGGCAGGGAGAGAGAGATAGGAGAGGAGAGGTGGACAGGGAGAGAGAGAGAGAGGAGCGCTGGGCAGGGAGAGAGAGAGACAGAGAGGAGAGGTGGACAGGAGAGAGAGACCCTCACTGGAACATACCCACGCTACACCTCCGGCAGCCCTTGGTGTCGGGGATCTTCGTGGAGACGGCGTACTTCCTGCCCAAGAGAAGCAGCGTCAGACACCGGCGCGGGGGGGCGGGTTTGTGGTAAACAGAGTAACTGAGCAAGGCACTTCGTTCAGACTGCACCAGGAACAGAACCCATTCTGTTCAGTCAGTTTGGATCCAAGCTTCCAAAAACATCCATCAAACCACCTTCAAACAGCTTTATCACATTCAGGGTCAGGGGGGGAGCTGGAGTCTATCCCAGCAGGCAACGGGAGCAAGACAGGGTACACCCTGGACAGGACGCCAGTCCATCACAGGACACCCACACACTCACACCAGGGCCAGTTTTACCAGAAGGCAATTAACTCCCCAGTATGTCTGGGGACTGTGGGAGGAGACCAGAGCGCCTGGAGGACACCCACACGAACGCGGGGAGAACATGCAGACTCCACCCAGACAGCACCCCAGGTCCAGAATTGGACCCAGAGCTGCCTCTCTTAAAACACATCCTGCAGCCCTGTACCTGGGGATGATCCTCTCCGTCAGCCGGTTGGCGCTGAGGGACCGGTGGCTCGGCCTCTTCTGCAGCTGCCTCCTGTGGTCGAACAGCGCCGCCAGGTTGTGGGAGCAGAGCTGGGAAGACTTTCCTGAAGACCGGATCGGGAGAGACAAGTCAGGGACTTCTCCTGCTGCACGGAGAGCGCCAGATGGGGGCTGTCTGCTCCAGAGACTGGACACCCCTGCTGCAGACACACTGACCCCTCCAGGACCAGGACTGGACAGCCCTGCTGCAGACACACTGACCCCTCCTGGACCAGGACTGGACACCCCTGCTGCAGACACCCTGACCCCTCCTGGACCAGGACTGGACAGCCCTGCTGCAGACACACTGACCCCCTCCTGGACCAGGACTGGACAGCCCTGCTGCAGACACCCTGACCCCTCCTGGACCAGGACTGGACACCCCTGCTGCAGACACACTGACCCCTCCTGGACCAGGACTGGACACCCCTGCTGCAGACACACTGACCCCCTCCAGGACCAGGACTGGACAGCCCTGCTGCAGACACACTGACCCCTCCTGGACCAGGACTGGACACCCCTGCTCTAGACACGCTGGCCCTGCAGGACCAGGACTGGACAGCCCTGCTACAGACACCCTGACCCCTCCTGGACCAGGACTGGACAGCCCTGCTGCAGACACCCTGACCCCTCCAGGACCAGGACTGGACAGCCCTGCTGCAGACACACTGACCCCTCCTGCACCAGGACTGGACACCCCTGCTGCAGACACCCTGACCCCTCCTGGACCAGGACTGGACACCCCTGCTGCAGACACCCTGACCCCTCCTGGACCAGGACTGGACAGCCCTGCTGCAGACACCCTGACCCCTCCTGGACCAGGACTGGACAGTCCTGCTGCAGACACCCTGACCCCTCCAGGACCAGGACTGGACACCCCTGCTGCAGACACCCTGACCCCTCCTGGACCAGGACTGGACAGCCCTGCTGCAGACACCCTGACCCCTCCTGGACCAGGACTGGACAGTCCTGCTGCAGACACACTGACCCCCTCCTGGACCAGGACTGGACAGCCCTGCTGCAGACACCCTGACCCCTCCTGGACCAGGACTGGACAGCCCTGCTGCAGACACCCTGACCCCTCCTGGACCAGGACTGGACAGTCCTGCTGCAGACACCCTGACCCCTCCTGGACCGGGACTGGACACCCCTGCTCTAGACACGCTGACCCTCCAGAACCAGGACTGGACAGTCCTGCTGCAGACACACTGACCCCTCCAGGACCAGGACTGGACAGTCCTGCTGCAGACACACTGACCCCTCCTGGACCGGGACTGGACACCCCTGCTCTAGACACGCTGACCCTCCAGGACCAGGACCGGTCAGCCCTGCTGCAGACACGCTGACCCTCCAGGACTCACCTGACACGGACATCAGGACATTGTTCATCACGTACAGCCATGTGCATCTCTGGGGGAGCAACTGGGAGAGGAGAGAGGGAGGAGAGGAGAGAGAGAGAGAGCAGAGAGTAAGTCAACGCCTTCAGGGACCTGACACGACCGATTCGGAGTTGTCGGGTCTCTCACAGGAAGGGGCCGTCTGCGTACCTTCTCCATGGTGTCCTCGTGCAGCTCGTTCAGGTTCAGGGTGTAGATGCCCTCCTCGGCCCCTAGGAGGAGGTACTGATCTGGGCGGAGAGGGGGAGACAGAGGCCGTTCACCCACCGAGCCACGGCCCGCGAATCTGTTTCGACAGCGGGGCGCGAGCCCGGACAGCGCGAGGGAGCACAGCTGAGTGCCCCATCCCTCTCTCCTCCTCGTTCTTCCCCCCTTTCCTTCCTGTTCCAGGCACCCACAACTCTCAGTGTAAAAACACACGTTTTGTATTCGCGGTCCTAAACAAATTCCCCTTTCGTGTCCCCGTTTCGATATTGAGCTTGAAGTCGGCTTCTGGGTTAATCTTCAGTCACGCCCGTTCTTTATAGTAATAATCCTCGCTCTGGACAGGTCAGGGGGGATCCCCTCCACCCCCACCAGTGTTTACCCCACCTGGATGAGGCGCCAGTCCGCTCCCCACACCCCAGCTCTCAGTGGGGAGGAGAGCAGAGTGATGGAGCCAGTTCAGAGAGGGGGGTTATTAGGAGGCCATGAGGGGTACAGACCAGGGGGGAATTTGGCCAGGACACTGGGGTAACACCCCTACTCTTCTAGAGAAACACCCTGGGGTTTTTAATGAGCACAGAGAGTCAGGACCTCAGTTTTATGTCTCATCCAAAGGACGGCGCCTGTTTACAATCTAGTGTCCCCCGTCACTATACTGGGGCATCAGGACCCACACAGACCGCAGGGTGAGCGCCCCCTGCTGGCCCCACTAACACCTCTTCCAGCAGCAGCCTCAGCTCTCCCAGGAGTCTCCCCTCCAGGTACTGACCAGGCTCACACTGCTGGGCTCCAGTGGGGCTGGAGGAGAGCTGCAGGGCAATGGAGGGCATCCCCATTAGCTGTAAAGAGCCATGAGTGGAGTGTCTAGAAAGGCGCTATAGAAGTGCAAGAATAGGTGCACTAGGTGGCGCTGTGGAGCCGTACCTCTGGTCTGGGGCAGGACCCAGGTGGAGGCGCAGTGGATTTTGAGCGGGCAGCCATTGAACACCTTGGAGAAGCAGGCCCCCATCTGCAGGGACACAGGGCACACGGCCGTCAGGACACGCACCTAGCGGCGTGTGTGTGTGTGTGCGCGCTATAAGTGACTGTGTGTGTGCATGCGTGCACGTGCCGTGTGTGTGTGTGTGTGTGTGTGTGTGTGTATGTGTGTGTGTGTGTGTGACTGTGTGTGTGCATGCGTGCACGTGGCGTGTGTGCGTGTCTGTGGTTTGTGTGGTGTGTTGTGTGTTTGTGGTCGGGGCCTGAACGCTGTCCTGCCTGGAGCCTGGAGGATCCAGGATGAGCTTTGGGGCTTTCTGAGCACGGAGAGGAACAGAGCCGGGGGGGCTTACGTGCACTTGTGGCGTGGGTGGGAGTCCGTGACAGTCCGCCCGCTGCAGAGAAACGACACGGCACACGGGTTAGAACCAGCAGTGGCGCCCCCTGTAGGCCAGCGCACACACAGGCAGGCCGGGGCATTCCTGACAGCCAGCTCCGTGGCCGGAACTGGGCCCGCCGCTCCCAGGAACTAATCCCTTGAACCCGGCGCCGGGGGACACTCACCGAGTCCTCCGTCTTCCTCCGCAGGGTGGCCCATTCCGGAGAGAGGGGGGGCTCGCGGCTCGGGGGCGGGCTGCCCCCGCCGCCCCTCGCCTCGCCGACAGCGCCCCCTGCGGGACAGGGGCGGAGACGGCGGTCAGACGGGGCGCCCCTGGGGGCTGAGAGAGGGGGGCCCCCCAGGTCCCCCTAACGCTCAACAACTCCCCTTTGGACTCGGTAGCTACAGTGGCTGCAAAATGTTGGGCATCTCCCCCTCGCAATTATAACCACGCCGTCCCTCACGCAGGGCAGAACGAGGCCCTGTCGACGTGGGGGGGGGGGGGGGGGGGGTCTCTCAAGTCAACCACCCGGCTGTACACCCCCGAGACTGTCTGAATTGACTCATGAGCCAGGGCTGCTGCTGCCTTCTCTCCCACATAGCCTAGGCCCCGCGCAGCACACACGGAGGAAAAGGGCCTGGTGTGCTACTACTTTCCAGGGTTCAGGAATCCAAGGACGCGCACCACGTGCTGTGCGATACCCTTTACCTTAACGATCACCACCCCCACCCCCCCCCGTTCGGAAAGTTTTACCGCACGCAAAGTTCCCACCTGGTTAGAACGTTTACCAGTTTTGTGATTTGCTGTTTTCGGGAAATAAAGTAGATTTTGATAGAAAAAAGAAAACCAGCAGTCAGAGCGAGTCAGTCCTATGGAAACGGTGCTCTCTCCCAACAGGCCTGGGTGAATCCTAAGTCTCTCTCGTGACCGAATAACCGCATCACATGGCGGGCTAGAAACCCCCCTCACCTGCCCCGTTGTCAGCGCTGGAGCCCGGAGCGGGCTGGGAGGCGGCGGCGCTGGACGAGGGGCTGACCCCTCCTGCCCTCTTCACCGTGCCGAATTTCTCCGTCTCCTCGTCGGACGTGTGCTGCCGGCCCGGGTGACAGACAAGGGGAGAGGCCTTCAGCCTTCTGCTTGGAGATACTGTACGTACCTGAGGCCTACCCGGCCAAGAGCCAAGCACAGCAGCGCCACCCAGTGGAGGAGCAGCCTCTAGCACTGTTACAGCAATCCCAGAAGGCACCTCGATGGCGAACAGCACCGGCAATGATGACACATCCTGGGGTACTGCACGTGACCGGGGCTGGGGAGCCCTGCTGTACACCCCCCCTGCTCACAGTGCGTTAACCAGGGTTCGGGGCTCCTGCACTCATATCTGGGAGGTTGCAGGTTCAAAGCCCAGGCAATTCACTGGTGTTTCGCCCCCCGTGCAAAACACTTCACCCTGAAAATGCCCGGCTGTAGAGACGGGCGCTGATCTAAATTGAGGAAAAAGGCGTCGGCCCGATTAATTAGCAAGTGAGCTGCTCAGCTGCAGCAGGAACCCGTGTTTGAAGGGGCGGGGCTGAAGCCTGGATCAGGCGATTCCACCTTACCCCAGCAGATGGCGCTCTCTTGATAGTCAGGCTCCTGCCGCACAGAAAAGAGGGGGGGGGGGAGGGTAGAGAGAGTCAGAGCACTTCCCCATTGCGTGTGACTCTGCTGTATCAAGTGCCGCTCGGGGCCAGCGGGTCAGAACCGGGTCTCACCTCTCCATCAGCGCCTCCTCTACGCACTCCAGCAGGCTCCTGGGAGAGAGACAGAGAGAGGGGAGGTGTGTGCTGGGATGCCCTGACCATTCACACTCTTTGCACTCGAGACAGGGAGAGAGAGAGATGCAGGGAGGGAGAGAGAGAGAGGGAGGGAGGAGACAGGAGGAGGAAAAGAGAGGTACAGAACAGAGGCTGCAGCAGACACAATCCCCTGTTCCAGGTTACCAGCCTTGGCCTCTCTCTGAAGATCGTTCAGCTCTATAACAGCAGCAGCAGCAGTTACTGGGCTGGAAAGACAGTGGGAAACTCAGCGGAGGTCAGCCACCAGGCCAGCAAGCCACAGGAGTCTTACGGAGTGCTGTGCTCGACTCCCATGATACCCCAGTCGTCGCAGGAGCCCTGCAGAATCACACAGGCAAGAGGACACAGTTACACACGTCTCCACCCTGTCTCTGACCCCGCCCACACCCCATCTCCCCACACCCCATCTCCCCCCCAGGCTCAGTCTCGCTGCGGTCTGCACCCCCACACCTCCCAGAGAGGGGGCAGCACCAAGAGCGCCCCTGCACCCCCCCCCTCACCAGGTCAGGGTAGGGATCCGTCTCCTTCCTCAGGGGGGGGCAGAACTTCACCTGGTTGACTGTGGAGAAAGAAGACAGGGTGAGACTCCACTGGGGTCAGAACCAGTCCCCCCCATGAACCCAACTCCACTGGGGTCAGAACCAGTCCTCCCATTAAGCCAACTCCACTAGTCAGTGTTGGTGTGGTTGTGTGCATTAATGTCTTTGTGTCAGTGTGTCCGTGTAAAAGCATGTGGCTTCACTGACAGGGGAGGGGTGTGGCTTCACTGACAGGGGAGGGGTGTGGCTTCACTGACAGGGGAGGGGTGTGGTTTCGCCGACAGGGGAGGGGGCGTGGCTTCTCCGACAGGGGAGGGGGCGTGGCTTCTCCGACAGGGGAGGGGGCGTGGCTTCCCCCGAGAGGCGAGGGGGTGTGGCTATGACAGAACTCCGGCACTCACACTGATCTTCGGATGGAGTCCTCGCCACACTCATGTGCTTCCCAAGAGACATGATCTTATCTGGGAAGGCGTCGCACGTCTGTAAACGCAAACAGCATTCAGCGTTTGCAACACAGTCGGATTTCATTACCTGCCTCCTACACCCCCCCAGAGAGTAAGTACACCCTCCCCCGAATGTAGACAGAAATGGTAGCAGCCCTGCTGGTGGCCAGAGAGAAAGGCTCACTCACGTCCAGGTCACTGTCGTCCATGTGGAGCCCTGCGCTGAGGTCAGGGTTACTGGCCGTGTCCAGCAGCTCGATGACCTGGGTCCGGGTCAGCAGCTGAGTCATGAAGGGGTGCTGGAGGCACAGAGAGGGGGAGAGGCTGTTACCCCGGGGGAGATGGGGGTGCTGTTGGCCCGGCGCGGGTGTGTCGGGCTCCAGGACAGCGCGCACCTGCAGGAGTTTTTCCGCTGTTGGTCTCTTGCGCGGGTTCTTGGTCAGGGCCAGCTTTAGAAAGGTGTGGAAGTCTGAGGTCCTGCAGTCACAGGGAAAACACAGCAATTCAATTCAGAGTCACCCCCATACCCACACAGATACACCCCACCGTCACCCCCATACCCACACAGATACACCCCACTGTCACCCCCATACCCACACTGAGACACCCCTCCGTCACCCCCACACTGACACTGAAACACCCTGCTGTCACCCGCATACCCACACTGAGACACCCCACTGTCACCCCCATACCCACACTGAGACACCCCACTGGCACCCCCATACCCACACTGAGACACCCCACTGTCACCCCCATACCCACACTGAGACACCCCACTGGCACCCCCATACATACACTGAGACACCCCACCGGCACCCCCACACTGACACTGAAACACCCTGCTGTCACCCGCATACCCACACCAAGACCCCCCACTGTCACCCCCATACCGACACAGACACCCCACTGTTTCCTTCCGATTTCTTACCACTTGGTCTTGTCTTTGAGCTTGGGGGGCTGGAAACTGCTCTTCGACATCACCATCAGGGCTCTGGAACAGAGAGCCGGACTCAGAGAAGCTCTGGACACGGTACCAGATCTCACCACAGACACGGGCAGGCGCCTCTGTACAGCAAGGGCGGCAGGGGTCTGGAACAAGCCGCCCCAGACGCGCCGCCAGAACGGCTGGCTCTGATCCTCAGCTCAATTAGCTCAGCTCAGACATTATTCAATTCAATTCAACTTTATTGTCATTAAACTGACACAGGTGCACGGTATAATGAAAAGTGTTTCTCATTAGTCACTCAGGTGCAGTATATAAATAGGACAGAAGATAAGACAATAGACAGTTACACCAGAGCAATAACAGTAACGTGTAATAACATAACATAAATAACATGTAATCAAGTAATCAAACTGTGCAAAATTCCGCAAACAGAGAAAATTTAACAGGACAAAAATAGTGCAAGGTAATTCTTGGAACAGTGCAAAAAATAGTATGGTTAAAAGTAGCATGGTTAATAAATATTAAATATTATTATGCCTGTTAAAATTTTACTGGGCTATCGAGGGGACAGTACAATTTTGGCTTACATGTGTGTGTGGTGTAGGAGTACAGAGGTTGTGGGTACAGGAGGATGTTAGGAGAGATCATAATAAGGTGGAAGGGAGTGGGGGCGTCATTATAGAAGAGCTGCAACTCCTGATGACTGTGCCGAAAATGTGTCAAACTTGCGCACAGCCCTGCATCTAGTTAATTATCTGGGCAATTAGCTAAGTGAATCGGCCTGCCCTCGGCCTTGAGTGAGAATGCAATTAGCATTTTAATATTCAGATGTCGGGCAGGACAGCTGTGCGCAGGGACAAGCCACGCGGAGAACACCGGCAACAGCAAAGGGACAGGAAGTGGGCCGGGGGCGGCAGGAAGTCGGGGCAGCAGGGGGCGACGGCTCACCTCATGGGATGCAGGTCGAACATGGGGGGCTGGAGCTCGGCCAGCTCGATGGCGGTGATGCCCACCGCCCAGATGTCGCACAGCTGGTTGTACCCACCCTTCTTCTCCACCGCCGCCACCTCCGGCGCCATCCTGCGAGACAGGGGCGCACGGGACAGGTGAAGAGCAGAGGACAGAGTCGGGACGCCGGGGGGCACCAGGGGTGGCACCAGCCAGGCACATAGTGCAGGGGACGGGGACGGGGGGGCAACACGGGGAGATCGCGATGTCCCGCGCACTCCTGATCTCGAGGCGCCGATCGCTTGAGAGTCCCTTGCGGTCCAGACCTCGGGACCCTCATGTGTCGCACGGTGCTGTCGATCGCATGCTCGTCGACCCCAACGGTCTGATCCCGCCCGGGTCTCGTCAACCAGACCCCTACTGCACTGCCCTCCCCACTTGTTTCTTCATCCCACGCAGCGGTATTCCCCCTGCAGGTTTACAGGGAGGGGCGTCGCCGAGCTCTTTTCGGTTCTTGGATTTTCCTGCGCGACTCCCCCGCGGCCTGCGGCGAGCGCAGAGCCCAGACCCGGCATCCCCCCACACCCCCCCCCACCGAGGCGAACGGGAAGAGAAACACAAAGGTGGCGAGGGAAAACGAAGAGGCGGGCAGCAGACAGGAGCAGGGGCAGCGACCTCACCAGTACGGCGTGCCGATGAAGGAGTTCCTCTTGGCCACCGAGGCGTTGATTTCTGCCGCCACACCAAAGTCGGCTGAAGGACGACCCATCGGGGGAGACGAACACATTCATGAAATGATTACAATCAACCGCTTCCTCGAGCAACACTAAACAGGTATAAAATATATTGATGCGTGTGTGCCGATCACGTGTGTCAGTATATAGAGATGTGTGCTGATCACGTGTATCAGTATATATTGATGCGTGTGTGCTGATCACGTGTGTCAGTATATAGAGATGTGTGCTGATCGCGTGTAACAGTATATAGAGATGTGTGCTGATCACGTGTGTCAGTATATATTGATGCGTGTGTGCTGATCGCGTGTCAGTATATATTGATGCATGTGTGCTGATCACGTGTGTCAGTATATATTGATGTGTGTGTGCTGATCACGTGTCAGTATATATTGATGCGTGTGTGCTGATTGCGTGTGTCAGTATATATTGATGCGTGTGTGCTGATCGCGTGTGTCAGTATATATTGATCCGTGTGTGCTGATCACATGTCAGTATATATAGATGTGTGCTGATCACGTGTGTCAGTATATATTGATGCATGTGTGCTGATCACGTGTCAGTATATATTGATGCGTGTGTGCTGATCGCGTGTGTCAGTATATATTGATGCCTGTGTGCTGAACACGTGTCAGTATATATTGATAATAATAATAAACTTTATTTTATATAGCGCCTTTACAGGTGGCTTCTCAAAGCGCTTGATGCGTGTGTGCTGATCACGTGTGTCAGTATATACTGATGCCGATATATTGATCAGCCAGTTCAGACTGGGATCCCCTCTGTATCTGCAGCAGGCAAATGACAGCACAAACTGATCACTGCAATATAACCCTAGTGTAGCGCATGAGCCTGACAAGACCACATGGCCCGCCAGCGTGTTCCTCTCCAGGACGAGGATATCTGGACAGAGAAAACCGCCAGACATTAGAGCCGGATTCACAGGAGCGCTGTGTGTGTGCGTGTGTGTGCGTGTGTGCGTGTGTGCGCTGTGTGTGCGCGCGAGGGTCAGCACACGGAGGCCCGGCTTCCTCACTGACCCAGTTTGACGTCGCCTCGGTCTGTCAGGAGGATGTTGGCTCCCTGCACATGACAGACGGTGACACAATGAGATCAGGGAGAGGCAGAGCCACTAACTAACACACACACACACGCCCTAGCGCACTGACATACACACTCACACACACACTCAACACAAGCCCAAATACTCTGACACACGCTCCCCTTGAAGCCTAACACACTGACACACACACACATTCCACACAGGCTCCAAGACAGATTTAAACCACTGACCTTGATGTCTCTGTGCATCTTCCCCGTGATGTGCAAATGGTGCAGCCCCTGGGGGAAGAGACAGCACTAAGACACAGGTCATGGGCTGTACCATCAGCAAGGCGGGGGGGGGGGGGGGGGGGGTCAGACTCAGCCACAAAGAGTTGCAGTTGCTGGCAGCACAACATGGAGGGTTGATAGGCTAAATGGGAAATCTCTGTTACAAGGTAGAATCACTGGAATGTTTTTCTCATATTTGAAAGATCAAATAGTAGTCCCTTACACAAGCCCCTTATAACTGTAGGCAATTACTTGCTGAAAGCAACTAACTTTCCTAACACTCATTATTGTGTAGAGCAGTAGCCAGGGCTCTGCCCCATTGTAACCAGGGAGTTGCAAGTTCAAATCCCCCCTGTGCTGACACAGCTGTTGTCTTTCTTGTGCTTCTTTTACAGTGTAGTGTCCCCGTCACTATACTGGGGCATCAGGACCCACACAGACCGCAGGGTGAGCGCCCCCTGCTGGCCCCACTCACACCTCTTCCAGCAGCAGCCTCAGCTCTCCCAGGAGTCTCCCCTCCAGGTACTGGCCAGGCTCACACTGCTGGGCTCCAGTGGGGCTGCCAGTGGTGAGAGCCGCAGGGGGAGACAACTGCTGGCAAGGTCCTGTCTCTGTCTCTCAAGGGCCTGCAGAGGGCTCATGGTGTGTGGTGTCTCTCTGAAAGCTGTCTTTGTGCCTCAAGGGCAGAAAACGAAGTCTCCCGGACTAGACTTCTCAGTGCCACTGCGAGCTTATATCTGTGCAGATGCCAGGGACGGCCCCTGGCAGGCTAAGGGTCTGTCTGTGGCGTGTGGATCTGCGACCGACTGGAAAAAGAAATCGGCACGGTTCTGGTGTCCCTTGGCTAGGTGTACATACCTGTAACGTTTCCTTGCAGACGTACGCTATCTGCTTCTCCTTCAGCGGGCCCGTCACTGTAGGAACATCACGACTGCCACAGTTAGACGAGGAAGGAGACGGAGGACAAGGCGGGGCTCTGGACGGGCTCAGCGACAAGACCCATTTCAAAACAGTGTCTTTAAGAGCAGAGGGACGGGACGGGACTGTGGCTCAGTTTATAAAGACTGGTATGAGGAGCACAGTCAGGGCTTCAGAGACCAGGAAATGCTTTTGTTGCAGTGAGTAACTGCATGATCAAAAACCCACCTTTAAAACCCCCGAAAAATGCATGTATACCAGAATGTTAGAGAGCAGCCCTATAGTATGCGTCAGCTCTGCTCAAGGAGCATTTACAGTACAGCTGTTATCATATCACATCACAGGGTCAGTCCCGCCAGATGTTCAGAGGTCCGTGGGGGATGCGGAACCACCCAGATGTTCCCAGCAGAGGGTCTCGCTCGAGATTCCAGAGCATCCCGCTGTGCTCCCACGGGAATCAAGGAGCTGGGGGGGGGGTGAAGTGACACATTAGCCACGTCTGCTGTTGCCTTGTGGCCGGGCACCGGAAGCACCAACGACCCTGCCTTTCGTGAGGTCGCTCGCATCAGCCTTCCTCCCAGCAGCCCACTGAGGAGAAGGCCTGGTCTGATACTACTTTACTTTCTTCAGGGGCCCCAGCCCTGCCACACACTCACCATGGTAAATGTCCTGCAAGGATCCCCCCCCACAGAACTCCATACAGATCCACAGCTTGTTGTTCCTGGAGGTGGACAAAACACAAAAACAAAACACGCAGAGAGACCATCGTCACTGTCGCACCACCTTAAACACCGTCAGGAAAGGCGGGTGTCCCTGTCCACTCCCGCTAGCTCTGGTGAAGTCCATCCTCGTGGTCCACTATTTAAAAACAGGAAACCAGAGGCTCCCGAGGAGCAGAGCCAGCGCAGTCGGGTGTGGGGTGCGCAGATGTCACGGGTTCAAGCCCCAGGATGCCCCAAGTGGCTCTACAGGTGTGAGAGGGCCCACTGGGCTGGACTGTGGACACGCCATTCCCCCCCTCTGGGCTGGACTGTGGACACGCTGTACCCCTCCTCTGGGCTGGACTGTGGACACGCTGTCGTCCCCCCCCCTCTGGGGTGGACTGTGGACACGCTGTACCCCCCCTCTGGGCTGGACTGTGGACATGCTGTCCCCCTGCCCCCCACTCTGGGCTGGACTGTGGACACGCTGTACCCCCCCTCTGGGCTGGACTGTGGACACGCTGTCGTCCCCCCCCCTCTGGGGTGGACTGTGGACACGCCATTCCCCCACTCTGGGCTGGACTGTGGACACGCCGCCCCCCCCCCCCTCTGGGCTGGACTGTGGACATGCCATACCCCCGCCCCCCACTCTGGGCTGGACTGTGGACACGCTGTCCTCCCCCCGGGCTGGACTGTGGACACGCTGTCCTCCCCCCGGGCTGGACTGTGGACACGCTGTACCCCCCACTCTGGGCTGGACTGTGGACACGCTGTCCTCCCCCCCCTCCGGGCTGGACTGTGGACCCGCCGTCCTCCTCCAGATTCCTACAGGAGCGAGAGGGACAGGACTCCAGCACCTGAGGTAGCTCCCGAAGTAGGCGACGATGTTCTTGTGCCTGCAGTCCTTCATCATGGTGATCTCCTGCTGGATGGACGAGATGTCGTCCCCTGGCGGAGGAGACACAAGTTTTCACCGTTTGACTCCAGCAGTGACAGCTCGTGTCAGAAAGGCACTGCAGGTTGCGAGGGCATGATGAACAATTCCGAAGGATTAAAATGACGGGGTTGAGCGAATTATAAGACCTCTGCCTGCACGCAGAATGACGGAGGTCCTTGGGATGTGAAGGGTCAGAGGTCATTGGAAGTCACGACCTTTGACCCCTCCCATAGCAAGAGCTCCCCGCCGCCTGGGCTCACTCCAGCGGCTGCTCGCCTCTCACGGCTCCCGACACCCGCGGCCTCGGTACGAGATCGAGCTCGGTGGCGGGCGGCCTACCGGGGTCCAGCTTGACGATTTTGATGGCTGCCATTTCCGAGGTCTTGATGTTGCGGGCCTGAAACAGAGACGCGGGCGTCAAGAGGAGGGCAGATCCCACAGCGGCGCCCCTCCAGGAGACGGGAAAACAGCCCTCAGGGTCTCACACCTCTACACCGCCCGCTGTGCATGAACTGTAGAAAGGGAGACGGGAGCAGGGAGCTGGGAGACGGGAGACGGGAGACAGGAGCTCGGAGCAGGGAGACGGGAGCAGGGAGCTCGGAGCTGGGTTCGAAAGGTATTCTGCATCCTGTGTCTCAGCCTTCTGCGGCCCAGACCTGTCCTGCCGAGAGGGGAAGTGAGAGCAGCTGCCGGGCAGCTCCGAGGGGCCTGGCCGATCCTCCCCTCGAACCCTGCCAGCCCGCAGCGGGCAGCCGAAAGCAGAACCGGAGCAGGAACAGAGAGAGCCTCCCGGGAGCCGCCCGCAAGCCCGATCTCACTTTCTCTCTCGCGCCGCGGCCGCAGGGGGTATCGGCCAGAGGGGGGGGGCTGGGAGACAGTTGGGAGCTGACCTGTACCCCTCATGGCCTCCTAATAACCCCCCTCTCTGAACTGGCTCCATCCCTCTGCTCTCCTCCCCACTGAGAGCTGGGGTGTGGGGAGCGGACTGGCGCCTCATCCAGGTGGGGGTACACACTGCTGGGGGTGGAGGGGATCCCCATGACCTGTCCAGAGCTCTGAGTGGAGGGTGCAGAAAGGCGCTATAGAAGTGTGAGGATTATTATTATTAGTATTACGAAGCGACACAGCCTGGCGTTAAACGGAGGGGAGGAGGAGGAGGTCTCGTGGGATAGCTCCCGAGTCCAAGAGCGCCGTCCGCCCTCCTCCGTTGCCACGGCCACCACAGGCTGCTTCGCCAAGGCCTCTCGGGTTGCTGCGGCAACAGCCGGTTGCCACGGGCCGGTCGCCGGCGCCTCCGCAGAGCAGCTTCAGGGCCGAGGGCAGAGAGAAAGTGGCGAAACGGCCGGGACTTCCTGTTTCCCCGGCCGCTGGGCCACAGCGCTTCCTGCCTCGCGCCGGCGAGCTCCGATCGCGCTCCCGGGGGGGAACAGAGAGCCGATCGCGCACAGGGGTGACCACAATTAAAAAAAAAAAAAAAGTTGGTTTTGGACACCAATGCCTCCTTGGAGCCCATGCAGATGGAAAACTGGTTTTTAATTTAGTTTTTTTTAACCATTTCAACAGACCAAAATCGCCCTTTCGTGTTCGGTCCTTGGCGTATTGATCCTGGGAGGCAGGGGCACACGGACACTACGAGATCCGTCCCAGTCCATCTGTCCTGCCTGTCCTTCGGCCTACTCATCCATCAACCCGTCCACCCAAATCTTCACCCATCGGTCTGATCCATCATCCGTCGACCAATCTCCTCTTGCACCTCTGCAGAGGTCAGGGCGTGACAATCTGTCCTATGAAGCCACGTCACCTGGCCATCAGAAGGACCGCATCCAACCACTCAGAGGGCACGGCTTCTGCAACCGACCAATCGAAGCTCAGAGCTCGTTATCCTGCCCATTGGAGCTCAGGGCCGCTTCAGACAACCAATCACAGCTAGGGACACTGTCTATTGGCCAATCAGAGCTCGGCGCACCCTCTGCTGCCCAATCAAAGCTCAGAGCTCGTTTTCCAGCCCATTGGAGCTCAGGACCACTTCAGACAACCAATCACAGCTAGGGACACTGTCTATTGGCCAATCAGAGCTCGGCACACCCTCTGCTGCCCAATCACAGCTCAGAGCTCGTGATCCGGCCGATGCAAAGGCAATCGCAGCCCCGGGCTCAGCAGACTGAGCGCCGTTTGGGAGGGCAGGCTGAAAGAGGCACGCGAGAGCAGTCTCTGGGCTGAGCCTCCTCCCCAGCGCTGCTCTCAGTCCAGGGTGTTTGTGCAGCTGAGCCTCAGGGCGCCCGAAGCGCCGTGTTCTCACACAGTGATGACACCTCTTCCTTCCCCGGCTTCCGCTGCGGGTTTCCTGTTACCAGCTCTGTCCCCCCGTCTCTCTCTCTGCCCCTCCCTCACCACTCTTTCCTCTCCCCGACACGGCAAACAACACGCACACACCCGAGCGCCAGCTGTCCCTCTCTCTCCCACACGAGATCCCCCTCTCCTGCGAGGTGCCCTGATGCAGGTATTCAAAACCCTGACAGAATCAACCCAGAATCTACAGTCAAACACGACCCGGAGGACAGGAGGGGAAACGACTTGGAAACGCATTTAAAACTGAGAGCGGGAGGCCCTTCTTTACAAGAAGGGTGGTGGGGGCGTGGAGCAAGCTTGCCAACCGTGTTGTTGAAGCCAATACCCTGCTTTCTTTCAAGAAACACCTGGATGAGATCCTCCAGTCAGGACAGAAGACACTACTTTACACAGAGAGTGGTGGGGGTGTGGAACAGGCGGCCAAGCCATGTCGTTGAAGCAACTCCATGAACAGCTCCTCTGGTCGGCTCTCCCCCCTGCCGGCGGATCCGGAGTCGCCAGCGGGGTCTCGAGCCGGGAGCCAGCCCCCGGGGGGCGTCAGAGACTCCCCCCCGAGGCGAGAGTCTTGGGCCGGCTGAGGCTGCTCTTGCGTGGGCGCGGACATCCTGAGCTCTGTCTCACCCCCGGCCTGCGCTCACACTTCGATCGCCGCGCGAGAAATCAGACCCCTTCCTCTCCCTCTCTCGGCGCGCGGTCCGTGGCTGACGGCGCGCGAGCGTTCCGGCCCCCGCGCGGACCGCAGGCACCCCCTGCACTGATCGCGATGCGACCTCGCGGCGCTGCCCTGCTGACCGCCCACTGACCACTGGCCGCTACCGAGCGTGCTTGTGAGGACGCTACACGAGGGGTGTTACCGTTAGGAACGGTTGGCGCAAAGGTTTTCAAGAGAGAGGAAGGAAATCGGCCCGGCGGGGCGTCTGGCGGTGGCCGACCGCGGGTCTCACCCAGCTGTTTCCCGAAAGAAAGCAGGGTATCGGCTTCAACGACAGGGCTGGGGCAGCTTGTTCCACACCCCCGCCGCCCTCTGGGTAAAGTGCCCCCTGTTCCTGGGTTTAGATGAACTCCCACGGAGTTTCCACTGGTGTCCTCCGGTTTGGGAGATCTCCTGTTCAAGACTAGAAAGGTCCAGTTCCTGTCCTGTCGGCCTGGCAGTTCAGTTCATCGCCTCAAGCTCTGGAATGTATCAAATTGCTCTTCTCTGGAAAGATACAGCTGCTCTGTAATCTCTCCAATAACAGGGTGACACCAAAACTGGAAACTACTTTTTTCCTCCTCCACACTCCCCTATTCACACCGACACCTGGAGATCTGGAGATCTACAGTCCACTGATAATAATAATTAATAATAATAATAGGTTACACTTATATAGAGCTTTTCTGGACACTCCACTCAAAGCGCTTTACAGGTAATGGGGATCCCCTCCACCACCACCAACGTGCAGCTCACCAGCACCCCAGCAGTGGGGAGGAGAGCAGAGTGATGGAGCCAGTTCAGAGAGGGGGGGTTATTAGGAGGCCATGATGGGTAAAGGCCAGGGGGGGAATTTGGCCAGGACACCGGGGTAACACCCCTACTCTTCTCGAGAAACACCCTGGGGTTTTTAATGACCACAGAGAGTCAGGACCTCGGTTTTACGTCTCATCCGAAGGACGGCGCCTGTTTACAGTCTAGTGTCCCTGTCACTATACTGGGGCATCAGGACCCACACAGACCACAGGGTGAGCGCCCCCTGCTGGCCCCACTCACACCTCTCCCAGCAGCAGCCTCAGCTCTCCCAGGAGTCTCCCCTCCAGGTACTGACCAGGCTCACCCCTGCGGAGCTCCAGTGGGGAGCTGCAGAGTGATATGGCTGCTCACCTCCTTCACACTGACTCCTGGAGATCTCTGGAGCTGGGATCAAACTGGGATGATCTGAGAAGCTGCTGGGAGAGGATCCGGGCTCTGTCGTTCTTCAGCGCTCTAGTCATAATAGTCACCAGTTCTCCTTCCCCCTAGTCAGTCCGACTTCCTCGCCCGGTGCTAACCGTATCTTCCTCTTTCTGGGTCGTACGCAACACACTCAATCCTCCTTCCCTACCGTCACCTCACGGTCTCGTACAAGCGGCCGCTCTACCGACCGCGCAGAGCCCGACAGCCACGCTGCCCCGCGTCAGCTGGTCGAGTTTGGTTCCTCGGCCTGGGAGAGGGTTGTCGGCATTTTTTTTGTCTCGTCTTGGTTTGGTTTGGTTTTTGGAAGCGACGCGTCACGTTTGCGCCTCCCGTGCGACGGTTTGAAACGGAAAAGGAGGGGGGAGGGGGGGAGACCAACTTCACAACACCCCCCACCACCCCAATAGCGACTCACTGTGACCCCGAAACCTAAAAACGTCCCAGGTGAAACACGGCGAGGATCAAAACGCCCAGTTTTTATAGGCAGCATGAGTTAACCGATATCCTGCGGTTTTACCATCTATGAACATACCGAGCCGGCACGAACGGCAGGGGTGCGGGATACCCTTGGTGGCAGGACGCGAACCTCGCAGTTCAAGGGTTTAATTTTTCCCACAGCGCGTGTAAAGTGTGGGAAACGGGGCAGCAGCATTTTTTTTTTGGTAACTCCGCGCGAGTGAGAGAAACTTGAAGGGGCTCAACCATAGTTTACAAAGCACACCACTTCCCCACCCGCTCTCTCTCACACACACACACAGACAAACATAGCGGAAACACAGCTTACAAACGCTACCCCGAAACCCGGTCCGGTCCGGGACTGTGCCCGCGTCCGCAGACGCTCTCTAGCCCGGGGGCGGCGAAAGTTAATCAAGACAGCATCCGCGGTGGTGGTGGTGGTGGGAGGGGGGGCACGGTTATTTCACGTCGACCTCTCCCCCAGCCAGCCAGCCAGCGAGGGAACTGTAGCTTCCTGCTTACCTTGAACACGTCCCCGTAGGTCCCGCTGCCGATGCGGTGGATCAGGTCGTAATCGTCCAGCGGGTTCGCCAGGGACACATCGATAGCATCCATCTCTGCGCCCCCCCTCCCCTCTCCTCCTCCTCCTCCTCCTCCTAATTTCTCCGTAGTGCTGCTTTTCTCAATCTCTCTCTCTCTCGCTTTCACAGCCACAAATTCATGTCATGTCTTCTCTCCCGAACCCTGCAGGGTCGGTCCGGCGACCCAACGTCCGCCGCCACCTTAGAAACGCGCCCGAAGGTTCGAAAATGGCAGCGGCGCGTCTGCAACTGCGCTCTCTCTCTCTCTCTCTCTCCCTCTCTGTGTGTCTGTCCCAGGAGCTGTCACCTCGCCGGAGCCGCCGCCAGTTCAAGCGCAAGGCAGCTTCAAAGCGAAAGCGGTAGAGCGCCTCTGTGTGTGTGTGTGTGTTTCAAACGCACAGGCCGACACACACACAAGGGGAAAAAAAAAAACAACAACCCGTAAGACTGCCAGCCTGCGGTTCCCCGACTGCGCAACATTTCTGAGCCGCAATTAAATCAAACACACACGCCACTGCGAACCTTTCCGCCGGGGCCGGCCTCACACGCCAAGCAGTCGGCATCCATCCGCGCTGAGACGGGGGGGGGGGGGGGTCATTTTCAATCGCATTGTCAGACTAGGCCACCCCCACCCGAAGGCTGCAGTGGAAAGCGCCCTTCTCGAACCCGGAGCCGACCCGCCGACCTTGTCTGCAACACGTTTGCGCTTTTTTCAGCGTCACGAGTGTTTCGGCGGAGCATGCCCCACGCAGAGGAGCCGGGCCTCCCCACGAGCGTGAACCCCCACCGGCCGCACGGCGCAGGGGCGTTCAAGTTCGCTCTGCAGGCCGCGGCTGGGTGATCAGCCACGACTTGCCTTTCCGCTGCGTGGGGACGTCTTGCGAGGAACGAGGCCCGTGTCGCTCCCTTCAAACCGTTCTGAATTTTTTTTTCTTTTGGGAGGTGACCCGCGATGGACTCTAGCGCCCCCTGTCTGTGGGGTGAGTCTTGCAGCTCCCGAAACCGGAAGGGCCTCTGGGAAGCCTCAGGCCGATATCCGCGCAGCAGGAAACACAAGTGACGGCCAGGATTCTTTGCCAGTATTTTTATTTTATAAAAAAACAAAACAAAAAACAAACACAGCTTCTACAGGTGACGTGGATCCTAAAGTAAAAACTACCTACAAACAGGGCTCAGATGAGTCAGCTTCTGCCTGGGATTGTGTGTGTGTGTGGGGGGCCCAGGTGGGCCAACAACTCCTCACAACCTCACAACCACCACTGTCAGCTCAACAGCGCCTCCTCCTGGGCACCGGGCAGCGTCCGAGAGGAACGGCGCTCAGCGGGGCCCGGCCCGCCCAGAGGTCACCCCCGGAACGCACGAGGGGGACAGGAGACAGACCAGCGACGCCGGCTACCGTCTCCACAGCGCAGCCCCACGAACGGAACGAGCCCTAGGCCCCACTTTCCCGCTGCACTGCGGGAGGAAACCCACGAGAACATGCAGACTCCCCCCAGACAGCACCCGGGAGCCCCCGGCAGCGACGCTCACCCCTGCGCCCCTCAGTGTATTCCACCTCCCTCTGTCCCTTCCTGGACAAGATCACCCCCCCCACTGCCCCCAGCCCATCGGAAAGCTTCTCCCAACTCCAGGGGGACAAAGCCAGACTTGGGGAAACACCCTGGACCGGATACACGCGTTACAAAAACGGGGGGGCACGCCATTCTTCAAAATCCACCCCCCCCCCAGAGCCGGACTGAATCCACTACCCCCCAAGGCTGAAGAGCTAGAGCAGAGGCAGCTCCGCTTCTTCCCAGCTCGAGGCAGGAAACATGACCCCCCCCCCGACCCCTGACCCCCGACCCCCGACCCCCGACCCTCACGCGGGACGACACAACGGCCCTCCTCTCTCCCAGAGCCCGACGAGGCCGGAGACGAACGGGCGCGTCCCCGGAGTTCAGGGGTCTGGATGTGGGGGCTGGGGGGGGGGGTCACCCCACTAGAGGCTCTTGCGCTGGCGCTTCATGAAGGAGAGGGTGTAGTCCCCGGCGGGGGGGGGCTTCTGCCTCTTCATCTGCACCTGGGACTGGGCGGTGAGCTGCAGCTTGATGGCGCTGGAGTTGACCTTGGCGGCGGCCAGCAGCTCCTTCATGCCCTTCATCTTCTCGCTGCGGAAGGTCACCACGGGCCCCGGGGCCGGGCCGGGCGAGGACCCCCCGGGGCCCCCCTCCCGCTCGCCGCCCGCCCTCCCCCCGGGGACGGAGCGCCGGCGGCCGGGGGGCTCCCCTGCCGCCGCCTTCTTGGGGGGCGGCGCCTGCGGGGGTCCGTGGGGAGCCGAGGGCGGGGGGGGCTGGTGAGGAGGAGGAGGAGGAGGAGGAGGGGGAGGGGGAGGGGGGGGCTCCTCGGCTTTGGATTCGCGCCTGGGGCCCCGCCGGCGCCCCTCCCGCGGGTCCTCACTGGACTGGTCGTCGTCCTCCAGGGGCTCCGGCTCCTTGGTGATGATGGACACCTTCTGGCGCACCTGCGAAGAGGAGAGGGTCACGGCCCGCACAGCGCCACCCCGCCCCCTCGGGCAGTCCAGCGCCCCGCTGCCCTCCCCCCCTCCCCCCAGCACGACACACAGACACACAGACACACAGACACACAGACACACAGACACACAGACACACAACAGGGTCACTTTTCCCAGAAACCAGCACGTCACACACACAGGCACACAACAGGGTCACTTTTCCCAGAAACCAGCACGACACACAGACACACAACAGGGTCACTTTTCCCAGAAACCAGCACGACACACAGACACACAACAGGGTCACTTTTCCCAGAAACCAGCACGACACACAGGCACACAACAGGGTCACTTTTCCCAGAAACCGACACACAGACACACAGACACACAGACACACAGACACACAGACACACAGACACACAGACACACAGACACACAGACACACAGACACACAGACACACAGACACACAACAGGGTCACTTTTCCCAGAAACCAGCACGTCACACACACAGGCACACAACAGGGTCACTTTTCCCAGAAACCAGCACACACAGACACACAACAGGGTCAAAATCCCAGAAACCAGCACGACAGACACACAGACACACAACAGGCTCACTTTTCCCAGAAACCAGCACGTCACACACACAGGCACACAGAGCGCACACAGAGCGCACACAGAGCGCACACAGAGCGCACACAGAGCGCACACAGAGCGCACACACCTGCGCGTCGAAGCGACTCAGGGACTGCACCAGGTACGTGGCCCAGCCCACGTGCAGGACGGGCGTGGGGCTGCCCTCCTCCCACTTGCAGATCCCGTCGTAGAACCGCAGGAGGTGGGCGAAGCACTCTGAGTCCTGCAGGGCCGACAACGCGGCGGCCGCCTGCTGGGGGGGCTCCTGACAGACCAGAGAGACCGAGAACATCGTCTGAGCCCCTCCCTGCCCCAGGGCATTTCAAAGCAAGGAGCCACTTCTTTACACAAAGGGTGGTGGGAGTGTGGAGCTAATTTCACTGACATCTGAGCAGAGGGCCGGGGCAGTGTGGTCTCGCCCCTCCCTGCCCCAGGGCATTTCAAAGCAAGGAGCCACTTCTTTACACAAAGGGTGGTGGGAGTGTGGAGCTAATTTCACCGACATCTGAGCAGAGGGCCGGGACAGCGTGGTCTCGCCCCTCCCCGCCCCAGGGCGTTTCAAAGCAAGGAGCCACTTCTTTACACAAAGGGTGGTGGGATTGTGGAGCTAATTTCACCGACATCTGAGCAGAGGGACGGGACAGCGTGTTCTCGCCCCTCCCCGCCCCAGGGCGTTTCAAAGCAAGGAGCCACTTCTTTACACAAAGGGTGGTGGGAGTGTGGAGCTAATTTCACCGACATCTGAGCAGAGGGCCGGGACAGCGTGGTCTCGCCCCTCCCTGCCCCAGGGCATTTCAAAGCAAGGAGCCACTTTTTTACACAAAGGGTGGTGGGAGTGTGGAGCTAAATTCACTGACATCTGAGCAGAGGGCCGGGACAGCGTGGTCTCGCCCCTCTCTGCCCCCGGGGCACGCCGACATCCGAGCGTGAGCAACAGGACACCCCAGTTACCCCGCAGAGCTGGCACACCTGAACAACGCCCCCCAAGTCTTTCGGCATACGCGCCCCTTCCGAAACCACGCGGCCGCCTCTCGCTCGGTTCCCGAAAGCGGGTCCCGCCGAGAAAACGCTCCAGGACGGAAGAGTTTCGTCCGGATCCAGGCCCCCCTGCCCCCCCGTTACCTTCTCCACCCCGTCAGCAGGGGGCGCCCCCTCCCCCGAGCTCTCGCTGGCCGTCTCCTTCAGCAGCGTGGGGATGACGTCGTTGGCGATGTCGAAGAACTCCTTGTAGATCTCCTCGTCCTCCCGGAAGTAGTTGTAGCTGGAGAAACAGGGCAGTGAGTCTCCGCAGAACGGGAAGACCCGGACCAGATCCCCCGGTCGGAATCAAGACCGTCGCACCTCTTGGTTTTCCACTGTGCTCCCTTACTGTGACGACCCTGAACTGGAAGAGGCAGTTAGCAAATGTCTGGATGAGATTTACAGTTTCCTCGGGTTTTGAAAAGTATTATACAATCAAGTTAATAATAATAATAATAATAATAATAATAATAATAATACGAATTACGAACTGGCTTCATCACTCTGCTCTCCTCCCCACTGAGAGCTGATGTGTGGGGAGCGTTCTGGCGCACTATGGCTGCCGTCGCCTCATCCAGGTGGGGCTGCACACTGGTGGTGGTGGAGGGGATCCCCATGACCTGTAAAGCGCTTTGAGTGGAGTGTCCAGAAAAGCGCTATATAAGTGTAGGCAATTATGATTATTATTACCTATGTGGGCAGCGCTGAATTAACAATCTTTGGGGCTTTGTCTCCCCCTAGTGGACAGTGTGAGAACGCCCCCCCCCCCCAGGACAGAACCGCCGAGGCCTGTGAGGGCGTCGGTACTCACTCCTGCACGACGGTGGCGGCCTCCGCCCAGGCCCCCAGCGCCTCCCGGACGTTCCTGTGGCGGTAGTGATACCCGGCCAGGTACATGAAGGGGTAGATGTGCTCGTTGTTGTAGTACTTCTTCGCCGACTCGATGGCCTGGGACAGACGACGACGGGGTGGGGGTGGGGAGAAAAATAAAAACAAAGACCCGGGAGGTCACGAGACGGCAGACCCAGGACACTCCCCGCTTCTCCCGGCCGGCCAGGGAGAGTCTGGGAATCCTTCAGGAGGACCCGGAGACCGTTGCCGGGGACGGGGAAATGCGGTCTTGCCCGGCCTGTTACCACGGGTGACCCTCCCCCGGGGATCGTCCCGCCCGCTCGCCCGGGACAGGGGTCACCCCCGCAAACCACGCGCAGCCTTACAGGTGAGCCAGAGGATTGTGGGAAAAAACGACGACTCAAAACCCGCCGGGAAGCCAGTGCAGGGACCCCAGGACAGGAGTGACGTGATCGCTTGCGCTGGGCCCGGTCAGGATTCCGGACCCGTGAGCCTCGCTGCCGCCCCCTCACCTTCTCATGTAGGGCCAGCGGCTTTTCCCGGCTGGGCTGTGGGTCCATGTCTTCCAGGTCGGCCAGGCAGCCCAGCGCCATGGGGTACCTGCAGAGCAGCACAAAGAGCGAGTCTGGACACCGCCAGACACTCCTGACCGCCACCAAGGGCTGATTAACGGCGGGGGGGGGCAATCGGTCCTACATTTTAACCCCCCTGTGTCCCACAAACCCCCCCAGAGAAGGGAGCTTGGGAGGGCTCTTCACGTGCGCTGTACGTGACTGTTTTGGGGATACAGAACATGGGTTTTTGGCATTTATTCCGCGTGAGGCTGGGGGACATGGGGGGGGGAACGACGCTGCAGAGGAAGGCCCAGGCGTCGTCTTCCTCCCCCTCTCCTGGATCGGTGGCCCAGGGCGTCGCGGGTGCCGCCGTCTGGGACCACCGCGTCGGGACAGATCGCTACCGGCCGGAGGGACGACCACGCTGCGCCACCTGGTGTCCGCCAGCGTCCTCACGAGGTGGCGCAGCAGGGCCACCACGCACGACAAGAGGCGCACAGAGGGCCATCGGATGGGATCGACCATCGGCCGGCGAGATCCACGCCC
Source organism: Lepisosteus platostomus (assembly GCF_059453375.1). Lineage (NCBI taxonomy): Eukaryota > Metazoa > Chordata > Actinopteri > Semionotiformes > Lepisosteidae > Lepisosteus > Lepisosteus platostomus. Next base: position 1,924,640 of record NC_142626.1, on the reverse strand, counting down.
TCCGCTGTGGCGATGAGGCCCGGTCCATCATTCACGATCCCAGCCAGCCCGGATACAGCCTGTTCTGCCCCCCTCTGCGTTCCGACCAGCGGTACCGCACCGTTAAATAATAATTAATAATAATTGCTTACACTTATATAGCGCTTTTCTGGACACTCCACTCAAAGCGCCTTACAGGTAATGGGGATCCCCTCCACCACCACCAATGTGCAGCCCCACCTGGATGATGCGACGGCAGCCATAGTGCGCCAGAACGCTCACCACACACCAGCTCTCAGTGGGGAGGAGAGCAGAGTAATGTAGCCAATTCATAGAGGGGGAGTATTAGGAGGCCATGATTGGTAAGGACCAATGGGAAATTTGGCCAGGACACCGGGGTTACACCCCTACTCTTTTCGAGAAGCGCCCTGGGATTTTTAATGACCACAGAGAGTCAGGACCTCGGTTTTTTACGTCTCATCCGAAGGACGGCGCCTGTTTACAGTATAGTGTCCCCCTCACTACACTGGGGCATTAGGACCCACACGGACCACAGGGTGAGCGCCCCCTGCTGGCCCCACTAACACCTCTTCCAGCAGCAACCTTAGTTTTTCCCAGGAGGTCTCCCATCCAGGTACTGGCCAGGCTCACACCTGCTTAGCTTCAGTGGGTTGCCAGTTGTGAGTTGCAGGGTGATATGGCTCCTAGCACGGAGCACTGGACTCAAGGACAGCTCCTACCCTCCTGCAGTACTCATCCTCTACAGCCTTAACACACACCTGCACGACGCACGTTTCCCCTGGCCTACCAATTTTTTTGGGGGGGGGTCTCATGACTACAGATTTATTTATTTGTCCACAACACATTTATTGCTCCTGTGGTCCACACTGGGGGGTATTGTCTGCTGTACTGTGCGCGTCCCAAGAGATCAGCGCCATTAAGAATTTCCAATGCACGTAAACGACCCTAGGATTCCGGAGGGGGGGAGGGGGGAACGGGCTGGGAAAGACTGCCGAGGATCACAACCCGAACCGTACGGTACCCGAGCCCCCCCGCCTCCGAGGGCGGGCTTTTTGCTTAACCGGAACCCCAGGGAGGGGTGGGGGTCTGTCTCAATGACGTCTCTCGTCTCGTTTTAAATTTGGAAACGGTACGGTCCCAATCTTTCTCGCAGAACCCAGTTACAACTCCCCCCGTCCGTGAAACGCACTCGGCAAACGAAGGCGATTCTGATGGTTCTGGTGGGGTTCTCGCGGTCCGGGTCTCTGCGCGATGGACTGGGATTCCCAGAGTAACAGGGCGGAATGAGGCAGGGAAGAAGGACGGCACTCACCTCTCCAGATCCCCGTGATCATACAGGAGCCACAGCAGCCTCTGAGGGGGGGGGAGAGAGAGAGAGAGAGAGAGAGAAGTTCCTACTGCACTGTGACAGATACTCTGGGATCAGAGAAACATCCTTCCCGAAATTCAGAAATCTAGTCCCAGAGTTCCCACACCTGCCAGAATCACAACGGGTCCCAATCCCACTGGGAGAGGGAGGAGGGAACTCAGTGGATCTGGCAGCCCAGTATGTGATCTCCTGTCCCAGCCTGAGGAACAGACAGTGAGCCTGTCTCTCAATAATAATAATACAGTGTGTGATCTCCTGTCCCAGCCTGAGGAACAGACAGTGAGCCTGTCTCTCAATAATAATAATACAGTGTGTGATCTCCTGTCCCAGCCTGAGGAACAGACAGTGAGCCTGTCTCTCAATAATAATAATACAGTGTGTGATCTCCTGTCCCAGCCTGAGGAACAGACAGTGAGCCTGTCTCTCAATAATAATTATACAGTGTGTGATCTCCTGTCCCAGCCTGAGGAACAGACAGTGAGCCTGTCTCTCAATAATAATAATACAGTGTGTGACCTCCTGTCCCAGCCTGAGGAACAGACAGTGAGCCCGTCTCTCAATAATAATTATACAGTGTGTGATCTCCTGTCCCAGCCTGAGGAACAGACAGTGAGCCTGTCTCTCAATAATAATAATACAGTGTGTGGTCTCCTGTCCCAGCCTGAGGAACAGTGAGTGAGTCTGTCTCTCGATCATGCTCCTTCTGTCTACAGTCTATGTCAATATTTTATGACATGTCTCTGTTGTAAATGCTGGGATAGGCTCCGGACCCCCCCCCCGACTCCGGACTGGAAGAGACGGTCAGGAAAAGGGACAGACGGACGGACGGGGAAGCCCCCCTACCTGCTGCAGCTGCAGGAGCTCGGCGCTGTCGGTGTGCAGGTCCACCGAGGGGTTGATGGCGCAGACCATGAAGGTCACCTCCATGTTCCGGGTGCACTTGAGGTAGGAGCCCTTCAGATACAGCCAGCTCTGCTGGGAGGAGGAAGACGGGGTCACCTCCGTCAGGTGTCCGCACCCCGGACCCCAGGAGGAGGAGGAGGAGGAGGAGGAGGAGGAGGAGGAATGTGGACGGGCTCCTCTGACACGCCCCCCTGATCTGGTGAAACCGCGCAGGCAGTGCTGCCCCCTACTGGAGGCGCTGACCACAGGAGAGGCCTGGCCCTCCCACTGCAGCCCCGCGAGCCCGCAGGCACCCAGGAGGCCACAGGGGGGCGCCGCGTCGCCGAGCCCGCTCTGGCTGACCCCCCCCCCGTCCTTTCGCCTCGAGGAACCCCGGTCGCGGGGCAGCTTGACCCCTGGGGCAGCCCAGCCACTCGGGCGCCCCTGCGGGTTCGTCTCGAACGCCACCCAACTCCCATCTGTCCCTTTTCTCTCCCCGGAAACAACAAGAAGGGGTACCCCCTGGACAGGATACCTCACACACAAACACACACACACACACACACACACACCTCGCACCAGGGTCAACTTCCCCCAGAAGCCGATTCGCTTCCCAGCATGCCTCTGGACTGCGGGAGCACCCGGGGGGGACCCATGCAAACCCAGGGAGAACACGCAAGCTCCACGCAGACAGCACCCCCCCGCCCCCCCCCAAGAGCAGAACTGAACCCAGGGCCCCGGCTCTGCGGGGCAGGGACGCCGACAACAGCGCCGTCGTGCTGGCCCGACGACGCCCCCAAGAGGGGACGTTCGGCGCTGCTGTCCTGTCTGCGTCCACGCAGAGGGATCAGAGATCAGAAACCCCCTGGCCTGTAACCCCCCCACTCCCCTCGAACCCGCGCCGGCCCCTCACCCTCTCGCTGACCCCGGCGCTGACCGTCTGGCCCCGCCGGTCCTCGTTGCCCTTGCCGTGCCAGGTGACCTCGGCCGTCTCCTCCCCGTCCTTCCCGAAGATGACCCAGGCGTGGTCCTCGGACAGCGCCAGGTGGACGTCCTGCAGCCCCAGGACCTGGCAGGCGGCCACCACCGCGAAGGCCACCCCCGAGCTGTCCAGCTTGGTGCCTGCGCAGAAATCGCAGAGCGGTGGAGGGGTGTGAAAAACTGTTTCTAGTGTTGGACACCTACAGAGACAGGTCTGCAGAATGACCCCTCAACAAGAGTCCTCTCTTCCCACAGTGGCCAGATCATCTGCTTTATCAGACTGTCAGTCCCACAGCTCTTTTTAGGCACCCCTAGAGCTGACCAGCTTGGTGCCTGCACAGAAATGACAATTAAAAAAAAGTGTTGGGACACTGGACAGCTACAGGACCGCCAGGCAATCGATAGTTTCGATTCAAGAAAGGACACGATTGCGAACCAGCACGTTCGCAGGCGTTCACGAGAACTTCAATATTCGAGGTTAAAACAGAACAGGTGGCTCCACTGTGGCCCCGCGGGTCTGCAGCACAGCCTGGCTGGTGCTGTCAGGTCACCTCGGCCCGATCGGGTTGTTAAAGCAAGACGGGCAGCACGCGGGTCCGGTCAGGAGGGTCAGGGGGGTCAGTGAGCCCCCAGCTCGGTGAGGTCAGTCGGGTCAGGGGGGTCAGTGGCGCCCCCAGCTCAGTCGGGTCAGGGGGGTCAGTGAGGTCAGCGGTGCCCCCAGCTCAGTCGGGTCAGGGGGGTCAGTGAGGTCAGTGGTGCCCCCCAGCTCAGTCGGGTCAGGGGGGTCAGTGAGGTCAGCGGTGCCCCCAGCTCAGTCGGGTCAGGGGGGTCAGTGAGCCCCCAGCTCGGTGAGGTCAGTGGCGCCCCCAGCTCAGTCGGGTCAGGGGGGTCAGTGAGGTCAGCGGTGCCCCCAGCTCAGTCGGGTCAGGGGGGTCAGTGAGGTCAGTGGTGCCCCCCAGCTCAGTCGGGTCAGGGGGGTCAGTGAGGTCAGCGGTGCCCCCAGCTCAGTCGGGTCAGGGGGGTCAGTGGTGCCCCCCAGCTCAGTCGGGTCAGTGAGGTCAGTGGCGCCCCCAGCTCAGTCGGGTCAGTGAGGTCAGTGGCGCCCCCAGCTCAGTCGGGTCAGGGGGGTCAGTGAGGTCAGTGGTGCCCCCCAGCTCAGTCGGGTCAGGGGGGTCAGTGGTGCCCCCCAGCTCAGTCGGGTCAGGGGGGTCAGTGGTGCCCCCCAGCTCAGTCGGGTCAGGGGGGTCAGTGGCGCCCCCAGCTCAGTCGGGTCAGGGGGGTCAGTGAGGTCAGCGGTGCCCCCAGCTCAGTCGGGTCAGGGGGGTCAGTGGTGCCCCCCAGCTCAGTCGGGTCAGGGGGGTCAGTGGCGCCCCCAGCTCAGTCGGGTCAGGGGGGTCAGTGAGGTCAGTGGTGCCCCCAGCTCAGTCGGGTCAGGGGGGTCAGCGGCGCCCCCTAGCTCAGTCAGGGACACAGCCTGGGCAGCACAGTCCAGCCCCGGGCCTGGAAGGCGACAGACAGACAGACAGACAGACAGACAGACCGACGTGGAGACTGGGGGTCTTCGCTCCCCGGGGTCACTAGACCAGCACGTCGCCCCCCCCCGCTCCCCCGGGGGACCCTCACCGGTGATGAGGCTGAACAGAGACTGGATGTGCGCCCTGTCCTTGAAGTAGGAGCGGCTCAGGCTGTTCCAGATGACGTCGGACACCTTCTTGACCAGCTCGCGGCCCGAGCCCCCCGCGGGCCGGCGGTACTGGGACAGGTCGACGGCGCCCCGGATCTGGGCCGTGAAGCGGGCGTGCAGGGCGGACACCAGGCCCAGCTCCACCACGGGGAAGCAGGAGGAGGAGGAGGAGGAGGAGGGGCGGCCGGGGTCCAGGGGCTCGAAGCGCACGCCGGGCACGTTGACGGGCACCACCCGGTTGACCGCCAGGAAGTGCTCCACGAAGCCCAGCACCAGGGAGAGCAGAGCCAGGTCCGGCTCGGCCCGCGCCAGCTCCGCCTCGAACAGCGCCACCACCCCGTCGATGCCCCGCAGGGGGAACAGCTTCTTCTGGGCGGAGCGCAGCCCCATCGCGCCCCCCCCACTCCCTTCCTTCCTTCCTGGCTGTGGGTTCGCCGCCGCTGCCTCGCAGGGGCCTGACTCTCCGGCTCCCCCTACAGGCGCCCCTGCGAACGACACCGTTGAAGGAGGAGGTCAGTGCCGTGCTCCGGTCAGACTTTCGGAACTGATGACGAGGTGTCGCCCGTAAGTCCAGTCTGGGCCAGCTGGGCCTTCAGCACCTCCTTACAGCACCAGTTAAGCCACTGCTGGGCTGATCTGGGTTGAAAGGTGACCTGGAAACTGCACCAGTAACCCCACCTGGGAGACGCACAGCAATCCTTCTGCATCAGCAGCCCCACCTGGGAGACGCACAGTGTTCATTCTGCACCAGCAGCCCCCACCTGGGAGACGCACAGTGATCATTCTGCCCCAGCAGCCCCACCTGGGAGACGCACAGTGCTCATTCTGCACCAGCAGCCCCCACCTGGGAGACGCACAGTGTTCATTCTGCACCAGCAGCCCCCACCTGGGAGACGCACAGTGCTCATTCTGCACCAGCAGCCCCACCTGGGAGACGCACAGTGATCATTCTGCACCAGCAGCCCCCACCTGGGAGACGCACAGTGTTCATTCTGCACCAGCAGCCCCACCTGGGAGACGCACAGTGCTCATTCTGCACCAGCAGCCCCACCTGGGAGACGCACAGCGATCCTTCTGCCCCAGCAGCCCCAGTGCACGGTGAACCTGGGGGGCTTCGGGGATCCCAGATTTTACAGCCTTCTGTCCAGCAGCAAGGCAGCCCGCAGCCGGCCTCACCGCGGCTCCGACAGGGGGGAAGAGCAGAGAAGCACGGCCCCTCTCGACATCGACAACGACAACGACAACGACAACCCACCCGAGTTTCTATTTCAGCCTGACTCACTCCCTTCCCCGCCACGCAGGGAAACACCCCCGCCGGACGTCTACCGATCTGATGGTTTAGAGCAGACGAAGTGCCCTTCCTCACGGCACGCAAACCGCCGCGAACAGGACCGGGACCGGGACCAGCCGGCCCGTCCCCGGACAACAGCAGCCTGCCGGCCCGACAGCAGCTGCCCCGTCTCAGAGCGGGCGGAACTGGGACAAGCGCCCCCGTCTTCCCAGCCCGGAGGGAGAGGAACCACACCGGCGCGAAACGACAGCTTTACCGTCATGTCTGGCGGGTTATGTCTGCTTTTCTCTCGCAAGGCACGAACAAGCTCCTTTCTTTTGCCGCCACGGGCGCTCGCTCGCTCTCTCTCCACGGGGGTAGCGCCGTCTCCGCTGCGTCACCTTTGACCTCCCCGCCCGCCCGCCGGAGCACCCTGGGAGTACCCTGGGAGTTGTAGTCGGCCTAGCGCTCCGCCTGGATTGTGGGAAACCGAGTTCTCTCCCGCGCAGCTTGCGCTATAGACCTTGCAGCAAGACGAAGTGAAAACACATCGTACCGCAGACGTTCGCTTGTACGTTTTGGATTAATAAGCATAATTGTATTACACGGTTCTCCGATTATCCGCCTTGCATTTTCCTGCAGCTGCGAGTCGCACTGAATGACTGTTTGACCAACATTTACTTATTTGACCATTAAATGACGGACCTACCGTACCGTTGCGTTCTGTTCTGATAAAAGAAATTTAAGAAAAAAATGAATGGCTCTACGCACACGTGGCAGCTGGACGCGTCTGTTTTACGTGGACGTGTGAGCTTGAATTCGAGTTTCTGAGTAGTTTCTCCGGTTAAATCGGACTATTAACAACGCAGGGGCTAACAACGCCAACGTCTGCGCCCGGTTGTCAAACGGTGTGGACCTCACATGGCGCGTAACGGCACCCCATCGTAAAACGGGCGAAGGAGATTTCCAATTGAAGTGGTCCTCTCCTCAATCTAAACACGTCAGTCGAAGGGCGAGGGCAAGGAGTCTTTTCCAGGTCCCAGTCGCGCTCTGCTGCCCTAGCGAGACCAGGGCCCGCCGTGCATGATAGGAAATATGCAAATGAGTTGCCGTGACGACCCTCGCCGGGGCGACAGGTGGACGGGAGAGCGACTGACCGCTGCACTAGCCAGAAACCCAGGGCCAGAAAAGGCAGGCAGGCGCTGGAGCAAGGACCTCCCAGTGTCCAGCTGGACTTGACCCCTCATGGCCTCCTGATAACCCCCCTCTCTGAACTGGCTCCATCACTCTGCTCTCCTCCCCACTGAGAGCTGGGGTGTGGGGAGCGGACTGGCGCCTCACCCAGGTGGGGGGACACACTGCTGGGGGTGGAGGGGATCCCCATGACCTGTGACCTGCAGACTGGCGCATCATCCAGGTGGGGGTGCACACAGGTGCTGGGGGTGGAGGGGATCCCCATGACCTGTGACCTACGGACTGGGGCATCATCCAGGTGGGGGTGCACACAGGTGCTGGGGGTGGAGGGGATCCCCACGACCTGTCCAGAGCTCTGACTGGAGGCTCCAGGACAGAGCTATAGCAGTGTGAGGATTATTAGTACAGAGAACGGGTTTGATTGAAGTACAGGGGGATCCTCAAGGGATCTAGACCCAAGGGGGACCCCAGCCCACAAGCCCGTGAGGTCTCAGCTCCCGCCAGAGGCGCCCCAACAATCCCGGAACGCTTGCATCTTCGCAGGCCGGGGATCCGGGAAAAGCTGGACGTCCACCTCGGCTGCGGATAACATCATCGCCCCCCCCCACATGAACAGGCCTCACACCAGGAGCTTTTCCTCATGACATTTTTATTAATATCACATTGACGTCAGTACAGGAACCAGGAAGGCCTTCCTCGCCCCGGCTTCCGCAGATCCGCAGAGAGAGCTACAGCCCGGGCCTAACGCCCGGCTCGAGGGTTAGTCTCGCACACAGGAGCCAGCAGGAAGGACCCAACTGGGAAAAGACAAGTCCGGCCCGGGGTGCCACACAGACGAACCTCCCTCCCTCCCGTCGAGAAGAGAAAAAACAACAACGGAACATCTCAAAACGAAGCCACAGGCGGCCGGAAGCCGGAAGAGAAAGCGCTCAGCGGGCGGGCGGGCGGAATAGAGGCAGCAGTTCTGGCGCGGCGCGGCCCTGGAGACGGAGGGCGCAGCTTCTGTTGCTACGGTAATGGACGACGGCCCCCCTCCATCCGCGCCTGGGATAGAAGGCCAAACACCCTGGTGAGTTCCGCCCCGCAGTGGCCCCCTGCTGGGGCGCCGAGGGCTCTCTCCCCCCGAGGGTGGGGGGCCACGGGTTCGAGACCTACAGTAGAGTCGCACGCGTGTGCAGCCAAGGGGACCGGAGCGAAGGGGCCCCTCGTTGCAGAAAGCAAGACAGCAGTTTTCCCTCCCCCCCCCACCAAGCGAAGCCGGAGCGCCTGCATACTCCCGAAGGCGTGTGTGTGTGTGTGTGTGTGTGTGTGTGTGTGTGTGTGTAAGGGGGGGGGGTGCGCATCTCTGATGGCAAGATGGGAGCAAACCGCCTTCTCTGGCTCAGAAGGAGGGGGCGGGGGTTGCGGGTTCGAGACCACAGCGCTGTGCCTCAGCCCCCACCCCCGCCCTCTCCCCGCCCTGCAGCCTCGCCTACAAGGGTGGAAACCCGGGGAAATGAACGACAGCGCCGCCCCGCAGGGAGAGGCCCGTACTCGGGGCTACTTCTCATCGCAGAGAGAAAAAAAACAAAACGGTCTCGCCGGGCGTCACGCCCCCAAAACACACCCCCTGTACAAAAAAACCGGGGAGGGGGGCGACCCGAGTCCCCCCCGCTCTCCTACCACACGCTCAGTGCTTACAGACGGGGCGCGTCAAGTGACGACAAACATCAAAAAAAAAGTCGGGGCTCTCCACCCCAACGTTTTGTCCCCGTGTTTCCCGACCCCAAAACTCCCTCGTCGGCTGCAGGTCAGGTCCCCCCCCCGGCGCCCCCCTCCCTCCCTCCCTCAGAGGACAGGAGCAAAACCCCGCGAGGACGCTTCAGAAACGCCCCCCGTACCCCAAGACAAAACAAAACGCTTCCCCCCCCCCAAAAAACCCATTCTGAACACCCTGTCCCGAACGGCTCGTGTCCCCCCCCTCTCTCCTTTCATTCGGAGAGGGAACTCCGCTGCAGAGAGGGGAGAGCCCCCCAACACCCCACTCCCCCCCCAGAACTCGTCCCGCCCGGCGATAAGGGCAAGTCCGCGGGGCTACAAGGGACCGAGGCGAGGCGAGGCGAGGCGAGGCGGGCGGATTTCGCTTGGCGGCGCAGGGGCGCACCAAAACCAAAACACAAAACACAAAACAGGAAAACGAACGGCGCGGGGGTGGCGTCGCCCGAGCCGAGCCCCGCCGGCGCGCCCGCGGCCGACAATCGAGGACGAAGCAGCCTGGAGGAGCCGGTTTCAGTGCAGATGGGGGGGGGGGGGGGGGGAGGAGAAGGGGAGGGGGTTGAGATGGGGGAGCGGAGGGGGGGGGGGGGTGGGGGTGGGAAGAGGGCGTTATTCAGCCTTGTGCTTGGCTGCTCCCGGGAGTTTCTCCTGGACTCTGCGGAGACACAAGCGCACAGAACAACACGCGTTACGGTGGCCGTCTGGGGCGGGGCGCCACCTAGGGGCGGGGCCAGGCAGCTCCAGCTGAAGACAGGGGGGCGCTGTCCCACAGCGGAGCTGGGATTAGTCCCAGCCCCACCCCAGTTCCTGGAGTTCCCCTTTTGTCATTCCCGATTTCCAGCGGATCCCTACCCATTATCCTGGTGTCCCTAGTACAGGGCTGTCCACTCAAGGTCCTGGAGGGTCAGCGTGTCTAGTACAGGGCTGTCCGGTGTACAGTCCTAGATGGTCAGTGTGTCTAAAGCAGGTTTGTCCAGTGTCCAGCCCTGGAGGGTCAGCTTGTCTAAAACAGGGCTGTTTAGTGTCCAGTCCTGGACGGTCAGCGTGTCTAGAGCAGGGCTGTCCAGTCCTGGTCCTGGACAGTCAGCATGTCTAGAGCAGGGCTGTCCAGTGTCCAGTCCTGGCCAGTCAGCGTGTCTAGAGCAGGGCTGTCCAGTGTCCAGTCCTGGAGGGTCAGCTTGTCTAAAACAGGGCTGTTTAGTGTCCAGTCCTGGACGGTCAGCGTGTCTAGAGCAGGGCTGTCCAGTCCTGGTCCTGGACAGTCAGCATGTCTAGAGCAGGGCTGTCCAGTGTCCAGTCCTGGACAGTCAGCGTCTAGAGCAGGGCTGTCCAGTGTCCAGTCCTGGCCGGTCAGCGTGTCTACAGATCTTCATTGCAATTCAGCTCTTGAGCTAAACCAGCTAACTGGGCCAATTTCACATCTTTCTCCCAGTTCTCGTCCAGTCTAGCCGTCGGGCTGGGCGGGAGGCCAGGGGTCGGAGGTTATACTCACTTGGACACTGTCGCTTTGACCTGGTCTCGTACAATGCCCACGTAGTGATCGATCTGGGACTGAAGGGAGAGAGAGAGATGAGGCTGGCTGCTCTGCTGAATGAAAAGGGCTCTCATGATGGCACCAGCTCCCCCAGTCCCCCCCACCGGCCCGTGCCGGACTCTTACCTGGTATTTCTCGTAGAATACAGGAACGCTGAAGACCAGGATGTCAGCTACAGGGAGACAGGAAACAGGGATTAGAGATGGGGAGGGATTCTCCCGGGACAGACCCGGCACAGGGTACACCCTGGACTGGACGCCAGTCCGTCACGGGACACACACTCACTCACCCTGGACTGGACTGGACGCCAGTCCATCACGGGACACACACACACTCACTCACCCTGGACTGGACGCCAGCCCGTCACAGGACACTCACACACACTCACCCTGGACTGGACGCCAGTCCGTCACAGGACACTCACACACACTCACCCTGGACTGGACGCCAGTCCGTCACAGGACACACACACACTCACCCTGGACTGGACTGGACGCCAGTCCGTCACAGGACACACACACACTCACCCTGGACTGGACTGGACGCCAGTCCGTCACAGGACACACACACACTCACCCTTGACTGGACTGGACGCCAGTCCGTCACAGGACACACACACACTCACCCTTGACTGGACTGGACGCCAATCCATCAAGGGACACACACACACTCACTCACCCTGGACTGGACTGGACGCCAGTCCGTCACGGGACACACACACACTCACCCTGGACTGGACTGGACGCCAGTCCATCACGGGACACACACACACTCACTCACCCTGGACTGGACGCCAGTCCGTCACAGGACACACACACACTCACTCACTCTGGACTGGACGCCAGTCCATCACGGGACACACACACACTCACTCACCCTGGACTGGACTGGACACCAGTCCGTCACAGGACACACACACACACACTCACCCTGGACTGGACTGGACACCAGTCCGTCACAGGACACACACACTCACTCACCCTGGACTGGACGCCAGTCCGTCACAGGACACACACACTCACTCACTCACCCTGGACTGGACGCCAGTCCGTCACAGGACACACACACTCACTCACTCACCCTGGACTGGATGCCAGTCCGTCACAGGACACACACACACTCACTCACCCTGGACTGGACGCCAGTCCGTCACAGGACACACACACTGACCTACCCATGATCAGCAGGGTGATGCCATTGAAAACTGCGCCCACGTAGGTCATCAGCCACATCAGCACCGCCAGCTGCCCGCAAAAAAACCCAAACAAACAAAGATGGGGGTCAGCGGCCCGGTCCACTCCCAGGAACGCCAGCTCCCAGCACCCACTCAACCCTCCTGATTCCCAATCCCGCCACCCACAGACACTCCAGTCCCGGAAGAGGGGCTGCACAAGGGCCATGTTCTCCTAGGCCTGTCCGGCACAGCCAGGAGGAAACTGAATCCGACTTATCCGGATCCCAACAGCTTTAGTCTTTAACAGAGAGGAGGTCAAACAGGGGACTGGGACCTCAGCCAAGAGGACAGATGGAATTGAGACAGTGAAGATCTGGGGTCTCTGACCCCTCCGCCTTACAGGTCACCCTAAAATCTGCTCTCCGGGAAGACCCGGAAGTCGCCGACACCCCGTCTCGGACGCACCTTGAGGGAGTCCACCAGGTCCTCCACCAGGAAGAGCCGGCTCAGCTGCTTCACGGCGGCGTTGACGTGGGACACGGCGGCGTCCACGTACTTGCGGAACGTCTCTGGGGACACGCTGACGTCCTGATCCATGTAGGCCCTGGGGAGAGAGAGGGAGAGAGAGAGAGAGGTCTCATCCTGACTGCACCGCAGGAGCAGGGATGAAAACGACCGGGAAAGGACAGAGAGACAGAGACACGGAGAGAGAAATATCCCAAAATAAAAGGCGCACTCTCTAACACTGTCCCATTTTGAACTTGGGGATCCAACAACCCCGAAGGTGGGACTCCCCGTCCCCCCCTACCGCTCCACAGATCAACCCTCATCAGCGGGTTCCGCCCCCCCCCGGGCCTCACTTGAAGGGGTGCCCCTCGCCGGACTTCTGCACGGCCTGGATGACGGACTTGTAGACCCGGAAGGCGATGGTGACGCACAGCAGCGCCAGCAGCAGGTAGGACGCCACGCTGATCACGCTGAAGGCCGCCAGCGAGAGCAGCAGCAGCAGGGAGGCGCCGAACGCCACGCCCGTCTTCTTGGGGTCGCGCCAGTACACCAGGTCCCGCACTGGGCAGGGGGAGGGGGGGGGGGCAGAGAGAGAGAGGGGGGGGGTGGGGTGAGAACGCAGGCCGCTGCTCGGGACGCAGCCCGCGCGCATCGCCATGACCCGGCAAGAGCGCACCTCCTGGGGGGAGTCTGCATGTTCCCTTCCCACCAACCCACCCACGCACACACGCTCCATGTTGGCGTGGATCTTCTCCCAGAGCGTTCTCCCGCCACCAGGGGGGGGCGGCCTTTCGCGGAGTTTAAAAGGCGTGGCACTGCGCCGAGGAATCGCAGCTCCTGATAGTACAACACCCCCTCCCCGCGCTACCATCCCTCGCCAGCGGGGGGCGCTGCAGCCACACCCGGACAGGCCGGTGGCAGCGCCGCAGGCCAGGAGGAAGAAGGGGGGGGGGGTGCAGTTGGCTCACGCTAGCTCTGGCCCACAGGGCTTCTCCAAGGATGGGCAGGCCGCGTCCTCACAGAGGGTCCGATCCGATTTCCCTGCGACAGCGGAGGAGCTGCCCGGGCTCGGTTCCGGATCGCACAGAGCCAGTTAACACCCCCCCCCTCCTGCCCCCCCTGCGGGGAATTCACAGAGAGGGCTTTAATCTCGGCCACACAGCACGTCTCTGTGTTGTGATGCAGAGGCAGCAGCCTGGGCCGGCGTCCAAAACGCCAAGCCGCGGAACCAGATCTCTCTGACCCCCGCCCCCCGCCGCAGGGCAGGCTGGCACCCTGCCCTGCGGGCGCAGCCTCAACCTCACCAACTCGAGTACACGGAGATCAGAGCAGTATTTGTCAGTGAAACCGTCTGGGAGAGGAGAGCAGTATTTCTACTGGATGAGAAGAGCTGGATTCACAAGCCTGCTTGTTCACAGTGTCACAGGAAGTCTCGCTGCCTCGTTCTGAATCCCAGAACATGACAGAATTATTGACAAGAGACACACCAAAACAAAACTGTCCATTATTTACCAGGTAACGGGGTCAGGTTGTTACAGGTGGTAAAAAGTACCAGGTCAAAAAAAAATCCCTGACCAAGATGGCAGCTACTATAGAGAGACGCCCGAGGATGCGAAAGCCCTCTATGTCTCTAAGTCTACCTTGCCGCATGGGGTTTCCCAGCCCCATGCTGCAGGGGTCTGGTTCTATCCCAGCATTCCCCCCCCCTCCGAAGAGACCAGAGCCTCTGTCTCCAATCCATCCCATTTCTCCCTCCCTGGACGCCGGCCATTCCTGCAGTGTCCCAGATACGAAACCTGCCGCGGCGCCCCGCTTCTCAGATCTGGTCTGGGGGCGCGCCTGTTCTCCGTTCGCAAGAGAAGCTTCTAATGGACTGGATCCGGGATCTCTTCCCCAACACTGCGATACACAGAAGTCCAGAGACCAGTGAGCACTGCCCAAACCTCTCAGGGGGGCGCAGAGGAAACACCCCCCCTCCTCGCCGTTTCAAAAGGAAAAAAATCATTTTTTAAAACACGGCCACTTTTCTCCCTCTGGGGCTTTGCGACGTCACGCAAGGCGCTATACAGATACGTGCCAGATCCAACAGGGAGGGCTGTCTCCTCCACACACACACACACAAACAAGCTCTGTCAATCAGAAATGTCTTCTGTATTTTTTTTCAAACTGCTTTTCTCTCACCCATTCAGACCCGGACGGGGCTGGAACGGGAGAACCGACCCGGTTCTTCAGTCTCGGTCACAAGACAAAGGAACCGATGGTATCAGAACAGCGCCCGAGTTTACTTGGCGAAGGCACTGCGAGTAGGTAGGGTACTGGCGACCCGGGATGAGAACAGCCCGAAGGAGACCGATTACTCCCTGAGGTCGTGGGTCCGACTGCAGAGTACGGCTCGGTCCGGACAAAAACCTGGGTCTGGATCTCCGGGGCCAGGATCAGGAATTCCCTGCCTGAAGAAAACTCCCCTGAACATCCAAACTGAATAATGCAGACCCCCCCCCACCCCAACCCCTCCATATCGCGTCCCCCCACCCCACTCTTATTCCTGGAGGGGCACGGGACCAGCCCACGAGCCGAGGCGCTGCTTTAGGGCGAGAGGCGGGCTGCTTTGAAAACCCGGAGCGAACCCGGCTTCCCAGGAGCGGGATTCAACCCCCCCCCCGACCCCGATTCTTCCAGCCCTGCTGGGGCGCCGACGATGAGGGCAGAAACCTGACCCCCGGACAGACAGACAGACAGACAGACAGACAGACAGACAGACAGACAGACGTCAGCTGGGCCGGGCCGGGCCGCCCAGGTCCGTCTATGCTGCTCTGGGAGGGAGACGAGGAAGAGGCGGGAGGGGGGGCCTTGGCCTCCGACTCGAGATCGGGAATCGAGGATGCTGCCAAGGACTGGTCGCCCATTCCAGGGAAAAAGGACAAGCTGGGATTAGATTCCACTCCCTTTCCTCCCTCCTCCTCCTCCTCCCTCCTCTCAAGCGCTCAGGCACTGCGGGTGGCGGGGGGGGGTGGGGGGGTTGTCACACAGACAATGATCTAGGGAACGCCCCGGCCCTTCCAGAATTCCAGAGGGATGGATCGGAATCCCACGGCGCTGGGGCTCGGACAGCCCTCCCGGTGCCGCCCGCTCCTACACGAACCCCAAACCCCAATTATTTCCACTGCGGCTGATCTGCCCCCACACAACCCACCCCACCCTCGCATCTTCTGGGGTCCAGGTCAGACTGCGGTTTCCCAGAATCCCAACCAAGCCGGGGGGGGAGGGTGGGGGGCCCTCACTCCTCGGACAGGGGGCTTGTCCGGCGCCCAACGGGCTCCGGGCTCCACGCCCCCCCCCCCGATCGCTCGGAGACCTAATTAAAGCCCAATTAAAGAACTGAACTGGCCTCATGAAAGAATCCCGAGGGACGGGGAGCCAGCGAGGGGGAACCCACTTTCTGGACTCCGGAGGCGCCGAGCGCCCACACCCCGCCTGCGGGAGGCGCCGTGCGGACGGGGTGGGACAGGGGGGGTGCAAAGCAAGCGCAGAGGGCAAGCGAGAGGCGGGCTGGAGCAGCCGAGGAGGAGGAGGAGGAGGAGGAAGAGGCACGTTACCTGGCACACGGGTTAGTAACGGCGCCAACACATGCCCTGCGAGCTGCGCCGAGGCCGCCGCCCCCGCCTGGGCCCCCGCCTGGGCCCCCGCCGGCTCCCCGGCCGGGGCTGGAGCGGCGCCCTCTTGGGGCTCCGAAAGCAGAAGAGGAAGAGGAGGGGGAGGAGGAGGAGGAGGAGGAGGCGGGGCTGCCTCCCCGGTCTCCCCCCACGCGGGCGGAGCTTCCTGCGGGCCGGCGCCGCCCAGCTCCTTCAGGGCCCGGATGGTCAGGCGCTCCTGCTCCAGGTCCAGCAGCGCGGCCGGCGGGGGGGCCGGGGGGGCCGGCGCGGGGGCCCCCGCCGGGGCCTCCTCCGGCCCCTCGTCGCGCTGCGACTTCAGGCACTCCTTCATGAACTCCACGAAGCTGTCGGTGGCGGCCGACACCGAGCACTCCGGCTCCAGGCTCTCGGGGTCGCTGAGGGGCTCCGGGGAGCCCTCTCCGGGCTGGGGCTCCTCCTCCATCCCCCCCGCAAGGGGCTCCGCTCCGGCTGGTCTGGCCGGGATCCCGCGGGTCTCCTCCTCCTCCTCCTCCTCCTCCTCCGGGGGACCCGGAAGAGGGGCCCCATCGCCCTGCTGGAACCGGGGCGGCTCTGCCGGGGGGCGGTCCTGGGTGCGAGAGAACGGGTCTCCGGGATAATCCCGGGGTGCCGGCTGACCGGCCAGGGGCTCGGGAACGCCGCCGGCGGCGGGCTCCGGCCAGTCCCACCCCTCCGGGGAACCCGGCAGCCCGGCCTGCTCCTCCGGACCGGCTTGGGAGGGGGACTTCCGGGTCGGCAGCTCCGGCTCTCCCGGCGTCTCCCGGGTCCAGGGGGTTTCCGTGTCGCCGACTCCCGATTCAGGGCCCGCGGGCCGCCGGGCGTCTTCTCCGGGTCCGACCTCCTCCCGGGGCCAGCGGGATTCCGGTCTTCCCGTCCCGGCGGAAACCGGGACGAGGGGAGGCTGCCCCGCAGGGGGCTCGCCCTTCAGATCCGGGGCGGGCATCGGACTGGCCGGTCCAGCCCCCTCGGGACCCTCGGGAATGCTGCGGGCGGGCAGGGGCTCCCCCGCCGGCGCGGTCTGGGGATGGGGATCCGCCACGGCCGGAGAGTCCTGGGAACGGGAGGCGGCCATGACAGGCTGTTCCACAGGGGGGCTCTCTCGAGGACCAGGGGGGCTGCCGGTCACAGGTCCGGCCGCTCCGGGTTCGGGGCTGACGCTCTTCCGCTCCTCTTCCAGCGGGACTCCGACAATCTCGTAGCCGCCTTCCTCCTCCTCCTCCTCCTCCTCCTCCTCCGGAATGGCGTCCTCCTCCGTTTCGATCACGTTGATGACGGGCACCAGGATCAGCTTGCCCAGCCTCAGCGGCTCGCGGGCCGTCTCCGCGGGAACGGGGACCCGGGCGACGGAGACCGGCCCCGCCGCGGGGGTGGCATCCTCGATCACGGTGTCGTCCGACTCCCCCGAGCTGTCCCCCTCCGGGGCCTCCTCCCAGGGGGCCGGCTCCACGGGGGGGCGAGGAGGAGGAGGAGGAGGGGGTGGGGGGGGGAGGGAGGAAGAGGGAGGGCGGTCCGGGTCGGAAGGCTCTTCGGGTCTCCCGGGCCGGTCCCAGACGTAGGCGGTGGGCAGGAAGCGGAGGTCGAGGTCCGGCTCCTCTCCCGCTCCTGCGGGGGCGTCCTTCTGCAGGCCCGTCAGGGGGCCGGGCCCCCCGGAGCCCCCCGTGTCCTTCGCTGCGGGCCCCCCGGTCTCGGGGCCGGGCGGCGGGTGGGAGTCCTCTCCCGGCTCGCGGCCGAAGCCCCCGCCCCGCCGCGTGTCCCCCAGGACCTCGAAGGGGGACTCGGGGGAGCCCGGGTCGGGCGAGGGGGGCCCCCCCTGGGAGGGGGAGCAGGATTCCGGGGCGTCGGTGGGCGACTTGTCGTAGTGGCGCTCCTGGAAGTGGAGGAAACCCCCGTCGGCCCAGGCGTCGGGGTCCCCCAGCTGTCCCGGGACGGCCCCCGAGACCTTCCGACCCCCGGGGGACAGATCCTCGCTGGGGGGGCTGGGGGCACAGATCGCCCCCGCGGGGCGGCCCATTATCGGGGCGACGGGGTCAGCGGCGGCTCCTGGGGTTCCCATTTTCGGCTCCTGGTCACACGCGCTTTGAGGTGGCCCTTGCGCATAACTGGGGGGGCCCTGCCCCCCAAAAGCAACTGGGGCGCAGGAGGTGGCCACTCTTTCCGGAGACAGGTGGGGACCCTCCATCCTGCTCCCAGCTGCGTCCGTTTCGGTGGGGTCGGGGCAGGGAGGGGGAGAAAGAGGAGGGGACCGTCAACCTACATTCACCCCCAGGCGTCCCTGAATGTCGACACCCCCGGTCCTCACTTGTAGTCCTAGAGAGGGGATCCGATCCGATCCGGGATTTTGCGCAATCCGGGCCATGTTTTTTTTTTTCCTGGTTCAATTTCTCACTTGCTCCACCCAACAGGGCACGGGCCGGGACTGTTCCAAGTTCTCCAGCAGGAACGCCTGGGGACTGGGCTGGCGGGGGGCGGAGCAGTAGGGTCGCACGTGCTCCCACATGCACAAAGCTTCTGAGCCACGTGCGACGCTAAAATGCTTCCCCCCCCCCTCCACCATCATCATGCTTCCTGTAAGCCAGCACGGCGAGTATCAAACAGTGAGTCATTGGTTAGTCCGATCGACGGTTCGAGCAGCGCGCCCACTCTACTTCAGAGGCAAGCAAGGAATCGAACGAGGAAAAAAAATCAAACAAAATCACTCCAAGTTAACAGGGTGCCCCTCTCCTGCTCTCGCCTTTTCAAAGGTGAAGCCCTCGGTCGAGAGCAACCTGAAGAGCAGGCGATGGGGTTCAGGAAGAAAAGCAAATATTCGTACCCCGAGAGGCTCCAACCCAGGATCTGTGCTTTCGGGGGGGGGGGGGGGGGGGGTCGGTCTCCATCCAGTCAGGCACTGGTCTGCTCCATCGTCATGGTGGGAGGAGCTAACAACCTCAGCCAAGGGGGACTGGTCTATTCAGGCTTCCTAGCGGGAGTGGCTAATATATTGGGGAGGGGCAATTGGTCTCATCCAGCTCAAGGGGGAGGGGCTTAGAACATTGGGGAGGGATGATTGGCCTGCATTGGCTACGTAGGGGGAGGAGCTACAATATTGGGGAGGGGCGATTGGTCTGAACTGGCTATGTAGGGGGAGGAGCTAAAATATTGGGGAGGGACAATTGCCCTGGTATGGCCCACTAGTGGGAGGAGCTGAAAACCTGGCTCAGCACTCCCTGGCCAGGACAGGACAGGACTCTCTCTCTCACCTTCCTGCCCTCATGGGGTCCCGGAGATCAACAACCTTTTCTTCCAAAACCCCTCTCGCCTGCCCTCCGAGCTCTGAAGGGGCTACAAGAGGGACCAGGCGACTCCGCGCACGGCCGGATCGACAGGACAGCGCACATGCCGTGCTCGGAGAGAAGCAGCAGGTCTCCCCGCCCAGCCACAGCGCGCGGCACGCCCGCCCGCACGCACACACGCACAGTTTGCTGCACCTCAGCTCAAGCTCAAGACATGCATGGAACGGCAGCTCGCGCTCCCAGAACGGGGCAGCAAGGGGTCGGGGTCGGGGGGAGAGGGGTGGGTGGAGGGGCTGTTGCCCATCGAGAGTGTGTGGCTCGATACGGCAACGCAAACAAAACAGAAAGCAGAATCAGGTGTGTGTGGACAAGACGGCGTTCGGTTTCTGCACCGAACTAAAAAAGCCGAAACCCACCCGATTAGGACTGATCCATCTTTCACCACCTGGGACTATCCCATACCCCCGATCCCCCCCGCGCCCCGGACTGTCCCATACCCCCGATCCCCAGACTGTCCCATACCCCCGATCCCCCCCGCGCCCCGGACTGTCCCATACCCCCGATCCCCAGACTGTCCCATACCCCCGATCTCCCCCGCGCCCCGGACTGTCCCATACCCCCGATCCCCAGACTGTCCCATACCCCCGATCTCCCCCGCGCCCCGGACTGTCCCATACCCCCGATCCCCAGACTGTCCCATACCCCCGATCCCCCCCGATCCCCAGACTGTCCCATACCCCCGATCCCCCCCGCGCCCCGGACTGTCCCATACCCCCGATCCTCTTCAGAAACAAGGCTAGTGGCCTGCAGGTCACGTGGTCCCGTCTCCGCTTCATGACACAAAATCTAAACCCGAAATTTGAGGTTTTTTTTGTTTTTGTTTTTTTACAGAAGACACTATCACGGGATTGGCCTCCTCAGCCAATAACCCCAGATCCGACGAAGGGGCCGTCTGAGACGAAGGGACGACTATATCTTAGTCCCAGACAGAACGGTTAACGGGGAAGCAGTCCTCGTTTTTTTAACCAGCAATCCCCTTCCGCACACCCCCTTTTCTCTCCGGGATTATCCCCCCTTATTTCTCTCACAACCCCCCCCTCGCGGGAAAGGGCCAAAGGTTCCCCACCTTTGCACTGCCTGCTCTCATAACGGTCTGATGGGTGGAACCCGCTGTACAATGGCCTCGTTTCCCCAGGGAACGGAAAACAGGTCGGCGCCGCATACAGAGCGTGCCACTTCCAACCAAGTCCCTGGCAAAACGCACTCCTGCCTGACCCCCACTTCACCCCCTTCCTCCCCCAGTCTCAGACAGAGGTCAAAGGTCAAAGGTCAGCCCAACAACAGCGCCAACGACACAGATTCTGGAAAAAAACGGAAAGACCTCAACCTGTTCCTTAAAGTCATCAGGACACAAACATAGACACAGGATTGATGCTTTTCGGCCCCTCAGCTCTGAATACCAGCTACCAAAACACTCCCCTCCACCCCCATCACTTTCCTGGCCTTCCCTTTAGGCTCCAACTGCCACTGTGGGAGAAGAAGGATCTTGCTCACAGTGCTGCAAGGCGCTACATTTCGACACAGACCAGGAGCGGAGAGTGGAAGTGAGCCTGCACTCCCTGGGAGGGGTCTAACAAGGGCAGAATGGTGAACCAAAAAAAAAAAAGAAAAAGCTTTTGGGGGTGGGGGTGGGGGGGGCACAACAGAGGGAAGAGATGACATGCAAAGCCAATTCGAACGGGCCAGGCAGGCAGCCATCGCCCGGGCCGAGCCCCCACCCGCCGCGTGGCGGGGCGCGGAGCCCCGAGGGGCGTCCGCGCACGTTCGGGAAGCGGCTGGACTTTTCAGAACCGGGCTGCAAAACACACCTGGAGAGGGCGACACTGGGCGGGGGTGGGGGTGGGGGTGGTGAAAATCGGGACGCTGGCACGCACATGGGGAACACCGCACCCTTTCACGATCCCTTGTTCGCATCCAAAGCCTCCCCCCCCCACCCAACCCAGCTCGTTAAGTGTACCCCGACCTCTCCTGTCCCCCACCCCGAGCGACTGACGGAACCTCACAGCTTGGGAGTCAGAAACAGGGCTCAGTGACTCCCGACAGCCACAGAGCCCAAAGAGCGGCCTGCCCTTTGCTCTGGAAGTCGTTCCCTGTTCGACAGGAACTGGCGGACGGCAGGAAGCCCCCCCTGGCACCCCAACAGAGAGCTTTGCTGCTCCGCGCAAATGGCTACAAGACCCATCGGTCCAGCAGCAGTACGAGCTGCACAGGGCCTGGAGGGGACAGATGAGCCGCTGCCCCTCTTTTAAAGCCGGCCTCCGACCCGGAACCCGGGCTCTTCAGCAAGACGGGCCAGGAATATCTGCACCGCCGCTCCGCCGATCACAGAAGGCATCGGAAAGATAAAGGCTCCTTTCGACGGGAGCAGATCCGAATTACTGGGGGAACACGAGCTTTCTCTCCCGGGAGTCTCCGGCGGGCGGGGGGGGGGTCCGGTACTTACAAGGCTGGGAGAGCTCCAGCCTCGTCATTAACAGGCTCATAAAAGTCACGGTGCGTCTCTGCACAAAATCTAGCGGGGCCTTGTGAGCGGGAATCCCAACTGGGCCCGGCCCAGGACACCTGGGTTTCCCAGGCCTCCAACGAGCCAAGCGACGTCGTTAGGAGCTGACCGGAGGAGCCGAATCATTCCGACCTGAAGTGGGCAGACTCGGATCTGGGGGGGGGGGGGGGTTTACTGGACCGGGCGCTCAGGCGCTTAAGCGGACAGCAGCAGATGGAACCCGAGCGGAGGTGCTGTGGGAGGTGTCCGTGTGGGTGTGGGTGTGGGTGTGGGTGGGTGGGTCTTTTGCAGCCCCTGTTGAAAATCCAGGGAGTCGGGGTGGGGGGGGGGGTGACCCCCAGGAAAGGGAAGAAGCCAGAAGATGCAGCAGCCCAGCGCAGCAGCAGCAGCAGCACGAGAGAGAGAGAGAGAGAGGGACAGGGGGAGAGGAGAGAGAGAGAGAGGGAGAGAAGGGAGAGGGACAGGGGGAGAGGAGAGAGAGAGAGAGGGAGAGAAGGGAGAGGGACAGGGGGGGAGAGAGAGAGAGACGGACAGGGGGAGAGGAGAGGAGAGAAGAGAGAGGGAGAGAAGGAAGAGAGAGATGGGAGAGAAGGGAGAGGGACAGGGGGAGAGGAGAGGAGAGAGAGAGAGAGAGAGAGACGGGAGAGGGACAGGGGGAGAGGAGGGAGAGAGAGATGGGAGAGAAGGGAGAGGGACGGGGGGGGGAGAGAGAGAGAGACGGACAGGGGGAGAGGAGAGGAGAGAAGAGAGAGAGAGGGAGGGAGAGAAGGAAGAGGGACAGGGGGAGAGGAGGGAGAGGGGGACCGAGATGGGAGAGAGAGAGAGAGGGACAGGAGGAGAGGAGACAGCAGGGCTCAGCATTAAAAGAACCAGACACTTGCCTTGAGAAGACTGAATGAGAGATACAGGCGAAGAAGAGGAAAGAAAGGAATCTGGAAAAATAAAAAGGACAGAAGGATGAGAATCTTCCCTCCAGCAGCAACACAGACCCCCTCCACCCTCCCAAACCAGCCCACCCCAAACACAGCCAGCTGGGCTCAATTAAACAATTAACTCCTCACCTGCTGTCCCGACGCGGGCATGCACGCGACACTTCACAGAGGGCACCTACAGAACCAACACCACCTGGGGGGCAGGCCAGGAGCCTTACAGAGGTGGAGGAAGAAGGCCATGATCACTTCCTGGGTCAGGGGTCACAGACTAGGCTCCTTGCAGGTGCCTCTGGTTTCTGCCCACCCGAGCTTTCAGGGGAGACAGCAGTCCTCTGCACTCGTGTCCCCCCCCACTCTCTCAGGGAGGTGTGGGGGGGGGGGATGCTAATCTCCTCTCCGCAAACGTCATGGGAATGCCGAGAAAGTGGCGCCGCAGACGTCTCGTCGCCCGAGGGCGTCGGCTCGCCCCGCCACTGCTGGAGGGACCAGCCAGACGGGTTTCTGACACAGCCAGAACGCCAACGCTTTGAGTGGAGTGTCCAGAAAAGCGCTATATAAGTGTAAGCAATTATTATTATTATTATTAAACGGACCCTCAAGAAACACGCTATACACGTCCACTCAAATAGGGGGTAAAGGTTTTAATCGACAACTTAAGACAGGATCAAAAACCAGAAGACATCAAACCTCTGCCCACAGCAAAACAAAACTCAAACTCCTGCTTCACGAATCCGCCCTCTGGATCCGTGCCCAGCCTCCGCTACCTACTCCTCCTGCCGGATTTTGGCACACCCTTCCCAGCCGAGCTCCAGCCGGAGACCGAGCAGGGGTCCGGAAAAGATCCCACCTGTTCCTGATCACCCGTCGCCGCTGACGGAACCACGGACCCACAATGCTTCAGCCCGCAGACTCTTGCCAATGGCCGATCAGCCACTTCCTTCACTCCTCTCACAGGTCTGTTTCTGCAGTCACCCCTGATCCAGTAGTGCCTCTTCAAGGTCCACAGGCAGAGAGTACACCATTCGCACAGTTAAAGAACACGATATCGCGAAGATTTTCATTAACAGGGTTGTTACGTTTTTAAATTATGCGTCCAGCCCATTAAGGAACGGCTGTTTGTTACCGCCAAGGATCAATTTTGGCTGCAGTATAAGGGCAAGGTGACTCCAGGTCGGAGCCAGACTGAAAACGGCATGCAGAGATCCGGGAGAATAAATAAAAACAGCACCAGGCCACTCGATCGCTCTCGTTTCGGACAGCGATCACGAGCACGACGCGCCCCCAGATCTTCAAAACCCCCTTAAGGACAAGAGCAAAGACCCACCCAAGAGGAGAGCGGACAGTAACGAAAGCAGTAGCTCGCTCCGGACCGAAGGCAGGAGGTGCTTCTTTACACAAAGGGGGGGCGGGTGTCTGGAACAGTCCCCTTCAACGACCAAGATGGAGCCCTGAGGTCCCGCTAGCAGCGTCTCCAGGAGACCCCCGGATCAACGAGCTACCAAGCCATCAAACAAAGCAGATGAGCCAAACTCTCTCTCTCTCTCTCTCTCTCATTTGTGATCTCTGGCGCTCCCACCTCTGAAGGCTGGGAAGAGGTGCTGAGCCAGCAAAGGGTTAAATATCAGGGGTGGAGGTGGGGGAGCGGGGGGTCAGGGAGCGTCTGAGGAGACTGCGTCACCAGCTGGACCTCAGTCCAACCGGACAGCCAAAGCACTGGGATGGCATCCGAGACACTCCGGACAGCTCTCCTTCAGGCCGGTCTTGTGACTTGGGCTGGGGGGAGGAGGAGGAGGAGGGAAGGAACTGTCACAAAGCCAGTAGCCAGAAGGGGCCGTTACAGCAGAGCGAGGCGGAGAGCAGCCGCAACCCCAGAAACCGAACTGCGTTCGCGCAGGGTCCCCCCAGTACACAAGATTCGGGGAGCCCCCACCCGATCCCGGCTAAACCAATTACTCCTTTGAGATTTCTTGCAGTGGAGCTGCTCGGTACTGGGGCTCACTGAACCCGCCACCTGATCTCAGCCCCGTGGTACAATATAGCCCGGAGCACAAGGGCAACCGGGTTCTTCAACGACCAGGACGTAACTCGATCAACACCGGGCCAGGCGGGCCGGGCCAGGCGGTCCCTAGGGGGGGACCAGCCACCCCAACACGCTCAAGGGACCCTCTCTCTCCCACTGCCCTGTCCACCGGGCCCGACAGGCCCCCACCCGGTCTCCCCCTCGGACCATGGGTCAGAAACACCAGGCCGCCCGGTTCTGGTCCCGGGGGAGGGCCAAGCGTGTCTACAGCAGGGCTGTTCTGCCCAGGCCCTGCAGGGGGCGCTGTGCCTGCAGGCTCTCTCTAAAGCAGCAGCAGCAGCAGCACCTGACGAGCTGGGAGAATCCCACCCACCCACCCCACCGGCCCAACGAGACCACCCACGAGCCGAGCCGGAACGAGACACCCGTCCTCCAGAACCTGGACTGAAGACTCTCGGTCCAACATTGCAAATAAAAAAAAAGATATTATTTAAGCACTCCATAGGCAGGGGCCTTTTGAAAGCCAAAATGTCACACAAGCTGAAAGTATGGCACCTCACAGAACACCTTTAACTTCTTAATTAAAAAAAAAAACGTGCTCTCTTGAAAACACCTCCCTACACATTTTACACCCCCCTCCCACTACTCCCCAACAGACTACAAAAAACAAACAACCCGAGTGAACTCGGGACTAGGGCTCTGGACAGAGGCGACATTGAACACACCCAGCAGCAAGACCCAACAATGACGCAGCTTTTAAACGTCACAGACGCCCCAGGCCGGGCCCCCACGTGGGCCCAGACTCTGATCGGCCCACGGGGAGTCGATGGGCCACGCCGGGCTTTCGCGTGATTTTGTCAAGGCCCCCGGACCGGTATAAGTGTCCCGCACGGTTTCAGGCGTCCCCCCCCCACACTGGGCAGTTCGGTTCCGGGGACGGATTTGTGGGGGGTCTCTACTCGAGGATAATCTTGCACAAGCACGAAAGAAACTTTTTTTTTTCTTTGTTGTTGTTTTTTTTTTAAAAAGGAGCTCTTGCTCTGAAGATCTACGCGCCGGACCGGGGAAGGAGAGAAACACCAGCGAGATTGGACATTTAATAAAATCTCACTGACGAGCTGAAAAAAAAAAGAAAGGTCGACGCCTAAATAGGGAGACCAAAACACGGGGGGGCTGCACCCGTCACCACCCCCAGAACCACCACCACCAAGGTGGACCGGCGAGTTTTTTTTTAGCGGTTATTCTGTCGGGTTTTGGAGGTGCGGTTTCTGTCTTGGCCGACAACAACGGCGCGCCAGAGCCGGCGACTTTAAGAGGTCGCTCGCCGCCTGCCTCCGCCCCGCCTGCGCCGCTCAGCCTCCGCAGTGCGCAGCCCTACATACCCCCCCGAAAAAAACACCCCCCCCCCCACCCTCCACCTTCACAGAATCCAAAAACAACCCCCCCCCACCCACCACCACCCCTCCCTACATCTGCGCCACCCTGTCCTGGAAACCCAGGGGACGGGGCAGCACGGCCGAAGCGCGGAGCCCGGTGTCTCCCCGGCGGCTCATCTCCCCGAGAGTGACCGGGGAGTCGCCCCCCCAGGGAGGGAGACCGACCGACCGACCGACCTCTCCGTCCTTCACCAGCGCCGTCGGCGTGGAAGCAGCAGCTTTCCCTGCCGTTGCTGTCGTTTCATTAAAGCTTCGCCTCCACCGTGCGCTGTCAGGACCTACTCCCCCTCCCACCAACACACACACCCACTGTGGAAATGTCAGGCTCGCTTTCTCCGTGGGTGACATCTCGGGACACAGTGACCACCCACCCCCGCGCGACTCCAGCCCTCCCACGGCACAGCCCGTCTCCACGAGTGGGCCGGCGCCGCGCCGAACAAAAAAAAAAAACCACTCCGAGATACAAAAAACAAAAAACAAAACAGCGCAAAACGCCCTTCGGCGGCACCCGGGCGCCCTCGCCGGCAGAGCGGAGGGGCTGTTGTCGGGCTCGGGTTCGGTTCCGCTCCCCCCGGTTGCCCGCTGGGACTCTTACCCGTCGACTTGGAGCCTCCGGCGGAGGAAGGAGACGAGCCCTCCCCGGCGCCGTGAGAAGAGGAGACCTGCGAGGACTGCGTACTCGCGTCTGCCATTTTATTTTCTTATCTGATTCTTCCGTCTCCCACCCCCACGCAGCGCCTATCGCTTCCTGCGCTTCTGCTTCTGCTGCTGCTGCCGCGCTTGTCTTGCAAGGACAGGGGGGGTTGGAAAGGTGCTCAGCGTCCCGTCCCTCCCTGCTCTGAGGTATCGATCCCCGTTGCTCGCTGGGGCCGGGCGGATGCGCGCACTGACTGGCTCGCTGGCTGACTGACGGCGCCGCGCACCAGCCTCCCCGCTTAAAGGCGCCGCTGCCCCCTCTCTCCAGCGTGCAGGGGGGGGCTGGCTGACGAGTGACGAAGAGGAGGAAGAGGCTGGCCTGCCCCACCGCGGAGTTTCTTTTCTGGTGTTCAGACCTCGGGGCCGGGAGAAGGTGTCGGCTCACACCGGGCCACGACACCGCCCGACACGCATCTTCAACCTCCACACACACACACACCCCTTCTTTTAAAACTGAGTTTTAAGGCGTGTGTGTGTGTGTAGGGAGCCGAGGGAGTTAGCAGGTGACAGCAGCCTTTTCGACACACGCACACAAGCACTTTTATGAGGGTTGGGGGGGGGGTATTTTTAATGCGAACTGGACGCAAGGTGCGTGAGTCAGTTGTTTTGGCGACCTTGAGGAAAACGGTGGCGAGGTTTGCTGAACGCGACCACTGTCTGGGTCAGAGCGCACCGGGCCGGTTTCTCATCTCCCGGGGCGCCACCAGCCGCACACAGTACCGACACGGGACCGAGGTAGTTTTAGTTTGCACGCCGCGACAGCACGTCTTCGGCGACGGCGCTTCCGACCTACAAGAAAAAAAAAAACAAAACACTCGGAGCAATTTCTTCTATACACGCGAGTCTTTTTCTCGAAAAACGTCGCTGTGGAAACGGTATCCCGCACCGAAACGCGTGCCCCAAAAACACAAGTGAGATCTAGAGGCAAGATTAGGGAATGGCACTTTACACGGAGGGAGGCGGGGGTGTGGAACAAGCTGCCCTTTGCTTGTGGTTGAAGCAGATATCCTGGCTTCTCTCAAGACACAGCTGGATGAGACAGAGGGATCAATGAGGTAATAAAAAAGCAGATGCGCTAGATGGGCCGCACGGCCTCCTTTTGTCTGGTTTCATAGGTCTTTACACAAAGGGTGGTGGGAGTGTGGAGCAAGCGGCCATGTTGTCGATTCCGATACTCTGGCTTCTCTCAAGAAATACCCAGATGAGAGCCTGGGATACTACTAACTACTAAACACCACACTGGCCAGACAGGGCATACTGCCGGTGCAGAATAAACACTGTGCGTCTCCCAGGTGGGGGCCGCCGGTGCAGAATAAACACTGTGCGTCTCCCAGGTGGGGCCGCCGGTGCAGAATGAGCACTGTGCGTCTCCCAGGTGGGGCTGCTGGTGCAGAATGACCGCTGTGCGTCTCCCAGGTGGGGCTGCTGGTGCAGAATGAGCACTGTGCGTCTCCCAGGTGGGGGCTGCTGGTGCAGAATGAGCACTGTGCGTCTCCCAGGTGGGGGCTGCCGGTGCAGAATGAGCACTGTGCGTCTCCCAGGTGGGGCTGCTGGTGCAGAATGACCACTGTGCGTCTCCCAGGTGGGGGCTGCTGGTGCAGAATGATCACTGTGCGTCTCCCAGGTGGGGGCCGCCGGTGCAGAATGAACACTGTGCGTCTCCCAGGTGGGGGCTGCCGGTGCAGAATGAGCACTGTGCGTCTCCCAGGTGGGGGCTGCACTGCAGGGGTGGGGGTTGTGGTCCGGACAGTTTTACAAGCTGGCAGTGGCCCTGGCCTGACTGCGCCACCGAACGCTGCAGCCCTGCAGTGAATCAGCAGAGCTCCTGTTTTTGAAAGCACGAGCGCCCCTGTACAGGCCCTGTGCTGTCCAGGGGGGAGGACACTGAAATAACTGGGCAGGAGTCCAGTTCTTCCCGGTTTTTCCGGAAGCGAGCGGGGCAGACGGAGCATTCTTCCTGCCGAGAATCCGGCGCGCCCTGGGAGTCTATCCCAGCAGGCAACGGGCACAAGGCAGGGTACACCCTGGACGGGACATCAGTCCGTCACAGACGCAGACACACACACACACACACACACACACTCACACCAGGGCCTGGTGTGTTGCTCAGAAGCCAATTTACAGGCACCTCTTTACACCAAGGGGGGTGGGAGTGTGGAACAAGCTGCCCAGCACCCCCCTCATCATTGAAGCCCATACCCTGGTCCCGTCCAAGAAACAGCTGCTGGTCGGTGGATCGGTTAGCCGTCAACTACGAAACGGGTCAGACAGGCCGAACGGCCTCCAGGAGTTTGCGACTCGGTCTTCTGTCCCCTTACAATGCTGGGACATCGAGACCAGTGGGGCACAGGCTGCCGGAATAACTCCTGGTCGTTTTAGGAGAGCGGATCAGGGGTACCCCAGCTGGGGTCCTGGGCAGCTGCGGGGTTCCCCCCGATCCCTCCCCCCCTCAGCGGGACACGTCACCCGTCTTCGGCGGCTGAAAAGGAAATCGCACAGAGGCTTTGCAAAAGTGACGCTTTTATTGGGTCCCTCCAGCACCAGGGACAGACGGGGCTCACAGCTGCAACAGTCGAGTACAAAAACGAAACAAAACCACTTCTCCCAGGAGTCCCCTGTCAGGGGCACGGTGACTCGGACACGCCGCGCTCCAGGGAGCTGGGACAGGGGTGGGACAGGACAGGACAGGACAGGACTGTAGGAGAAGCGTCACAGAGTTTCTGATCAATAGTCTACTCCAGCCCTGGTTCACATCTCCCCTCAAAGCAATTTTCTCTTTGACAGACACTCTCAGGGGGTGGAAGAATTCGGGGATGGGGGGGGGGGGCACCTCTCACCTTCTCTGCTTTGGCATCACCTTGTGTTCTGGGGAAACGGCGCCCCCTGCTGTGGAGCAATGGAGCCACAGCTCGGGCTTTGAGAATCACCTCGGAGACGGGGAGTGCTGGGAAAAACCGTTGGGAGAGCGCGTTTCTGGGAACAAACTGAGCCGGCTGCTCTCGGTGCTCAGTGGAATCTGCCCCCACTGCAGGCTGAAGCAGGAAAGCTGTGCCTGATCTCCCGGGTCTCCTGGTTTTGCATCTTCGC